>NC_091228.1:13058547-13358547 GCF_040958095.1 Procambarus clarkii
ACTTTCAGGTCTTTGTGAATGTATTAGGTCGGTGAGATTTTCATTATATATTTAAGTATTCTCTTTGTCACTGCTAACGAAATATCCATATGAATTTCTACCACTTGTTTTCTACAAACTGTCTTTGCAAGCATATCAACAGTGTCATGCCTTGAGATGCCAACATGTGATGGTATCCATGGGAATTTAATTTCAAATCTGTTTTCTTTAAAAGGTAAAACATTCATTCGAATATCACTGATTATTCTCTTAGTGTTACTACTATGTGCGTTCAATGCCTGGAGTGCACTCTGAGAATCACAGTATATAAGTCCATTGCCTTTGTCTTTTAAAAATTCAGTGGCAAGGTATATTCCTGCAAGTTCGGTTTGAGTTGTACTTGCCCAATCACTGACGCGCTTCATTGCTGTATGTACGAGAGAAGATTGTTCAAATATATTACATGCACATCCAGTACATCGTCCACCTTCTTCTACAGAACCGTCGGTATAGCACTGATACACATCGTTACCCATACCCAGAGTACTCTCCGTGATGCTTTTCAGTGTTAACTGTTTTAATAATGTAGAGTGTACACTATCTTTCTTGGGTTCATTTACAAAATCAACTGATAGATCCAAGTTATCCCATGGAGTAATTATCTGTTTAATTATTAATTTAGTTGGGTACATATTTAATATTTTGATGGAGTTGACTACCGTGTAATACCAAAATGAATAATCAGATTTCGTTCTTCTATGGACCTCAGGTGGGTGTAGCATATTAAAAAGTTTAGCTTGAAACTTCATGTGTTGTCTAGATCTACTCAATGCCTTCACGCCAAAAACTGTGCTAATAGGCAAAATTCTCTCAATTATGGTACGTAATTTTAACTCTGCTCTTATATTAACTATTCTCGTGGACTTTGGAGCCCCAAGGATGAGACGCATAGCTTCATTTTGCAAGGTTGCAAGAGATTTCAGTGGGGGATGATGATAGTCGATGTATCAAACGGTCAAGAGAAACTTGGAAAGAGATGGGTGAGTGAGGTAAAGGTTAGGTGGGAGTAGGCACAGTGAGGTGAGATATGCCTGTGTAAGTGTACTCGCCTCGTTGAGCTCTGGCTCTTTGGTCCCACCTGGGTGCCAAGCAAACAGCACGCTGGACTTGTGATCCTGTGGTCCCGAGTTCGATCCCGGGCGCCGGAGAGAAACAATGGGGCAGAGTTTTCCACCCTATGCCCCTGTTAGCTAGCAGGAAAATAGGTACCTGGGTGTTAGTCAACTGTCACGGGCTGCTTCCTGGGGGTGGAGGCCTGGTCGAGGACCGGGCCGCGGGGACACTAAAGCCCCGAAATCATCTCAATATAACCTCAAGATAACCTGTGTGTGCGCGTGCATGTGTGAAAGTTTAAGTGTGCATGTACTTACCTATTTGTGCTTGCGAGGGGTTGAACTCTGGTTCTTTGGGCCCGCCTCTCAACTGTCAATCAACTGATTGTTTTTATTTGTATTTTTCACACACACACACACACACACACACACACACACACACACACACACACACACACACACACACACACACACACACACACACACACACACACACACACACACACACACACACACACACACAGTGGAAATAGATGAAATGTTCACACGTAATAGTAACAGAACGAGAGGACATGGGTGGAAGCTGGAAATTCAGATGAGTCACAGAGATGTTAGGAAAGTATTCTTTTAGCATGGTGGTAATGGAAAAATGGAATGCAGTTACGGAACAGGCGATGGAAGAAAACTCTACTCATATATTTTAAAACTACATATGATAGGGAAATGGGACAGGAGTCATTGCTGCAAACAACCGGTGACTAGAAAGGCGGGATTCAAGAGTCAATGCTCGATCCTGCAAGCACAAATAAGTGAGTACAAATAGGTGAGTACACACACACACACACACACACACACACACACACACACACACACACACACTCACACTTATTTCTGATATATGTAAATAATCTCCCGGAGGGTATAGATTCATTTCTCTCAATGTTTGCTGACGATGCCAAAATTATGAGAAGGATTAAGACAGAGGAGGACTGCTTAAGGCTTCAAGAAGACCTGGATAAGCTGAAGGAATGGTCGAACAAATGGTTGTTAGTTTAACCCAAGCAAATGAAATGTAATGAAGATACGCGTAGGGAGCAGGAGGCCAGATATTAGGTATCATCTGGGAGATGAAATTCTTCATGAGACAGAGAGAAAAAAAAACTTGGGGGTTGACATTACGCCAGACCTGTCCCTTGTAGCCCGTATTAGGATAACATCAGTGGCATATGCCAGGCTAGCCAACATAAGAACGGCATTCAGAAACTTGTGTAACGAATCATTCAGAACATTGCATACCACAATTGTCAGGCCAATCCTGGAGTATGCAGCCCCAGCATGGAGTCCATATATAGTCAAGGATAAGACCAAACTGGAAAAGGTTCAAAAGTTTGCCACCAGACTAGTACCCGAGGTATGAGCTACGAGGAGAGGCTACGGGAATTGAACCTTACTTCTCTGGAAGACAGAAGAATTAGGGAGGACATGATCACCACATTCAAGATTCTCAAGGGAATTGATAGAATAGCTAAAGTCAGGCTATTTAATAACACAAGGGGCACACGCACTAGGGGACACAGGTCGAAACCGAGTGCCCAAAATGAGCCACAAAGATATTAGAAAGAACTTTTTTTGTGTCAGAGTGGTTGACAAATGGAATGCATTAGGAAGTGATGTGGTGGAGGCTGACTCCATACAGTTTCAAGTGTAGATATGATAGAGCCCAATAGACTCAGGAACCTGTACACCTGTTGATTGACAGTTGAGAGGCGGGACCAAAGAGCCAGAGCTCAACCCCCGCAAGCACAACTAGGTGAGTACACCAGTGTGGGTAGCCTCGGGAGGGTAGACCAGAGGCCTGCGAGGAGGAACACGACTGTCAACAGTCCTTTAACAGCTGTTTGTGCTGTGGGATGTTTTGAATTGGCGGTAAGGTAGGCCTCTCAAAAATAGTCAATCAATGGTGTACAGTGTTATTGCATTTTATTAGTTAGTCTTGGATAGAAGTTAGGAAACAGAAACGAACCTAAAGGGAAATACGGCTCACGCGGGGACTAGTTTGTGGCACCAAAGTGTGAAAGATATACTACGCCCTACACCGAGGCAATTTCCCCCTCCTTCTCTCACTCCCATTCCTCTCACCCCCCATCCCTCTCACTCCCATCCCTCTCACCATAGCACCAACAGTACACACACAGCTTCCCAACCATAGGGCCCACACCCTCCCATAACCCTCCCATAACCCTCCCACTCTAATCCGCCTCACACACCCTCACCATTTACAGGCGATGAGTCACAATAATGGGGCTAAAGTATGTTGACCAGACCACACACTAGAAGGTGAAGGGACGGCAACGTTTCGGTCCGTCTTGGACCATTCTCAAGTCGATTGTTCGATTGTGATCGACTTGTCGTCCCTTCACCTTCTAGTGTGTGGTCTGGTCAACACCCTCACCATCCCCTCCCTCTCCCCAATACACACACACACACACACACACACACACACACACACACACACTCTCTCCCTCTCTCTCTCTCTCCCTCTACCCAACCACTTGGGTTAGGCGGTAGAGCGACGGTCTCGCTTCATGCAGGTCGGCGTTCAATCTCCGACCGTCCAAGTGGTTGGGTACCATTTCCCCCCCCCTCGTCCCATCCCTAATCCTTATCCTGACCCCTTCCAAGTGCTATATAGTCGTAATGACTTGGCTCTCTCTCCTGATGGTTCCGTTCCCTTCTCTCTCCGTCTCTCTCTCTCTCTTTCCCTCTCTCTCTCTCTCTCTCTCTCTCTCTCTCTCTCTCTCTCTCCCTCTCCCTTTCTCCCTCTCTCTCTCTCTTACTCCCTTTCTATCCCTTTCTCCCTCTCACTCCCCTTCTCCCTCTTTCTCCCCTTCTCCCTCTCTCTCTCCTTCTTCCTCTTTCTCCCCTTCTCCCTCTCTCTCCTCTTCTCCCTCTCTCTCCCCTTCTCCCTCTCTCTCCCCTTATCCCTCTCTCTCCCCCCTTCTCCCTCTCTCTCCCCCCTTCTCCCTCCTCCCTCTCTCTCCCACTCTCTCCCTCTCTCTCCCACTCTCTCCCTCTCTCTATCCCTCCCCCTCTCTCTATCCCTCCCCCTCTCTCTATCCCTCCCCCTCTCTCTCTCTCCCCCCCCCTCTCTCTCTCTCTCTCCACTCTCTCTTTCTCTCTCTACCCTTCTCTCTCTCTCTCCCCCTCTCTCTCTCTCTCCCCCCTCTCTCTCTCTCCCCCCCCTCTCTCTCTCTCCCCCCCTCTCTCTCTCTCCCTTTCCCCATCTCTCTCTCTCTCTCTCCCTCCCTCCCCCTCTCTCTCTCTCTCTCTCTCTCTCTCTCTCTCTCTCTCTCTCTCTCTCTCTCTCTCTCTCTCTCTCTCTCTCTCTCTCTCTCTCTCTCTCTCTCTCTCTCTCTCTCTCTCTCTCTCTCTCTCTCTCTCTCTCTCTCTCTCTCTCTCTCTCTCTCTCTCTCTCTCTCTCTCTCTCTCTCTCTCTCTCTCTCTCTCTCCCCTCCCTCTCTGGTGTTGTAATCCACAAGTTAGTAGGTATTATTAGCTAGAGGATCATTACTACAACACTTAACGAATGATGATTGGAAGTACATGTTAAGTAGACAGGCTATGGATCACATATCTAAGAAAGGTCAATGGATTAAGACTGAAGCTGTTTAGCCAAATTAATAATTCCTGGAAAGAGGAATTATTCTTCGTCAGGCTTCTAGGAACAAGATTACCGCTCTAGGGATAAGGTTAATCGGATTATACCTTCCTTGAGAGGTGGGGTGAAATGGTTGAAGGAGATGGCTGACTGGAGTCAGTCTTGTTGTGGGAGTTGAACTGGCAAGTCCTCCGAGGTCCCCGTTTGTGGCAGCAGCGAAATGTAGCGGACAGCTATGCGAGAGCCTGTTGTGATCTTAGTGACCAAGTTAAGTCTGCAGTATGTGAGTATTGAATGTAAGACTAACCGGGTGTGGAGCGTTGTAGTAATCATTCCGTATTAGGGAATTAGGCGGAAGTTACGAGTGCAAGTGGTGACCGCGGAGGTCAAGTGGTCTATGGGTATTGGAAGTGTATTTACCTAATAGAGTATGTTAATATGTTATTATCTGTCAGAGTCTATTCTTTGTAATTAAGTGACAAAACCCGACGGCCTTTAAATACCTTCCATATGTTCACTCATTGTGTTCCAGTACAAACCTAGTGGTACGCCTCAAGGGTTTGGTGTGTGTAGGAGTACACGGTGGTTAACTTGAGGTTATCTTGAGATGATTTCGGGGCTTTTAGTGTCCCCGCGGCCCGGTCCTCGACCAGGCCTCCACCCCCAGGAAGCAGCCCGTGACAGCTGACTAACACCAAGGTACCTATTTACTGCTAGGTAACAGGGGCATAGGGTGAAAGAAACTCTGCCATTTGTTTCTCGTCGGCGCCTGGGATTGAACCCAGGACCACAGGATCACAAGTCCCGCGTGCTGTCCGCTCGGCCGACCGGCTCCCTTAACGGTTGGTAGTAACAGTTGCTGAGGCAAGGTGTTATGTGTTGTGTAATCGCTGTGTGCGGAATGAACCGGGGTTAGCGTCACAACACTCTCTCCCCCCTCTCTCCCTCCCCCCTCTCTCTCTCTCTCTCTCTCTCTCTCTCTCTCTCTCCCCTCTCTCTCTCTCTCCCCCCCTTCTCTCTCTCTCTCTCTTTCCCCTCTCTCTCTCTCTTTCTCCCCCCCCTCTCTCTCTGTTATAGGGAAAAACATGGCAGGGACATGAACTCGGGGTGACAAACGCAGGAGGACCACCATGGCTGGAGCAAGCTTGGAGGAAGATGTTGGATAGGATTCTTGGTTTAGGGATACAATCGAACACATGTGGAGTGAATTCAGGGAAGGACTGAGGAGTATGAAGGAGACAGTATCTAGCCTGCATGATGAGCTAAGGTGTTATGATCTCAGCCTACAGGAGAAACGAGTCTCCCCCTTGAGAGTTATTCAACAAACCTGACCGAACTAGAAAGTATAGGTAATATAGAGGCGATAACACAGACGTAAAATAGTTTGTTGGATTTAATGAACAATTTAAGATTATGGGCAGTGAAGAAGAAAGCAGATAAATGACTGGTAAGGAGATGTGGATATTTTGCTGGAGGTGTGAGGCTTGCTTCTGGAGGGCTTTGACCTCACTTGAGGCCAGACATCGCAGGGGGAAAGCCGCGCTCCGTTGAGCTCCAGTCAGAAAGGAACCCATAGTGATATATCTCCAAGAGAAGAGAAGTGTGCAGACGTCCCAACTGGGGAAGTGTGGTCTCAAGTCCTGGACGGCAAGGAGAGTTTATTAAGCCGCCCAGAGACATTTTCGTGGGCTGTGGAAGCGCCCTGACCAGGCTCCGTCAGAGGGAGGAGCGTCCTCGACGAGACAATCTGTGGTAAGCACGATTTAAGCCAGTTCATAGTGATTGCTTGTAGTTGGTCATGTGCCCAGCGACAGTAGCAATGTTTATTCATGAGTTAGAAATGTTTTGGTATGGCAGGAAGCCTAAATAAGAGGACAGAGATGAGAGAGACAGCTGGAGGGACGAGCAGCACGTCCTCTCCCGTCGACCGCTTGAAGTCAGTTTGGCGGAGGAAAGTGTGGAGGCCCACTGGGCGAGGTGGAGTATGGACCTGCCCAACGGGGGAGTCCACTCTCACAGTATGTAGAGGACAGATAGAGGTTTGAGGGCAAACATATTGTGTGATTATTTTTGTTTATGTGTTAAAGGGGAAACATTTTTATTGGAGTGTCGATGGGTTGCAGGTTTGTCTTTGGGGAAGAAGTTGCTGAGAACTTCGAAGCCAGCACAGAGGGAGTAGTTGATGAGACTCCAAGGTAGTGGAGGAGAGAACCTCGAGCTGTGAGAAGAAGCAGTGAAGAGGAGTGTCACGTGCTTCTGTAGAGGTGGTGAAGCACCATAGTTGCTCGAGGGAACTTCATGGTGTAGCAGCCAAGAGAGCTGTGGAGGAACCTAGCAGAAGGGTGAAGCACCGTAGTTGCTCAAGGAAAACTTCATGGTAGCAGCCTGGAGGAGCTGCAAAGGATCCTGGTAGTTAAACCCGGAAGAACCTGAAGAGATCAGGGTAGTGAACTTCCAAATGTGGAAGGGAAGTTCTAAATGATTACTTGTAGGGAGGTAATCGAGTGTTTGGTTGTCATTATCGTGCAAGACGCAGTGAGAGGTGAGTGATTGTTTGCATTCTTGTACCAAGGAGTGTTTATACTGAAGTTTAGAGTTACAGTCGTAGGCTGGATTACCTACAGATGTATGTATTATAGGACTGATAGAGGGATCGATTGATCATTGTTGTGTATCAAGGAACATTTATACTGATATATGCATGTTATTGCATTCAATGCTGATTTTCCTTGTACATGTTTATAGATATAGTCTCTCGCTGATAGCGCAACATTGTAGTATAAGACTTGATCTACTTAAAGAGGTAGATAGTATCAGGTGGTGAATCAGAAAATAGGATACCACTTGGTAAGCTGATGATAGTGTACTGATGGTGTTAGAATGCAACCTGATTGTAATAGTATAGAGTATAGGATTCATTATTATATGTGTGTATGTATTGTGTATGTGCTTTGTCCAGTAAATGTATTCAAATTTGCTGGTGTTTGCCTTTGTCCTAGTGAAGCTTCCCAGAATGTAGTGAAGAAGGAGAGAGAGAGAGAGAAAGAACCAAGAACCACTGCTGTGGACAGGGTAGGACGGAAAACTAGTAAGTTAAAGGGGATTGAGGAGATCATATCACATAAGGAGAGAGTGGGGAGTCACAGCAGCTCGAGTGGGTGTGTGCATGTGACAACGAGGCTAAGTGTTGGAGCCGCATCCCCTAAACGTGTGATGTTGAGCCTCTCTCCAAGAGCCAGAAGCCCCTAGTGTGATCTTCTAGTGAAGTGTAAGCACTCTACCAAGCTGTGGGTTGGGTTGTCCAGAAAGAAGGATCAACAACGATAACACCACCCACCCACAAATCTATAATAAAGGGCAGCAAAGGATAAAATAAAAAGCCTGAAAGAAAATCCTACCCAGCACCAGACGCAACCCATCCTGCAGAGTGATGGTAATTTTCCTGTTGAGGAGAATCTTACAATACAACCCTCGCTTGCAGAGTTGCTTAAAAAGAACCTTGAAGCTAGGTCTGCAGTAAGGGATTTTGCCAAAGAAGTGGCTTCTTTTCAGGAAGCAGCTAGATGTACTAGCCGGCTGATTGAGAGAAAAATAGTAGTAATAGTAGGCATTAAGGAGCAAACAGGGATCAGCCCAAAGGAGCGTTGAGACAAGAACAAAAACATAGTTACTGACATCCTTAAAGAGGTAAGGATGGAGGGAACTGACCGAAATGTTGAAAAGGTTTTCAGGCTTGGAAAGTACAATAAGGACAGAGACCGAATGATAAAGGTGGTATTCATGAGCGAGAACACGAAAGAGGAAGTGTTAGCAAGGAAGAGTGGTCTAGCAAATGTACAGAAGTTCAAAAAAGTATTCCTGCAGAGGGATATGACAAGGGAAGAGAAAAGGCGGGCAGCAGAAGCGAGGAGAGAGGGCAGGGCGAGAGAAAGGAATCAGAGAACCCGAACCCTACAATCCCAGAGGTGAGTGGAAAACCCTCCTCAAACAGTGAAACAGCCACAGGGAGTGGAGCACCACCCCCCATGTTCAACCCAACAGACACCCCATCTGCCCCATCCCCTGACAGACCCTTCACGAAGTACCCACCTACGGCACCCTCCCCCCACCCACACCCTCCTCCCACTCACCCCTTTCCCCAGGACTTCCCTTCTCCCCCATCCCCCAAGCTCTCCCATCTCCCATATGTCCTCCCATCTCTTCCACCCCCAAGCCCTCCATTCTCCCCCACCCCCCTAAGCCCCCCACTCTCCTCCACCCCACCTAAGCCTTCCCCTCTCCACAACTCCCCTAAACCCTCTCCACTTCCTCACCCACCTCAGCCTTCCCTTTCCCCTCATGCCCCCCAATCCCTCCCCCTTTTCTTGCCCCCCAAGCCCCCCTTCTCCCCCATCCCTCCAAGCCTCTCCTCCCCCAAGCCCCCCCCCAAGCCTCCCCGTTTCCCACACCCCCCCCTAACCCTGCCCCTCTCACCCCCCCAACCCTCCCCTTCTCACTCACTCCCCCAATCCTCACCCTCTCACCCAACCCCCTCTACCCTCCCCCTCTCTCACACCCCCCCAAGCTCTTCCTCCTCCATCAGTCTCCCCGTACCAGATCTTCTCAGCCCCCGCTCACCTCAGATCCCACAGATCCCCCCCCCCCCCTACAGAGGAGGAGGAGGAGGAGAAGAAGAGTCAGTTTCAGGGTAATGTACTCAAACATAGATGGGATCATAAGCAAGGCAGGTGAACTAAGGGAAAGAGCACAAGAAGTGAACCCAGATGAAATCAAACTCACTGAAAGAAAACTCAGGAATCATAACGAAAGCCGTGTTTCCCCAGGAGTACACAGAATAAGGAAAGAGAGGGAAGGTAGGGGAGGAGGCGAAGTGGCCCTACTAATGAGAAAGGAATGGAGTTTCAAGGAGATGGCTATCCCGGGCTTTGAGGGTTTCAGAGACTATATAGCAGGCACCATGACAATGAGAGGACCAAGAATAGTAATAGCAGTGATATATAACCCTCCACCAAATGACAGAAGACCCAGTCAAGAGTATGACAATAACAACATGGCAGTTAACACTATAATTGAGAGGGCAGCCTCTGCTGCCTGTAGAAATAGATCCCACCTGCTCATCATGGGGGACTTCAACCACGGAAGGATTGACTGGGAGAATAAGGAACCGCATGGAGGTGAGGATACGTTGAGAGCCAAACTATTGGAGGTGGTGACTAGAAACTTTCTAACCCAGCATGTCAGGGAACCCACAAGCATAAGAGAAAATGACGAACCAGCTAGACTCGACCTAGTGATCACTCTGAACGACTCCGACATAAGAGAAATTGGCTTTCAGACCCCAGTAGGAATGAGCGACCACAGTGTACTGGCGTTTGAGTACCTGATTGAAGAAGGGTTATTGAACTCGAGGAGGGGTACTGAAAACGGTTGGCATACCGAAAGGGAAACTATGAGGAGATAAGAAAATTCCTAACAGATAGAGCACGGGAACCAGAGCTCAGGGGAAAGACCGCCCAAGACATGATGGAGAAGTGCAAGGAAGCAGCAAACAAGTTTGTCCCAGTCCAAAAGGAAAACAGAGAAATGAAGATGAGAAACTCATGGTTTAATCAGAGATGTAGGCTAGCTAAGCAGCAAAGTAAAAGGACGTGGAGAAACAATAGGAATAACAGGACACTTGCAGAGAAAGATACTAGAGTGCCAGGAATGATTGTCAGGATGAGAAGAGAGGCAGAAAGACAATACGAAAATGACATCGCAAGCAAGTCAAAGACTCAGCCTAAATTGCTGCACAGCCACATCAGGAGAAAAACAACAGTAAAGGAACAGGTTATGAAATTAAGGATAATGGCTGAAGGATTCACTACAAACGACAAGGAAGTGTGTGAGGAACTGAATAAGAAATTCCAGGAGGTCTCCACTTTAGAGCAAGGAGAAATTACAGAGATAAGAGAGGGAATAGTTAACCAGGAACCACTGGAAGAGTTTGAGATTACCAGCAGGGAAATAAGGACGTGCTTAGTAGAGTTGGATGTGACAAAGGCTATAGGCCCAGATGGAATCGCCCCTTGGATACTAAAGGAAGGAGCAGAGGAACAGTGCCTGCCACTCTCCATAGTGTATAACAAATCACTGACAACAGGGGAACTGCCAAAAATTTAGAAAGCAGCTAACGTAGTAAAGATATACAAGAAAGGGGATAGACAGGAGGCACTGAACTACAGGCCAGTGTCCCTAACCTTCATAGCATGCAAGCTGATGGAGAAGATTATGCGAAGAAAGCTACTGGAACTTCTGGAGCGAAGGAACTTTGTAACACAGCATCAACATGGGTTCCGGGATGGCAAGTCCTGCCTCACAGGGTTACTTGAATTCTACGACCAGGCAAGAAAGAGAAGGGTAGGCAGACTGCATATTTTTGGATTGCCAGAAAGCCTTTGATACAGTACCACACAAGAGGCTAGTGAAAAAATTGGAGATGCAGGCTGAAGTGAAAGGTACTCCGTTGGATAAAGGAGTACTTAGGCAACAGGAGACAACGAGTCAATGTGAGGGGGTGAGGTCTCAGATTGGCGATATGTTACAAGTGGAGTCTCCCAGGGGTCAGTCCTTGGACCTATACTGTTTCTGATATATGTAAATGATCTCCCAGAGGGTATAGACTCGTTTCTCTCAATGTTTGCTGGTGATGCAAAAATTATGAGGAGGAATGAAACAGAGGATGATAGGAGGTTAATAGATGACCTAGACAGACTGAATGAATGGTCCAACAAATGGCCGGTAAAGTTCAACCCCAGTAAATGTAAAGTTATGAAACAAGGCGGTGGAAACAGGAGGCCAGACTCAGGATACAGAATAGGAGATGAAGTACTTAATGTAAGGGACAGAGAGAAAGATCTAGTTGATATCACACCAAACCTGTCTCCTGAAGCCAACATAAAAAGAATTACGTCTGCAGCATATGCGAGGCTGGCTAACATCAGAACAGCCTTTAGGTACCTGTGTATGGAATTGTTCAGAATCTTGTATACCACATATGTAAGACCAATCCTGGAGTATGCAGCCCCAGCATGGAGCCCGTACCTTGTCAAGCACAAGACGAAGCTGGAAAAAGTTCAAAGATATGCCACTGGGCTAATCCCAGAACTAAGAGGCATGAGTTACGAGGAAAGGCTACGGGAAATAAACCTTACGACACTGGAAGAAAGAAGAGTAAGGGGAGACATGATAACTTCCTACAAAATCCTCAGGGGAATCAACCGGGTAGACAAGGATAAACTATTCAACACTGGTGGTATGCAAACAAGGGGACACAGGTGGAAACTACAACCCGTCCTCGCACTTGCTTATAGTCAATATTGGTTTATTTAATAAGTGCATATGTGACATACTAATTGATTGTGAATATTTTAGTTTACCTTGAAAAGCATCATAGAAAACACCGACCTCACCTTACCTTCTTAGTATGTTAAGATAAGCATCTGCTTCTTATTTACAATTATTACTTAACCAATGAACGGCATAGGTTAAGTAATAATTGTAAATAAGAAGCAATAAGATGCTTATGTTAAAATACTAAGAAGGTTAGGTGAGGTCGGTGTTTTCTATGAAGCTTTTCAAGGTAAACTAAAATTTTCACAATCAATTAGTATGTCATATATGCACTTATTAAATAAGCCAATATTGACTGTATGCAAATGCGAGAACGGGTTGGGAAACTATTATAGTGTGGGTTGGTGGCGTTGTCGCGTTGTTGATAATTCTTTACGGACAACCCAACCCACAGCTCGGTAGAGTGCTTAAACTTCATCAGGAGATCACATTGGGCACTTCTGGCTCTTGGAGAGGGGCTCAACGTCACACGTTTAGGGGATGCGGCTCCAACACTTAGCCTCGTTGTCACGTGCACACACCCACTCGAGCTGCTGTGACTCCCCACTCTCTCCTTATGTGATATGATCTCCTCAATCCCCTTTGACTTATTAGTTTTCCGTCCTACCCTGTCCACAGCAGTGGTTCTTGCTTCTTTCTCTCTCTCTCTCCTTCTTTACTACATATTGGGAAGCCTCACTAGGAAAAGGGCAAACACCAGCAAATTTGAATACATTTACTGGACAAAGCACATACACAATACATACATACATATAATAATAATGAATCCCACACTTTATACTATTTCAGTCAGGTTGCACTCCAACACCATCAGAACTCTACCATCAGCTTATCAAGTGGTATCCTATCTCCTGATTCACCACCTGATACTATCTACCTCTTCAAGTAGATCAAGTCTTATACTACAATGTTGCGCTATCAGCGAGAGACTATATCTATAAACATGTACAAGGAAAATCAGCATTGAATGCAATAACATGCATATATCAGTATAAATGTTCCTTGATACACAACAATGATCAATCGATCCCTCTATCAGTCCTATAATACATACATCTGTAGGTAATCCAGCCTACGACTGTAACTCTAAACTTCAGTATAAACACTCCTTGGTACAAGAATGCAAACAATCACTCACCTCTCACTGCGTCTTGCACGATAATGACAACCAAACACTCGATTACCTCCCAACAAGTAATCATTTAGTACTTCCCTTCCACATCTGGAAGTTCACTACCCTGATCTCTTCAGGTTCTTCCGGGTTTAACTACCAGGATCCTCTGCAGCTCCTCCAGGCTGCTACACCATGAAGTTTTCCTTGGGCAACTATGGTGCTTCGCCACTTCTACTAGGGTCCTCCAAAGCTCTCCTGGCTGCTACACCATGAAGTTCCTTCGAAAAACTATGGTGCTTCACCACCTCTACAGAAGCACGTGACACTCCTCTTCACTGCTTCTCCTCACAGCTCGAGGTCATCTCCTCCACTACCTTGGAGTCTCATCAACTACTTCCTCTGTGCTGCCTTCGAAGTTCTCAGCAACTTCTTGCCCCAATGACAAACCTGCAACCCATTGACATTCCAATAAAAATGTTTCCCCTTTAACACATAATCAAAAAATAACCAAACAATATGTTTGCCTCCAACTTCTATCTGCTCTCTACATACTGTGAGAGTGGACTCCTCCATTTTGGGCTGGTCCATGCTCCACCTCGCCCGGCGGGCAGCTCCTCAACTCTGGGAGGGTCCTCCGCTGTCAGGAGCTGGGCTCCCTCAGTCACCTGCCAGCGCTCAGAGTGGATGGACGTCGCTCCGTCTTCCAGGACGTCCCTCCCTCTCCACTCTCTTTTTTCAGGCCTTCTGCCTTATCAAAACATGTCTAACTTATCAATAAACATTGCTACTGTCGCTGGGCACATAACCAACTACAAGTAATCACTATAGACTGGCATAAATCGTGCTTACCACAGATTGTCTAGTCGAGGGCGCTCCTCCCTCTGACGGAGTCTGGTCAGGGTACTCCCATGGCCCACGATAATGTCTCTGGGCGGCTTAATAAACACTCCTCGCCGTCCAGGACTTGAGACCACAACGTTCCCAGCTCGATTCCACAGCTGGAACGTCTGCACACTTTTCCTCTCTTGGAGATATATCACTAGGGGTTCCTTTCTGACGGGAGCTCAAACAGAGCACAGCTTCCCCATGCAATGTCTGGCACTCAAGTGAGGTCTAAGCCCTCCAGAAGCGAGCCTCACGCCTACAGCAAATTATCCACATCTCCTAACCAGTCATTTATCTATTTTCTTATTTACTGCCCATAACCTCAAATTGTTCATTAAATCCGACCAACTATTTTACATCTGTGTCTTCACCTCTATATTTACTAGACCTTCTAGTCAGGTCAGGCTTGATAGAATAATTGCCAAAGGGGAGACTCGTTTTTCGGATACCTGGGATCATAACAAAACTGAGTACCCACATGAGCCACAGGGACATTAGAAAAACCTTTTTCATTGTCAGAGTAGTTAACCAGATGGAATGCATTAGGCAGTGATGTGGTGGAGGCTGACCTCATACACAGTTTTAAATGTAGATATGACAGAGCCCAGTAGGCTCAGGAATCTGTACATCAGTTGATTGACCGTTGAGAGGCGAGACTGAAGCACAAATAGGTGAGTACACACACACACACACACACACACACACACACACACACACACACACACACACACACACACACACACACACACACACACACACACACACACACACACACACACACATACACACACACACACACACACATACCATGCAAGGTGAAGGAAAAGATCGTGAGAAAAAACCTGGTATCACATCTGGAGAGAAGGGACTTCGTGCCAAATCGCCAACTTGGGTTCAGGGAGGGTAAATCTTGCCTGACTGGCTTAATAGAATTCTACGACCAGGTGACAAAGATTAAGCAAGAAAGAGAGGGCTGGGCGGACTGCATTTTCTTGGATTCTCGGAAAGCCTTTGACACAGTACCGCATAAGAGTCTGGTACATAAGCTGGAGAGACAGGCAGGTGTAGCTGGTAAGGTGCTCCAGTGGATTAGGGAGTACCTAAGCAAAAGGAAGCAGAGAATTACGGTGAAGGGTGAGACCTCCGATCGGCGTGAAGTCACCAGTGGAGTCCCACAGGGCTCTGTACTCGGTCCTATCTTGTTTCTGATATATGTAAATGATCTCCCGGAGGGTATAGATTCATTTCTCTTAATGTTTGCGGACGATGTCAAAATTATGAGAAGGATTAAGACAGAAGAGGACTGTTTGAGGCTTCAAGAAGACCTAGACAAGCTGAAGGAATGGTCGAATAAATGGTTGTTAGAGTTTAACCCAACCAAATGTAATGTAATGAAGATAGGTGTAGGGAGCAGAAAGGCCAGATACAAGGTATCTGGAAGAGGAAATTCTTCAGGAGTCTGAGAAAGAAAAAGACTTACGGGTTGATATCACGCCAGACCTGTTTCCTGCAGCCCATATCAAGAGGATAACATCAGCGGCATATGCCAGGCTGGCCAACATACGAACGGCATTCAGAAGCTTGTGTAAAAAATCATTCAGAACTTTGTATACCACATATGTCAGGCCAATCCTGGAGTATGCAGCCCCAGCATGGAGTCCATATCTAGTCAAGGATAAGACTAAACTGGAAAAGGTTCAAAGGTTTGCCACCAGACTAGTACCCGAGCTGAGAGGTATGAGCTACGAGAAGAAACTACGGGAATTAAACCTCACTTCGCTGGAAGAGAAGAGTTAGGGGGGACATGATCACCATATTCAAGATTCTGAAGGGAATTGATAGGGTAGATAAATGGACAGGCTTTTGAACACAGGGGCACACACACAAAAGGAGACACAGGTGGAAACTGAGTTCCCAAATGAGCCACAGATATATTAGAAAGAACTTTTTTAGTGTCAGAGTGGTTGACAAATGGAATGCATTAGGAAGTGATGTGGTGGAGGCTGACTCCATACACAGTCTCAAGTGTAGATATGATAGAGCCCAATAGGCTCAGGAACCTGTACACCTGTTGATTGACGATTGAGAGGCGGGACCAAAGAGCCAGAGCTCAACCCCCACAAACACAACTAGGTGAGTGCTAGGTGAGTGCACACACACACACACACACACACACACACACACACACACACACACACACACACACACACACACACACACACACACACACAAACTATGGAAACTATAGAAATAACAGAACACTAGAGAGCAGAGAAAGATACCAGAGCGCCAGGAATGAATACGTCAGGGTGAGAAGAGAGGTAGAGAGGCAATATGAAAATGACATAGCGAGCAAGGCAAAGACTCAACCCAAACTGCTACATAGCCACATCAGGAGGAAAACAGTGAAGGAACAGGTAATGAAACTGAGGATAGGGGCAGAAAGATTCACTACAATCGACAAGGAAGTGTGCAAGGAACTCAATAAGAAATTCCAGGAAGTCTTCACCTCAGAGCAAGGAGAAGTCCCAGAGATAAGGGAGGGAACATCAAACCAGACACTACTAGAGGAGTTTGTGATTACCAGTGGGGAGGTGAGGAAGCATCTGCTAGATTTGGACGTGACAAAGGCTATAGGCCCGGATGGAATCTCACCATGGATTCTAAAGGAAGGAGCAGAAGCTCTGTGCCTACCACTCTCCATGGTGTACAACAAGTCACTGGTAACAGGTGAACTGCCAAAAAATTGTAGGACCGCCATTGTAGTCCCATTATACAAGAAGGGTGATAGGCAGGAGGCACTGAACTACAGGCCAGTGTCCCTAACTTGCATTCCATGCAAGATGATGGAAAAGATTGTGCGAAAAAAGCTAGTGGAAAATCTGGAGCAAAGGAACTTTGTAACACAACATCAGCATGGGTTCAAAGATGGCAAATCATGCCTAACAGGATTAATTGAGTTCTATGACCAGGCAACAAAAACCAGGCGAGAGAGAGAGAGGGCTGGGCAGACTGCATATTTCTGGACTGCCAGAGAGCTTTTGACACAGTACCACATAAGATTCTAGTGCACAAACTGGAGATGCAGGCAGGAGTGAAATGGAAGATACTCCACTTGATAAGAGAGTACCTAAGCAACAGGACACAGCGAATCACCGTGAGGAGTGAGGTCTCGGAGTGGCGGGGAATCACACACAGGAAGCAGCCGGAGCAGCTGTCTAATTCCTAGGTACCTATTTACTGCTAGGTAACAGGCGTATCAGGATGAAAGAAACTCTGCCCATTTGTTTCACTCTCGGGCTCACCATAGCCCGTGCTATTTTGAACTTTTTGTTCCCAGTAGTTGAATCTATAACAACATCAACAAGACCTTTGGTAGAACTGTGAAGCCCGTGTCTCAAGAAGCTTAATAGCGACTCTATTGCCAGTCTCCGTCCAAGTCTATGCAAGTGGCGTCCCTCCTCCCTCTCCCCGCTTGGGAAACTCGAACCATAAACGGCTCGAGTTTCATTTCATCTGGAGTGAAACTTATTTTTATATTTTGTATGTAAATACTTCTATGAAACGCGAGGTGTTTTTTTTATTATATACAGTGATTGGACTGCTTGTTTTAAGATTACTTTATAGTTAAATAGAGATGTTGACGTGGCAAGAATCCCATACTCTATGAGAAGCACCAAAATCCCAATTTCTTTGCATGATTCACTAAGCTAATTTCGGGTTAGTTATTGTTAGTATTTAACTAACATGGTTGCATTTGTTTGGTATGCTAGGAGTTAGTATTTAGTGTCGGAATTTCCGACACAAAGTGTATAGGTCCGTTTCTCTGGCTGGAGTGTTTGGATAGGGAGCCTTGGTTCAGTGGTTCACAACCGAGTCAATAGGCTGGCACTTCAGATAATAACACTGAAATTTAATGAAATAATAAAGATTAACAATGCTACTTTCATATTTGTAAATTAAACAAAAAATAATGATAATCTTTAACTTCATCCTCGGCACTAGATGGGTCTGGTTGAGGAGAAACTTCAAGCATTGTACAACGTTTTTGTTAGATGCGATTGTTGCGATGTCTTAGAACACCTTCGATGGAGTGTGTGAGTGATGCAATATTTTTCTGATCTCGATAAACTGAATTTGACCCAAAAAATGGTGTTTATCAGCTCTAATTTCATTTTAATTATCAGTTTAGATATTACGTAGTTCATAGAACTGAATACTCTTTCTATTTAATAATTTAAATGCGGTAATAATAATGCGGACATGGCGCATTAGATAATTTTTCAAATGGATTTCAACCAACGGCATCTTTAAATTTAAGATTTTCTTTCCAGAAAAAGTCTGTATCTGTTTTATTATTCCAATCAATTAAATTTATTTTTTCTGACTGGTATTCAGTCTTAGCTTATGTCTCTTGTGAAGCAACTAAGCACTTCAATACTTCGCAAATCGAAGAATTGTCTTTGCTTGGCTGATACTTATTATTTGCTTAGAAGAGAGAAATTATGCAAAACTTATATATTATCAGGCAGCGTCTGTTTCAGCTATTGAAACACAAAAGTGAAGAGTTTAATGTACTTGTCTCAAAATATATTCTTCTTTTGTTGAAATAAGTTTATTGAGTGTTAATTCTTCATTTTTTTAAGGCTGTAGACCAGGAATGGCTTTCAATAATATTGCAAATGAGATGGTCAACATTGCAGGATGGAAGCACAACTTTCTTTTCAAATGATCTAACAAGAAGGAGACCATCAAGCATCTTTTTTATTGACCAATGTTTTTGGATTTAAATAAGTTATTGACTCCTTGTACTTCACTAAATATGGGTTACTTAACAAGCAGAAACAGCAAGACCTTGTATCGGAACGTAAGTCAGAAAAAAATAAGTTGTGTAGCATCTGTCTCTCATTCTCGTTTGCTTAAAAGTGATCCTTCAATATTGACCAATGTTCAAATATTTGATTCACAGCTGGTTGAGCATACAGCCGCCTCGTTTTATAGTTAGCAGGACAGGTCACCATCACTAAGAGATTCATAACTTTTTACAGTCAACTTGTCTAACAGAGAAGTGAGAGACCCACGTATGGGTCTCCAACAACTTCCAAATTTCAAGGTAGACGTTGAGAAGATGTGTGAGGAACTGCCAGTTGTCTGGAGTGGCAACATATCTTATTAAAATGAGTGATGAATCTTCTTCTTTTAATCTTGTATAAATTCCAGTATTAATTCCACAACATAACACTCGTATTATCTGTTCCTTTTCAAACAAGGTTCTTCAAGCTCATCTTCTATTCGATTAGAGAAATTTAATTCACTCTACAATACTCTCGGCTTCAAATTGTTTAAGTAGAACCAGTCCAAGATATGTCGACACAACTTTATTTTGATTTTACTTTAGTAAATAATGTATATACTTGTTACCTTTAGAACTAAAATGTCATTAAACTAACCTAACAACAAACTGTACCGACTTTTACTTAAATGATAATTCCAATCCTACTCAAAATGGCTACCAAACATTTATTTATGATATTGCTACATTTTGTGCGATGGATCTTAAAATTTGACCCCATTTTACTGCCATCAATATTGTTCTTTCACAGATCAAGTAGATGGTTACAGTTCCTTAGAGCAGAGTGACAACATAAGTGAAAACAGCTCCTTTGATCTTAGAACATTTATGTTTCTCAGGTGTAAACATTGAAGTATGTGAATAGTTATTTATAAGACTTACAATGATACACTGAACGTGATTTTTCAAATCTTGATATTTTTCTTTTAACTCTGTTTTGCAGTACTTAAATTGTGCTCATCAAGCAACTATTATCCATTCTTTGAAGTTGATCCTATAACCACTCCTTCCTGAATTTTTTATCATACTGCTTAACTTTTGGCATTTTTTGAAAAGGGTTATAAACTATGAATGTTAATAATAACCAGTACAATAAACTATGTCAACAAAGCATTATTATTAGTTCATATATAAACGCTCTCACTATATATGTCATTAATGAAAACCCCCTCACTGTTGAACAGACGCTACTGAGTCACCGAATCTGCTGACTGTGCTTGTCGTGTGTACTGTGTCTGTGCTAGTCTTGTGTACTGTGTCTGTGCCAGTCGTGTGTACTGTGTCTGTGCTAGTCGTGTGTACTGTGTCTGTGCTAGTCTTGTGTACTGTGTCTGTGCTAGTCTTGTGTACTGTGTCTGTGCTAGTCTTGTGTACTGTGTCTGTGCTAGTCTTGTGTACTGTGTCTGTGCTAGTCGTGTGTACTGTGTCTGTGCTAGTCTTGTGTGCTGTGTCTGTGCTAGTCATGTGTACTGTGTCTGTGCTAGTCGTGTGTACTGTGTCTGTGCTAGTCGTGAGTACTGTGTCTGTGCCAGTCGTGTGTACTGTGTCTGTGCTAGTCGTGTGTACTGTGTCTGTGCTAGTCTTGTGTACTGTGTCTGTGCTAGTCTTGTGTACTGTGTCTGTGCTAGTCTTGTGTACTGTGTCTGTGCTAGTCGTGTGTACTGTGTCTGTGCTAGTCGTGTGTACTGTGTCTGTGCTAGTCGTGAGTACTGTGTCTGTGCCAGTCGTGTGTACTGTGTCTGTGCTAGTCTTATGTACTGTGTCTGTGCTAGCCTTGTATACTGTGTCTGTGCTAGTCTTATGTACTGTGTCTGTGCCACGCGTGTGTACTGTGTCTGTGCTAGTCTTATGTACTGTGTCTGTGCCACTCGTGTGTACTGTGTCTGTGCTAGTCTTATGTACTGTGTCTGTGCCACTCGTGTGTACTGTGTCTGTGCTAGTCGTGAGTACTGTGTCTGTGCTAGTCGTGTGTACTGTGTCTGTGCTAGTCTTGTGTGCTGAGTCTGTGCTAGTCATGTGTACTGTGTCTGTGCTAGTCGTGTGTACCGTGTCTGTGCCACTCGTGTGTACTGTGTCTGTGCTAGTCATGTGTACTGTGTCTGTGCTAGTCGTGTGTACCGTGTCTGTGCTAGTCGTGTGTACCGTGTCTGTGCTAGTCGTGAGTACTGTGTCTTTGCTAGTCGTGTGTACCGTGTCTGTGCTATTCGTGTGTACCGTGTCTGTGCTAGTCGTGAGTACTGTGTCTGTGCTAGTCGTGTGTACTGTGTCTGTGCTAGTCGTGTGTACTGTGTCTGTGCTAGTAGTGTGTACCGTGTCTGTACTAGTCGTGTGTACCGTGTCTGTGCTATTCGTGTGTACCGTGTCTGTGCTAGTCGTGAGTACTGTGTCTGTGCTAGTCGTGTGTACTGTGTCTGTGCTAGTCGTGTGTACTGTGTCTGTGCTAGTAGTGTGTACCGTGTCTGTACTAGTCGTGTGTACCGTGTCTGTGCTAGTCCTGTGTACCGTGTCTGTGCTAGTCGTGTGTACCGTATGTCTGCTAGTCGGCCGGTCGGCCGAGCGGAGGAGCCGGTCGGCCGAGCGGACAGCACGCTGGACTTGTGATCCTGTGGTCCCGGGTTCGATCCCGGGCGCCGGCGAGAAACAATGGGCAAAAGTTTCTTTCACCCTATGCCCCTGTTACCTAGCAGTACAAATAGGTACCTGGGTGTTAGTCAGCTGTCACGGGCTGCTTCCTGGGGGTGGAGGCCTGGTCGAGGACCGGGCCGCGGGGACACTAAAAAGCCCCGAAATCATCTCAAGATAACTGAAGATAACTCAAGATAGTCATGTGAACCGTATGTCTGTGCTAGTCGTGTGTACCGTGTCTGTGCTAGTCATGTGTACTGTGTCTGTGCTAGTCGTGTGTACCATGTCTGTGCTAGTCGTGTGTACCGTGTCTGTGCTAGTCGTGTGTTCCGTGTCTGTGCTAGTCATGTGTACTGTGTCTGTGCTAGTCGTGTGTACCGTGTCTGTGCTAGTCATGTGTACTGTGTCTGTGCTAGTCGTGTGTACCGTGTCTGTGCTAGTCGTGTGTACCGTGTCTGTGCTAGTCATGTGTTCCGTGTCTGTGCTAGTCATGTGTACTGTGTCTGTGCTAGTCGTGTGTACCGTGTCTGTGCTAGTCGTGTGTACCGTGTCTGTGCTAGTCGTGTGTACCGTGTCTGTGCTAGTCGTGTGTTCTGTGTCTGTGCTAGTCATGTGTACCGTGTCTGTGCTAGTCATGTGTACCGTGTCTGTGCTAGTCGTGTGTACTGTGTCTGTGCTAGTCGTGTGTACCGTGTCTGTGCTAGTAGTGTGTACCGTGTCTGTGCTAGTCGTGTGTACCGTGTCTGTGCTAGTCATGTGTACCGTGTCTGTGCTAGTCGTGTGTACCGTGTCTGTGCTAGTCGTGTGTACTGCATCTGTGCTAGTCGTGTGTACCGTGTCTGTGCTAGTCGTGTGTACCGTGTCTGTGCTAGTAGTGTGTACCGTGTCTGTGCTAGTCGTGTGTACCGTGTCTGTGCTAGTCGTGTGTACCGTGTCTGTGCTAGTAGTGTGTACCGTGTCTGTGCTAGTCGTGTGTACTGTGTCTGTGCTAGTCGTGTGTACCGTGTCTGTGCTAGTCATGTGTACTGTGTCTGTGCTAGTTGTGTGTACCGTGTCTGTGCTAGTCGTGTGTACCGTGTCTGTGCTAGTCGTGTGTACCGTGTCTGTGCTAGTCATGTGTACCGTGTCTGTGCTAATCATGTGTACCGTGTCTGTGCTAGTCGTGTGTACTGTGTCTGTGCTAGTCGTGTGTACCGTGTCTGTGCTAGTAGTGTGTACCGTGTCTGTGCTAGTCGTGTGTACCGTGTCTGTGCTAGTCATGTGTACCGTGTCTGTGCTAGTCGTGTGTACTGTGTCTGTGCTAGTCGTGTGTACCGTGTCTGTGCTAGTCGTGTGTACCGTGTCTGTGCTAGTCATGTGTACCGTGTCTGTGCTAGTCATGTGTACCGTGTCTGTGCTAGTCGTGTGTACTACATCTGTGCTAGTCGTGTGTACCGTGTCTGTGCTAGTCGTGTGTACCGTGTCTGTGCTAGTAGTGTGTACCGTGTCTGTGCTAGTCGTGTGTACCGTGTCTGTGCTAGTCGTGTGTACCGTGTCTGTGCTAGTAGTGTGAACCGTGTCTGTGCTAGTCGTGTGTACTGTGTCTGTGCTAGTCGTGTGTACCGTGTCTGTGCTAGTCATGTGTATTGTGTCTGTGCTAGTCGTGTGTACCGTGTCTGTACTAGTCGTGTGTACCGTGTCTGTGCTAGTCGTGTGTACCGTGTCTGTGCTAGTCGTGTGTACCGTATGTCTGCTAGTCATGTGAACCGTATGTCTGTGCTAGTCGTGTGTACCGTGTCTGTGCTAGTCGTGTGTACCGTGTCTGTGCTAGTCGTGTGTACCGTGTCTGTGCTAGTCGTGTGTACCGTGTCTGTGCTAGTCGTGTGTACCGTGTCTGTGCTAGTCATGTGTACCGTGTCTGTGCTAGTCGTGTGTACCGTGTCTGTGCTAGTCGTGTGTACCGTGTCTGTGCTAGTCGTGTGTACCGTGTCTGTGCTAGTCGTGTGTACCGTGTCTGTGCTAGTCGTGTGTACCGTGTCTGTGCTAGTCGTGTGTACCGTGTCTGTGCTAGTCGTGTGTACGTGTCTGTGCTAGTCGTGTGTACCGTGTCTGTGCTAGTCGTGTGTACCGTGTCTGTGCTAGTCGTGTGTACCGTGTCTGTGCTAGTCGTGTGTACCGTGTCTGTGCTAGTCGTGTGTACCGTGTCTGTGCTAGTCGTGTGTACGTGTCTGTGCTAGTCGTGTGTACCGTGTCTGTGCTAGTCGTGTGTCCGTGGTGCTAGTCGTGTGTACCGTGTCTGTGCTAGTCGTGTGTACCGTGTCTGTGCTAGTCATGTGTCCGTGTCTGTGCTAGTCATGTGTACTGTGTCTGTGCTAGTCGTGTGTACCGTGTCTGTGCTAGTCGTGTGTACCGTGTCTGTGCTAGTCGTGTGTACCGTGTCTGTGCTAGTCGTGTGCACTGTGTCTGTGCTAGTCATGTGTACCGTGTCTGTGCTAGTCATGTGTACCGTGTCTGTGCTAGTCGTGTGTACTGTGTCTGTGCTAGTCGTGTGTACCGTGTCTGTGCTAGTAGTGTGTACCGTGTCTGTGCTAGTCGTGTATACCGTGTCTGTGCTAGTCGTGTGTACCGTGTCTGTGCTAGTAGTGTGTACCGTGTCTGTGCTAGTCGTGTATAACGTGTCTGTGCTAGTCATGTGTACCGTGTCTGTGCTAGTCGTGTGTACTGTGTCTGTGCTAGTCGTGTGTACCGTGTCTGTGCTAGTAGTGTGTACCGTGTCTGTGCTAGTCGTGTATACCGTGTCTGTGCTAGTCGTGTGTACCGTGTCTGTGCTAGTAGTGTGTACCGTGTCTGTGCTAGTCGTGTATACCGTGTCCTGTGCTAGTCGTGTGTACCGTGTCTCTGCTAGTAGTGTGTACCGTGTCTGTGCTAGTCGTGTGTACTTGTTTCTGTGCTAGTCATGTGTACTGTGTCTGTGCTAGTCGTGTGTACCGTGTCTGTGCTAGTCGTGTGTACCGTGTCTGTGCTAGTCGTGTGTACCGTGTCTGTGCTAGTCGTGTGTACTGTGTCCTGTGCTAGTCGTGTGTACCGTGTCTGTGCTAGTCGTGTGTACCGTGTCCTGTGCTAGTCGTGTGTACCGTGTCTGTGCTAGTCGTGTGTACCGTGTCTGTGCTAGTCAGGTGTACCGTGTCTGTGCTAGTCGTGTGTACTGCATCTGTGCTAGTCGTGTGTACCGTGTCTGTGCTAGTCGTGTGTACCGTGTCTGTGCTAGTAGTGTGTACCGTGTCTGTGCTAGTCGTGTGTACCGTGTCTGTGCTAGTCGTGTGTACCGTGTCTGTGCTAGTAGTGTGTACCGTGTCTGTGCTAGTCGTGTGTACCGTGTCTGTGCTAGTCGTGTGTTCCGTGTCTGTGCTAGTCGTGTGTACCGTGTCTGTGCTAGTCATGTGTTCCGTGTCTGTGCTAGTCATGTGTACTGTGTCTGTGCTAGTCGTGTGTACCGTGTCTGTGCTAGTCGTGTGTACCGTGTCTGTGCTAGTCGTGTGTACCGTATCTGTGCTAGTCGTGTGTACTGTGTCTGTGCTAGTCATGTGTACCGTGTCTGTGCTAGTCATGTGTACCGTGTCTGTGCTAGTCGTGTGTACTGTGTCTGTGCTAGTCGTGTGTACCGTGTCTGTGCTAGTAGTGTGTACCGTGTCTGTGCTAGTCGTGTGTACCGTGTCTGTGCTAGTCATGTGTACCGTGTCTGTGCTAGTCGTGTGTACCGTGTCTGTGCTAGTCGTGTGTACTGCATCTGTGCTAGTCGTGTGTACCGTGTCTGTGCTAGTCGTGTGTACCGTGTCTGTGCTAGTCGTGTGTACCGTGTCTGTGCTAGTCGTGTGTACCGTGTCTGTGCTAGTCGTGTGTACGTGTCTGTGCTAGTCGTGTGTACCGTGTCTGTGCTAGTCGTGTGTACTGTGTCTGTGCTAGTCTGTGTGTACCGTGTCTGTGCTAGTCGTGTGTACCGTGTCTGTGCTAGTCGTGTGTACCGTGTCTGTGCTAGTCATGTGTACCGTGTCTGTGCTAGTCATGTGTACCGTGTCTGTGCTAGTCGTGTGTACTGTGTCTGTGCTAGTCGTGTGTACCGTGTCTGTGCTAGTAGTGTGTACCGTGTCTGTGCTAGTCGTGTGTACCGTGTCTGTGCTAGTCATGTGTACCGTGTCTGTGCTAGTCGTGTGTACCGTGTCTGTGCTAGTCGTGTGTACCGTGTCTGTGCTAGTCGTGTGTACCTGTGTCTGTGCTAGTCGTGTGTACTGTGTCTGTGCTAGTCTTGTGTACCGTGTCTGTGCTAGTCGTGTGTACCTGTGTCTGTGCTAGTCGTGTGTACCGTGTCTGTGCTAGTCGTGTGTACCGTGTCTGTGCTAGTCGTGTGTACCGGTGTCTGTGCTAGTCTTGTGTACCTGTGTCTGTGCTAGTCATGTGTACGTGTCTGTGCTAGTCAGTGTGTACCGTGTCTGTGCTAGTCGTGTAGTACTGTGTCTGTCGCTAGTCGTGTGTACCGTGTCTGTGCTAGTCGTGTGTACCGTGTCTGTGCTAGTCGTGTGTACTGTGTCTGTGCTAGTCTTGTGTACCGTGTCTGTGCTAGTCGTGTGTACCTGTGTCTGTGCTAGTCGTGTGTACTGTGTCTGTGCTAGTCGTGTGTACTGTGTCTGTGCTAGTCGTGAGTACTGTGTCTGTGCTAGTCGTGTGTACTGTGTCTGTGCTAGTCTTATGTTACTGTGTCTGTGCTAGTCCTGTGTACTGTGTCTGTGCTAGTCTTGTGTACTGTGTCTGTGCCTACGCGTGTGTACTGTGTCTGTGCTAGTCTTATGTACTGTGTCTGTGCCACTCGTGTGTACTGTGTCTGTGCTAGTCTTATGTACTGTGTCTGTGCCACTCGTGTGTACTGTGTCTGTGCTAGTCGTGAGTACTGTGTCTGTGCTAGTCGTGTGTACTGTGTCTGTGCTAGTCTTGTGTGCTGAGTCTGTGCTAGTCATGTGTACTGTGTCTGTGCTAGTCGTGTGTACCGTGTCTGTGCCTACTCGTGTGTACTGTGTCTGTGCTAGTCGTGTGTACTGTGTCTGTGCTAGTCGTGTGTACCGTATCTGTGCTAGTCGTGTGTACCGTGTCTGTGCTAGTCGTGAGTACTGTGTCTTTGCTAGTCGTGTGTACCGTGTCTGTGCTATTCGTGTGTACCGTGTCTGTGCTAGTCGTGTAGTACTGTGTCTGTGCTAGTCGTGTGTACTGTGTCTGTGCTAGTCGTGTGTACTGTGTCTGTGCTAGTTGTGTGTACCGTGTCTGTGCTAGTCGTGTGTACCGTGTCTGTACTAGTCGTGTGTACCGTGTCTGTGCTAGTCTTGTGTACCTGTGTCTGTGCTAGTCATGTGTACCGTGTCTGTGCTAGTCGTGTGTACTGTGTCTGTGCTAGTCGTGTGTACCGTGTCTGTGCTAGTCGTGTGTACCATGTCTGTGCTAGTCGTGTGTACCGTGTCTGTGCTAGTCATGTGTACCGTGTCTGTGCTAGTCGTGTGTACCGTGTCTGTGCTAGTCGTGTGTACCGTGTCTGTGCTAGTCGTGTGTACCGTGTCTGTGCTAGTCATGTGTACCGTGTCTGTGCTAGTCATGTGTACCGTGTCTGTGCTAGTCGTGTGTACTGCATCTGTGCTAGTCGTGTGTACCGTGTCTGTGCTAGTCGTGTGTACCGTGTCTGTGCTAGTAGTGTGTACCGTGTCTGTGCTAGTCGTGTGTACCGTGTCTGTGCTAGTCGTGTGTACCGTGTCTGTGCTAGTAGTGTGTAACCGTGTCTGTGCTAGTCCGTGTGTACCGTGTCTGTGCTAGTCGTGTGTACCTGTGTCTGTGCTAGTCGTGTGTACCGTGTCTGTGCTAGTCGTGTGTACCGTGTCTGTGCTAGTCGTGTGTACCGTGTCTGTGCTAGTCGTGTGTACCGTATGTCTGTGCTAGTCGTGTGTACCGTGTCTGTGCTAGTCGTGTGTACTGTGTCTGTGCTAGTCGTGTGTACCGTGTCTGTGCTAGTCGTGTGTACCGTGTCTGTGCTAGTCGTGTGTACTGTGTCTGTGCTAGTCATGTGTACCGTATGTCTGTGCTAGTCGTGTGTACCGTGTCTGTGCTAGTCGTGTGTACTGCATCTGTGCTAGTCGTGTGTACCGTGTCTGTGCTAGTCGTGTGTACCGTGTCTGTGCTAGTCGTGTGTACTGTGTCTGTGCTAGTCGTGTGTACTGTGTCTGTGCTAGTCGTGTGTACCGTGTCTGTGCTAGTCGTGTGTACCGTATCTGTGCTAGTCATGTGTACCGTGTCTGTGCTAGTCGTGTGTACCGTGTCTGTGCTAGTCGTGTGTACCGTGTCTGTGCTAGTAGTGTGTACCGTGTCTGTGCTAGTCGTGGTACTGTGTCTGTGCTAGTCGTGTGTACCGTGTCTGTGCTAGTCGTGTGTTCCGTGTCTGTGCTAGTCGTGTGTACCGTGTCTGTGCTAGTCGTGTGTACCGTGTCTGTGCTAGTCATGTGTTCCGTGTCTGTGCTAGTCATGTGTACTGTGTCTGTGCTAGTCGTGTGTACCGTGTCTGTGCTAGTCGTGTGTACCGTGTCTGTGCTAGTCGTGTGTACCGTGTCTGTGCTAGTCGTGTGCACTGTGTCTGTGCTAGTCATGTGTACCGTATCTGTGCTAGTCATGTGTACCGTGTCTGTGCTAGTCGTGTGTACTGTGTCTGTGCTAGTCGTGTGTACCGTGTCTGTGCTAGTAGTGTGTACCGTGTCTGTGCTAGTCGTGTATACCGTGTCTGTGCTAGTCGTGTGTACCGTGTCTGTGCTAGTAGTGTGTACCGTGTCTGTGCTAGTCGTGTGTACTGTGTCTGTGCTAGTCGTGTGTATTGTGTCTGTGCTAGTCATGTGTACTGTGTCTGTGCTAGTCGTGTGTACCGTGTCTGTGCTAGTCGTGTGTACCGTGTCTGTGCTAGTCGTGTGTACCGTGTCTGTGCTAGTCGTGTGTACTGTGTCTGTGCTAGTCGTGTGTACCGTGTCTGTGCTAGTCGTGTGTACCGTGTCTGTGCTAGTCGTGTGTACCGTGTCTGTGCTAGTCGTGTGTACCGTGTCTGTGCTAGTCATGTGTACCGTGTCTGTGCTAGTCGTGTGTACCGTGTCTGTGCTAGTCGTGTGTACTGTCTGTGCTAGTGTGTACCGTGTCTGTGCTAGTCGTGTGTACCGTGTCTGTGCTAGTCGTGTGTACCGTGTCTGTGCTAGTCGTGTGTACCGTGTCTGTGCTAGTCGTGTGTACCGTGTCTGTGCTAGTAGTGTGTACCGTGTCTGTGCTAGTCGTGTGTACCGTGTCTGTGCTAGTCATGTGTACCGTGTCTGTGCTAGTCGTGTGTACCGTGTCTGTGCTAGTCATGTGTTACCGTGTCTGTGCTAGTCATGTGTACTGTGTCTGTGCTAGTCGTGTGTACCGTGTCTGTGCTAGTCGTGTGTACCGTGTCTGTGCTAGTCGTGTGTACCGTGTCTGTGCTAGTCGTGTGTACTGTGTCTGTGCTAGTCATGTGTACCGTGTCTGTGCTAGTCATGTGTACCGTGTCTGTGCTAGTCGTGTGTACTGTGTCTGTGCTAGTCGTGTGTACCGTGTCTGTGCTAGTAGTGTGTACCGTGTCTGTGCTAGTCGTGTGTACTGTGTCTGTGCTAGTCATGTGTACCGTGTCTGTGCTAGTCGTGTGTACCGTGTCTGTGCTAGTCGTGTGTACTGCATCTGTTGCTAGTCGTGTGTACCGTGTCTGTGCTAGTCGTGTGTACCGTGTCTGTGCTAGTAGTGTGTACCGTGTCTGTGCTAGTCGTGTGTACCGTGTCTGTGCTAGTCGTGTGTACCGTGCTGTCTTTGCTAGTCGTGTGTTACCGTGTCTGTGCTAGTCATGTGTACTGTGTCTGTTGCCTAGTTCGTGTGTACCGTTGTCTGTGCTAGTCGTGTGTACCGTGTCTGTGCTAGTCGGTGTACTGTTTCTGTGCTAGTCGTGTGTTACGTGTCTGTGCTAGTCATGTTGTACCGTGTCTTTGCTAGTAGTGTGTACCGTGTCTGGTAGTCGATGGTGTACCCGTGTCTGTGCTAGTCGTGTTGTACCTGTGTTCTGTGCTCAGTCGTGTTGTACCTGCATGTCTGTGTTAGTCGTGTGTACCGTGTCTGTGCTAGTCGTGTTGTACCGTGTCTGTGCCTAGTCAGTTGTGTACCGTGTCTGTGCTAGTCGTGGACCTGTTGTCCTTTGCTTAGTCGTGATGTGTACTGTGCATCTGTGCTAGTCGTGGTTACCGTGTCTGTGCTAGTACGTGTGTACCGTGTCTGTGGCTAGTCAGTGTGTACCGTGGTCTGTGCTAGGTCCGTGTGTACCTGACTGGTCTGTGCTAGTCATGTGTACCGTGTCTGTGCTAGTCGTGTGTACCGGTGTCTGTGCTAGTCGTGTGTACCTGTGTCTGTGCTAGTCGTGTGTACCGTGTCTGTGCTAGTCGTGTGTACCGTGTCTGTGCTAGTCGTGTGTACCGTGTCTGTGCTAGTCGTGTGTACCTGTGTCTGTGCTAGTCAGTGTGTACTGTGTCTGTGCTAGTCGTGTGTACCGTGTCTGTGCTAGTCGTGTGTACCTGTGTCTGTGCTAGTCGTGTGTACCGTGTCTGTGCTAGTCGTGTGTACCGTGTCTGTGCTAGTCGTGTTGTACCGTGTCTGTGCTAGTCATGTGTACCGTGTCTGTGCTAGTCGTGTTGTACCTTGTCTGTGCTAGTCGTGTGTACTTGATCTGTGCTAGTCGTGTGTACCGTGTCTGTGCTAGTAGTGTGTAACCGTGTCTGTGCTAGTCGTGTGTACCTGTGTCTGTGCTAGTCGTGTGTACCGTGTCTGTGCTAGTCGTGTGTACTGTGTCTTGCTAGTCGTGTGTACCGTGTCTGTGCTAGTCATGTGTACCTGTGTCTGTGCTAGTAGTGTGTACCGTGTCTGTGCTAGTCGTGTGTACCGTGTCTGTGCTAGTCGTGTGTACCGTGTCTGTGCTAGTCATGTGTACCGTGTCTGTGCTAGTCATGTGTACCGTGTCTGTGCTAGTCGTGTGTACTGTGTCTGTGCTAGTCGTGTGTACCGTGTCTGTGCTAGTAGTGTGTACCGTGTCTGTGTAGTCGTGTGTACCGTGTCTGTGCTAGTCATGTGTACCGTGTCTGTGCTAGTCGCTGTGTACCCGTGTCTGTGCTAGTCGTGTGTACTGCATCTGTGCTAGTCGTGTGTACCGTGTCTGTGCTAGTCGTGTGTACCGTGTCTGTGCTAGTAGTGTGTACCGTGTCTGTGCTAGTCGTGTGTACCGTGTCTGTGCTAGTCGTGTGTACCGTGTCTGTGCTAGTAGTGTGTACCGTGTCTGTGCTAGTCGTGTGTACTGTGTCTGTGCTAGTCGTGTGTACCGTGTCTGTGCTAGTCGTGTGTACCGTGTCTGTGCTAGTCGTGTGTACTGTTTCTGTGCTAGTCGTGTGTTACCGTGTCTGTGCTAGTCGTGTGTACCGTGTCTGTGCTAGTAGTGTGTACCGTGTCTGTGCTAGTCGTGTGTACCGTGTCTGTGCTAGTCGTGTGTTACCGCTGTCTGTGCTAGTCGTGTGTACTGCATTTGTGCTAGTCGTGTGTACCGTGTCTGTGCTAGTAGTGTGTACCGTGTCTGTGCTAGTCGTGTGTACCGTGTCTGTGCTAGTCGTGTGTACTGTGTCTGTGCTAGTCATGTGTACTGTGTCTGTGCTAGTCGTGTTGTACCGTGTCTGTGCTAGTAGTGTGTACCGTGTCTGTGACTAGTCGTGTGTACCGTGTCTGTGCTAGTCGTGTGTACTGGTCTGTGCTAGTCATGTGTACTGTGTCTGTGCTAGTCGTGTGTACCGTGTCTGTGCTAGTCGGTGTACTGTGTCTGTGCTAGTCGTGTGTACCGTGTCTGTGCAAGTCGTGTGTACTCTGTCTGTGCTAGTCGTGTGTACCGTGTCTGTGCTAGTCATGTGTACCGTGTCTGTGCTAGTCGTGTGTACCTTGTCTGTGCTACTCGTGTGTACCTGTGTCTGTGCTAGTCGTGTTGTACCGTGTCTGTGCTAGTAGTGTGTACCGTGTCTGTGCTAGTCGTGTGTACCGTGTCTGTGCTAGTAGTGTGTACCGTGTCTGTGCTAGTCGTGTGTACCGTGTCTGTGCTAGTCGTGTGTACCGTGTCTGTGCTAGTAGTGTGTACCGTGTCTGTGCTAGTCGTGTGTACCGTGTCTGCGCTAGTCGGGTGTTACCGTGTCTGTGCTAGTCGTGTGTACCGTGTCTGCGCTAGTCGTGTGTACCGTGTCTGTGCTAGTCGTGTGTACTGTGTCTGTGCTAGTCGTGTGTACCGTGTCTGTGCTAGTAGTGTGCACCGTGTCTGTGCTAGTCGTGTGTACCGTGTCTGTGCTAGTCATGTGTACCGTGTCTGTGCTAGTCGTGTGTACCGTTGTCTGTGCTAGTCGTGTGTACTGCATCTGTGCCAGTCGTGTGTACTGTGTCTGTGCTAGTCGTGTGTACTGTGTCTGTGCTAGTCTTGTGTACTGTGTCTGTGCTAGTCTTGTGTACTGTGTCTGTGCTAGTCTTGTGTACTGTGTCTGTGCTAGTCTTGTGTACTGTGTCTGTGCTAGTCGTGTGTACTGTGTCTGTGCTAGTCTTGTGTGCTGTGTCTGTGCTAGTCATGTGTACTGTGTCTGTGCTAGTCGTGTGTACTGTGTCTGTGCTAGTCGTGAGTACTGTGTCTGTGCCAGTCGTGTGTACTGTGTCTGTGCTAGTCGTGTGTACTGTGTCTGTGCTAGTCTTGTGTACTGTGTCTGTGCTAGTCTTGTGTACTGTGTCTGTGCTAGTCTTGTGTACTGTGTCTGTGCTAGTCGTGTGTACTGTGTCTGTGCTAGTCGTGTGTACTGTGTCTGTGCTAGTCGTGAGTTACTGTGTCTGTGCCAGTCGTGTGTACTGTGTCTGTGCTAGTCTTATGTACTGTGTCTGTGCTAGCCTTGTATACTGTGTCTGTGCTAGTCTTATGTACTGTGTCTGTGCCACGCGTGTGTGTACTGGGTTCTGTGCTAGTCTTATGTACTGTGTCTGTGCCCACTCGTGTGTACATGTGTCTGTGCTAGTCTTATGTACTGTGTCTGTGCCACTCGTTGTGTACCTGTGTCTGCTGCTAGTCGTGAGTACTGTGTCTGTGCTAGTCGTGTGTTACTGTGTCTGTGCTAGTAGTGTGTACCGTATCTGTGCTAGTCGTGTGTACCGTGTCTGTGCTAGTCGTGAGTACTGTGTCTTTGCTAGTCGTGTGTACCGTGTCTGTGCTATTCGTGTCTGTACCGTGTCTGTGCTAGTCGTGAGTACTGTGTCTGTGCTAGTCGTGTGTACTGTGTCTGTGCTAGTCGTGTGTACTGTGTCTGTGCTAGTAGTGTGTACCGTGTCTGTACTAGTCGTGTGTACCGTGCCTTTGCTAGTCGTGTGTACCGTGTCTGTGCTAGTCGTGTGTACCGTATGTCTGCTAGTCGGCCGGTCGGCCGAGCGGAGGAGCCGGTCGGCCGAGCGGACAGCACGCTGGACTTGTGATCCTGTGGCCCCGGGTTCGATCCCGGGCGCCGGCGAGAAACAATGGGCAAAAGTTTCTTTCACCCTATGCCCCTGTTACCTAGCAGTACAAATAGGTACCTGGGTGTTAGTCAGCTGTCACGGGCTGCTTCCTGGGGGTGGAGGCCTGGTCGAGGACCGGGCCGCGGGGACACTAAAAAGCCCCGAAATCATCTCAAGATAACTGAAGATAACTCAAGATAGTCATGTGAACAGTATGTCTGTGCTAGTCGTGTGTACCGTGTCTGTGCTAGTCATGTGTACTGTGTCTGTGCTAGTCGTGTGTACCATGTCTGTGCTAGTCGTGTGTACCGTGTCTGTGCTAGTCGTGTGTTCCGTGTCTGTGCTAGTCATGTGTACTGTGTCTGTGCTAGTCGTGTTGTACCGTGTCTGTGCTAGTCATGTGTACTGTGTCTGTGCTAGTCGTGTGTACCGTGTCTGTGCTAGTCGTGTGTACCGTGTCTGTGCTAGTCATGTGTTCCGTGTCTGTGCTAGTCATGTGTACTGTGTCTGTGCTAGTCGTGTGTACCGTGTCTGTGCTAGTCGTGTGTACCGTGTCTGTGCTAGTCGTGTGTATCGTGTCTGCTGCTAGTCGTGTGTACTGTGTCTGTGCTAGTCATGTGTACCGTGTCTGTGCTAGTCATGTGTACCGTGTCTGTGCTAGTCGTGTGTACTGTGTCTGTGCTAGTCGTGTGTACCGTGTCTGTGCTAGTAGTGTGTACCGTGTCTGTGCTAGTCGTGTGTACCGTGTCTGTGCTAGTCATGTGTACCGTGTCTGTGCTAGTCGTGTGTACCGTGTCTGTGCTAGTCGTGTGTACTGCATCTGTGCTAGTCGTGTGTACTGTGTCTGTGCTAGTCGTGTGTACCCTGTCTGTGCTAGTAGTGTGTACCGTGTCTGTGCTAGTCGTGTGTACCGTGTCTGTGCTAGTCGTGTGTACCGTGTCTGTGCTAGTAGTGTGTACCGTGTCTGTGCTAGTCGTGTGTACTGTGTCTGTGCTAGTCGTGTGTACCGTGTCTGTGCTAGTCATGTGTACTGTGTCTGTGCTAGTTGTGTGTACCGTGTCTGTGCTAGTCGTGTGTACCGTGTCTGTGCTAGTCGTGTGTACCGTGTCTGTGCTAGTCTTGTGTACCGTGTCTGTGCTAGTCATGTGTACCGTGTCTGTGCTAGTCGTGTGTACTGTGTCTGTGCTAGTCGTGTGTACCGTGTCTGTGCTAGTAGTGTGTACCATGTCTGTGCTAGTCGTGTGTACCGTGTCTGTGCTAGTCATGTGTACCGTGTCTGTGCTAGTCGTGTGTACCGTGTCTGTGCTAGTCGTGTGTACCGTGTCTGTGCTAGTCGTGTGTACCGTGTCTGTGCTAGTCATGTGTACCGTGTCTGTGCTAGTCATGTGTACCGTGTCTGTGCTAGTCGTGTGTACTGCATCTGTGCTAGTCGTGTGTACCGTGTCTGTGCTAGTCGTGTGTACCGTGTCTGTGCTAGTAGTGTGTACCGTGTCTGTGCTAGTCGTGTGTACCGTGTCTGTGCTAGTCGTGTGTACCGTGTCTGTGCTAGTAGTGTGAACCGTGTCTGTGCTAGTCGTGTGTACTGTGTCTGTGCTAGTCGTGTGTACCGTGTCTGTGCTAGTCATGTGTATTGTGTCTGTGCTAGTCGTGTGTACCGTGTCTGTACTAGTCGTGTGTACCGTGTCTGTGCTAGTCGTGTGTACCGTGTCTGTGCTAGTCGTGTGTACCGTATGTCTGCTAGTCATGTGAACCGTATGTCTGTGCTAGTCGTGTGTACCGTGTCTGTGCTAGTCATGTGTACTGTGTCTGTGCTAGTCGTGTGTACCGTGTCTGTGCTAGTCGTGTGTACCGTGTCTGTGCTAGTCGTGAGTACTGTGTCTTTGCTAGTCATGTGTACCGTATGTCTGTGCTAGTCGTGTGTACCGTGTCTGTGCTAGTCGTGTGTACTGCATCTGTGCTAGTCGTGTGTACCGTGTCTGTGCTAGTCGTGTGTACCGTGTCTGTGCTAGTCGTGTGTACTGTGTCTGTGCTAGTCGTGTGTACTGCATCTGTGCTAGTCGTGTGTACCGTGTCTGTGCTAGTCGTGTGTACCGTATCTGTGCTAGTCATGTGTACCGTGTCTGTGCTAGTCGTGTGTACCGTGTCTGTGCTAGTCGTGTGTACCGTGTCTGTGCTAGTAGTGTGTACCGTGTCTGTGCTAGTCGTGTGTACTGTGTCTGTGCTAGTCGTGTGTACCGTGTCTGTGCTAGTCGTGTGTACCGTGTCTGTGCTAGTCGTGTGTACTGTGTCTGTGCTAGTCGTGTGTACTGCATCTGTGCTAGTCGTGTGTACCGTGTCTGTGCTAGTCGTGTGTACCGTATCTGTGCTAGTCATGTGTACCGTGTCTGTGCTAGTCGTGTGTACCGTGTCTGTGCTAGTCGTGTGTACCGTGTCTGTGCTAGTAGTGTTGCTACCGTGTCTGTGCTAGTCGTGGTACCTGTGTCTGTGCTAGTCGTGTGTACCGTGTCTGTGCTAGTCGTGTGTTCCGTGTCTGTGCTAGTCGTGTGTACCGTGTCCTGTGCTAGTCGTGTGTACCGTGTCTGTGCTAGTCATGTGTTCCGTGTCTGTGCTAGTCATGTGTACTGTGTCTGTGCTAGTCGTGTGTACCGTGTCTGTGCTAGTCGTGTGTACCGTGTCTGTGCTAGTCGTGTGTACCGTGTCTGTGCTAGTCGTGTTGCACTGTGTCTGTGCTAGTCATGTGTACCGTGTCTGTGCTAGTCATGTGTACCGTGTCTGTGCTAGTCGTGTGTACTGTGTCTGTGCTAGTCGTGTGTACCGTGTCTGTGCTAGTAGTGTGTACCGTGTCTGTGCTAGTCGTGTATACCGTGTCTGTGCTAGTCGTGTGTACCGTGTCTGTGCTAGTAGTGTGTACCGTTGTCTGTGCTATCGTGTGTACTGTGTCTGTGCTAGTCGAGTTATTGTTCTGTGCTAGTCATGTGTACTGTGTCTGTGCTAGTCGCTGTGTACCGTGTCTGTGCTAGTCGTGTGTACCGTGTCTGTGCTAGTCGTGTGTACCGTGTCTGTGCTAGTCGTGTGCTACTGTGTCTGTGCTAGTCGTGTGTACCGTGTCTGTGCTAGTCGTGTGTACCGTGTCTGTGCTAGTCGTGTGTACCGTGTCTGTGCCTAGTCGTGTGTACCGTGTCTGTGCTAGTCATGTGTACCGTGTCTGTGCTAGTCGTGTGTACCGTGTCTGTGCTAGTCGTGTGTTACTGCATCTGTGCTTAGTCGTGTTTTACCGTTGTCTGTTGCTTATTCGTGTGTACCGTGTCTGTGCTAGTAGTGTGATCACCGTGTCTGTGCTAGTCGTGTCGTACCGTGTCTGTGACTAGTCGTGTGTACCTGTGTTCTGTGCTAGTAGTGTGTACGTGTCTGTGCTAGTGTATGTGTGTGTACCGTGTCTGTGCTACGTCATGTGTTCCGTGCTCTGTGCTAGTCATGTGTACCGTGTTTGTGCTAGTCATGTGTTCCGTGTGTCTGTGCTGTCAGTATGTGTACTGTGTCTGTGCTAGTCGTGTGTACCGTGTCTGTGCTAGTCGTGTGTACCGTGTCTGTGCTAGTCGTGTGTACCGTGTCTGTGCTAGTCGTGTGTACTGGTTGTCTGTGCTAGTCATGTGTACCGGTCTGTGCTAGTCATGTGTACCGTGTCTGTGCTAGTCGTGTGTACTGTGTCTGTATGCTAGTCGTGTGTACCGTGTCTGTGCTAGTAGTGTGTACCGTGTCTGTGCTAGTCGTGTGTACTGTGTCTGTGCTAGTCATGTGTACCGTGTCTGGCTAGTCGCCTAGTGTACCCGTGTCTGTGCTAGTCTGTGTACTGCATCTGTGCTAGTGTGTGTACCGTGTCTGTGCTAGTCGTGTGTACCGTGTCTGTGCTAGTAGTGTGTACCGTGTCTCGTGCTAGTTGTGTGTACCGTGTCTGTGCTAGTCGTGTGTACTGTGTCTTTGCTAGTCGTGTGTACCGTGTCTGTGCTAGTCATGTGTACTGTGTCTGTGCTAGTTGTGTTGTTACCGTGTCTGTTGCTAGTCGTGTGTACCGTGTCTGTGCTAGTCGTGTGTACCGTGTCTGTGCTAGTCATGTGTACCGTGTCTGTGCTAGGTCATGTGTACCGTGTCCTGTGCTAGTCGTGTGTACTGTGTCTGTGCTAGTCGTGTGTCACCGTGTCTGTGCTAGTAGTGCTGTACCGTGTCTGTGCTAGTCGTGTGTACCGTGTCCTGTGCTAGTCATGTGTACTGCATCTGTGGCTAGTCGTGTGTACCGTGTCTGTGCTAGTCGTGTGTACCGTGTCTGTGCTAGTAGTGTAGTAACCGTGTCTGTGCTAGTCGTGTGTACCGTGTCTGTGCTAGTCGTGTGTACCGTGTCTGTGATAGTCGTGTGTTACCGTGTCTGTGCTAGTAGTGTGTACCGTGTCTGTGCTAGTTCGTGTATGTACCGTGTCTGTGCTAGTCGTGTGTACTGTGTCTTTGCTAGTCGTGTGTACCGTGTCTGTGCTAGTCATGTGTACTGTGTCTGTGCTAGTCTGTGTGTACCGTGTCTGTGCTAGTCGTGTGTACCGTGTCTGTGCTCGTCATTGTGTGCTACCGTGTCTGTGCTAGTCATGTGTACCGTGTCTGTGCTAGTATGTGTACCTGTGTCTGTGCTAGTCGTGTGTACTGTGTCTGTGCTAGTCGTGGTACCGTGTCTGTGTAGTAGTGTGTACCGTGTCGTGCTAGTCGTTGTGTACTGCATCTCTGTGCTAGTCGTGTGTACCGTGTCTGTGCTAGTCTGTGTGTACTGTGTCTGTGCTAGTAGTGTGTACCGTGTCTGTGCTAGTCGTGGTACCGTGTCTGTGCTAGTCGTGTGTACGTGTCTGTGCTAGTAGTGTGTACTGTGTCTGTGCTACGTGTTGTACTGTGTCTGTGCTAGTACGTGTGCCCTTACCGTGTCTGTGCTAGTCGTGTGTACCGTGTCTGTGCTGTCATGTGTAACTGCCATCTTGTGTAGTCGTGTGTACGTGTCCTGTGCTAGTAGTGTGTACCGTGTCTGTGCTAGTCCGTGTGTACGTGTCTGTGCTAGTCGTGTGTACCGTGTCTGTGCTAGTAGTGTGTACCGTGTCTGTGCTAGTCGTGTTGTACCGTGTCTGTGCTAGTAGTGTTGTACGTGTCTGTTGCTAGTCGTGTGTACCGTGTCTGTGCTAGTCGTGTGTACTGTGTCTGTGCTAGTCGATGTGTACCTGTGTCTGTGCTAGTCGTGTGTACTGGTCTGTGCTAGTCGTGTGTACCGTGGTCTGTGCTAGTCGTGTGTACCGTGTCTGTGCTAGTCGTGTGTACCGTGTCGTGCTAGTCCGTGTGTACCGTGTCTGTGCCTAGTCATGTGTACCGTGTCTGTGCTAGTCGTGTGTACCTGTCTGTGCTAGTCGTGTTGTACGTGTCTGTTGCTAGTCGTGTGTACCGTGTCTGTGCTAGTAGTGTGTACCGTGTCTGTGCTAGTCGTGTGTACCGTGTCTGTGCTAGTCGTGTGTACCGTGTCTGTGCTAGTAGTGTGTACCGTGTCTGTGCTAGTCGTGTGTACCGTGTCTGTGCTAGTCATGTGTTCCGTGTCTGTGCTAGTGTGTACCGTGTCTGTGCTAGTATGTGTTCCGTGTCTGTGCTAGTCATGTGTACTGTGTCTGTGCTAGTCGTGTGTACCGTGTCTGTGCTAGTCGTGTGTACCGTGTCTGTGCTAGTCGTGTGTACCGTATCTGTGCTAGTCGTGTGTACGTGTCTGTGCTAGTCATGTGTACCGTGTCTGTGCTAGTCATGTGTACCGTGTCTGTGCTAGTCGTGTGTACGTGTCTGTGCTAGTCGTGTGTACGTGTCTGTGCTAGTAGTGTGTACCGTGTCTGTGCTAGTCGTGTGTACCGTGTCTGTGCTAGTCATGTGTACCGTGTCTGTGCTAGTCGTGTGTACCGTGTCTGTGCTAGTCGTGTGTACTGTCTGTGCTAGTCGTGTGTACCGTGTCTGTGCTAGTAGTGTGTACCGTGTCTGTGATAGTAGTGTGTACCGTGTCTGTGCTAGTAGTGTGTACCGTGTCTGTGCTAGTCGTGTGTACCGTGTCTGTGCTAGTAGTGTGTACCGTGTCTGTGATAGTCGTGTGTACTGTGTCTGTGCTAGTCGTGTGTACCGTTCTGCTCTGTGCTAGTCGTGTGTACCGTGTCTGTGCTAGTCGTGTGTACTGTGTCTGTGCTAGTCAGTGTGTACCGTGTCTGTGCTAGTCATGTGTACCAGTGTCTGTGCTAGTAGTGTGTACCGTGTCTGTGCTAGTCGTGTGTACCGTGTCTGTGCTAGTAGTGTGTACCGTGTCTGTGCTAGTCGTGTGTACCGTGTCTGTGCTAGTCCGTGTGGTACCGTGTCTGTGCTAGTCGTGTGTACCGTGTCTGTGCTCAGTCGTGTGTACCGATGTCTGTGCTAGTAGTGTGTACTGTGTCTGTGCTAGTCGTGTGTACTGTGTCTGTGCTAGTCTTGTGTACTGTGTCTGTGCTAGTCTTGTGTACTGTGTCTGTGCTAGTCGTGTGTACTGTGTCTGTGCTAGTTTGTGTACTGTGTCTGTGCTAGTCGTGTGTACTGTGTCTGTGCTAGTCTTGTGTGCGTGTCTGTGCTAGTATGTGTACGTGTCTGTGCTAGTCGTGTGTACTGTGTCTGTGCTAGTCGTGTGTACTGTGTCTGTGCCAGTCGTGTGTACTGTGTCTGTGCTAGTCGTGTGTACTGTGTCTGTGCTAGTTGTGTACTGTGTCTGTGCTAGTCTTGTGTACTGTGTCTGTGCTAGTCTTGTGTACTGTGTCTGTGCTAGTCGTGTGTACTGTGTCTGTGCTAGTCGTGTGTACTGTGTCTGTGCTAGTCGTGAGTACGTGTCTGTGCAGTCGTGTGTACGTGTCTGTGCTAGTCTTATGTACTGTGTCTGTGCTAGTTGTATACGTGTCTGTGCTAGTTATGTACTGTGTCTGTGCACGCGTGTGTACTGTGTCTGTGCTAGTCTATGTACGTGTCTGTGCATCGTGTGTACGTGTCTGTGCTAGTCTTATGTACTGTGTCTGTGCACTCGTGTGTACTGTGTCTGTGCTAGTCGTGAGTACTGTGTCTGTGCTAGTCGTGTGTACTGTGTCTGTGCTAGTCTTGTGTGCTGAGTCTGTGCTAGTCATGTGTACTGTGTCTGTGCTAGTCGTGTGTACCGTGTCTGTGCACTCGTGTGTACTGTGTCTGTGCTAGTCGTGTGTACTGTGTCTGTGCTAGTCGTGTGTACCGTATCTGTGCTAGTCGTGTGTACCGTGTCTGTGCTAGTCGTGAGTACTGTGTCTTGCTAGTCGTGTGTACCGTGTCTGTGCTAGTCGTGTGTACCGTGTCTGTGCTAGTCGTGTGTACTGTGTCTGTGCTAGTCGTGTGTACGTGTCTGTGCTAGTAGTGTGTACTGTGTCTGTGCTAGTGTGTGTACCGTGTCTGTGCTAGTCGTGTGTACCGTGTCTGTACTAGAGTCTTGTGTACCTTGTGTCTGTGCTAGTACTTGTGTACCGTGTCTGTGCTAGGCAGGTGTACGCGTGTCTGTGCTAGTCGTGTGTACTGTGTCTGTGCTAGTCGTGTGTACCGTGTCTGTGCTAGTAGTGTGTACCCGTGTCTGTGCTAGTTCGTGTGTACCGTGTCTGTGCTAGTCATGTGTACCGTGTCTGTGCTAGTCGTGTGTACCGTGTCTCTGTCTGTGCTAGTAGTGTGTACCGTGTCTGTGGCTAGTCGTGTGTACCTGTGTCTGTGAGCTAGTCATGTGTACCGTGTCTGTGCTAGTCATGTGTACCGTGTCTGTGGCTAGTCGTGTGTATGCTGCATCTGTGCTAGTCGTGTGTACCGTGTCTGTGCTAGTCGTGTGTACCGTGTCTGTGCTAGTAGTGTGTACCGTGTCTGTGCTAGTCATTCGTGTGACTCCGAGTGATCTGTGCTAGTCGTGTGTAACCGTGTCTGTGCTAGTAGGTGTGACCGTGTCTGTGCTAGTGTCGTTGTGTACCGTGTCTGTGCTAGTCATGTGTATTGTGTCTGTGCTAGTCGTGTGTACCGTGTCTGCTAGTCGTGTGTACCGTGTCTGTGCTAGTCGTGTGTACGTGTCTGTGCTAGTCGTGTGTACCGTATGTCTGTGCTAGTCGTGTGTACCGTGTCTGTGCTAGTCATGTGACGTGTCTGTGCTAGTCGTGTGTACCGTGTCTGTGCTAGTCGTGTGTACCGTGTCTGTGCTAGTCGTGAGTACTGTGTCTTTGCTAGTCATGTGTACCGTATGTCTGTGCTAGTCGTGTGTACCGTGTCTGTGCTAGTCGTGTGTACTGCATCTGTGCTAGTCGTGTGTACCGTGTCTGTGCTAGTCGTGTGTACCGTGTCTGTGCTAGTCGTGTGTACTGTGTCTGTGCTAGTCGTGTGTACTGCATCTGTGCTAGTCGTGTGTACCGTGTCTGTGCTAGTCGTGTGTACCGTATCTGTGCTAGTCATGTGTACCGTGTCTGTGCTAGTCGTGTGTACCGTGTCTGTGCTAGTCGCTGTGTACCGTGTCTGTGCTTAGTAGTGTGTACCGTGTCTTGTGCTAGTCGTGTGTACTGTGTCTGTGCTAGTCGTGTGTACCGTGTCTGTGCTAGTCGTGTGTTCCGTGTCTGTGCTAGTCGTGTGTACCGTGTCTGTGCTAGTCGTGTGTACCGTGTCTGTGCTAGTCATGTGTTCCGTGTCTGTGCTAGTCATGTGTACTGTGTCTGTGCTAGTCGTGTGTACCGTGTCTGTGCTAGTCGTGTTTACCGTGTCTGTGCTAGTGCGTTGTGTACGTGTCGTGCTAGTCGTGTGCACTTGTGTCTGTGCTAGTCATGTGTACCGTATCTGTGCTAGTCATGTGTACCGTGTCTGTGCTAGTGTGTACTGTCTGTGCTAGTCGTGTGTACCGTGTCTGTGCTAGTAGTGTGTACCGTGTCTGTGCTAGTCGTGTATACCGTGTCTGTGCTAGTCGTGTGTACCGTGTCTGTGCTAGTAGTGTGTACCGTGTCTGTGCTAGTCGTGTGTACGTGTCTGTGCTAGTCGAGTGTATTGTGTCTGTGCTAGTCATGTGTACTGTGTCTGTGCTAGTCGTGTGTACCGTGTCTGTGCTAGTCGTGTGTACCGTGTCTGTGCTAGTCGTGTGTACCGTGTCTGTGCTAGTCGTGTGTACTGTGTCTGTGCTTAGTCGTGTGTACCGTGTCTGTGCTAGTCGTGTGTACCGTGTCTGTGCTAGTCGTGTGTACCGTGTCTGTGCTAGTCGTGTGTACCGTGTCTGTGCTAGTCATGTGTACCGTGTCTGTGCTAGTCGTGTGTACCGTGTCTGTGCTAGTCGTGTGTACTGCATCTGTGCTAGTCGTGTGTACCGTGTCTGTGCTAGTCGTGTGTACCGTGTCTGTGCTAGTAGTGTGTACCGTGTCTGTGCTAGTCGTGTGTACCGTGTCTGTGCTAGTCGTGTGTACCGTGTCTGTGCTAGGTAGTGTGTACCGTGTCTGTGCTAGTCGTGTGTACCGTGTCTGTGCTAGTCTGTGTACCGTGTCTGTGCTAGTCATGTGTACCGTGTCTGTGCTAGTCAGTGTTACCGTGTCTGTGCTAGTCGTGTGTACGTGTCTGTGCTAGTCGTGTGTACGTGTCTGTGCTAGTCGTGTGTACCGTGTCTGTGCTAGTCGTGTGTACCGTGTCTGTGCTAGTCGTGTGTACTGTGTCTGTGCTAGTCATGTGTACCGTGTCTGTGCTAGTCATGTGTACCGTGTCTGTGCTAGTCGTGTGTACTGTGTCTGTGCTAGTCGTGTGTACCGTGTCTGTGCTAGTAGTGTGTACCGTGTCTGTGCTAGTCGTGTGTACTGTGTCTGTGCTAGTCATGTGTACCGTGTCTGTGCTAGTCGTGTGTACCGTGTCTGTGCTAGTCGTGTGTACTGCATCTGTGCTAGTCGTGTGTACCGTGTCTGTGCTAGTCGTGTGTACCGTGTCTGTGCTAGTAGTGTGTACCGTGTCTGTGCTAGTTGTGTGTACCGTGTCTGTGCTAGTCGTGTGTACTGTGTCTTTGCTAGTCGTGTGTACCGTGTCTGTGCTAGTCATGTGTACTGTGTCTGTGCTAGTTGTGTGTACCGTGTCTGTGCTAGTCGTGTGTACCGTGTCTGTGCTAGTCGTGTGTACCGTGTCTGTGCTAGTCATGTGTACCGTGTCTGTGCTAGTCATGTGTACCGTGTCTGTGCTAGTCGTGTGTACTGTGTCTGTGCTAGTCGTGTGTACCGTGTCTGTGCTAGTAGTGTGTACCGTGTCTGTGCTAGTCGTGTGTACCGTGTCTGTGCTAGTCATGTGTACCGTGTCTGTGCTAGTCGTGTGTACCGTGTCTGTGCTAGTCGTGTGTACTGCATCTGTGCTAGTCGTGTGTACCGTGTCTGTGCTAGTCGTGTGTACCGTGTCTGTGCTAGTAGTGTGTACCGTGTCTGTGCTAGTCGTGTGTACCGTGTCTGTGCTAGTCGTGTGTACCGTGTCTGTCTGTGCTAGTAGTGTGTACCGTGTCTGTGCTAGTCGTGTGTACTGTGTCTGTGCTAGTCGTGTGTACCGTGTCTGTGCTAGTCGTGTGTACCGTGTCTGTGCTAGTCGTGTGTACCGTGTCTGTGCTAGTCGTGTGTACTGTGTCTGTGCTAGTCATGTGTACCGTGTCTGTGCTAGTCATGTGTACCGTGTCTGTGCTAGTCGTGTGTACTGTGTCTGTGCTAGTCGTGTGTACCGTGTCTGTGCTAGTAGTGTGTACCGTGTCTGTGCTAGTCGTGTGTACTGTGTCTGTGCTAGTCATGTGTACCGTGTCTGTGCTAGTCGTGTGTACCGTGTCTGTGCTAGTCGTGTGTACTGCATCTGTGCTAGTCGTGTGTACCGTGTCTGTGCTAGTCGTGTGTACCGTGTCTGTGCTAGTAGTGTGTACCGTGTCTGTGCTAGTTGTGTGTACCGTGTCTGTGCTAGTCGTGTGTACTGTGTCTTTGCTAGTCGTGTGTACCGTGTCTGTGCTAGTCATGTGTACTGTGTCTGTGCTAGTTGTGTGTACCGTGTCTGTGCTAGTCGTGTGTACCGTGTCTGTGCTAGTCGTGTGTACCGTGTCTGTGCTAGTCATGTGTACCGTGTCTGTGCTAGTCATGTGTACCGTGTCTGTGCTAGTCGTGTGTACTGTGTCTGTGCTAGTCGTGTGTACCGTGTCTGTGCTAGTAGTGTGTACCGTGTCTGTGCTAGTCGTGTGTACCGTGTCTGTGCTAGTCATGTGTACCGTGTCTGTGCTAGTCGTGTGTACCGTGTCTGTGCTAGTCGTGTGTACTGCATCTGTGCTAGTCGTGTGTACCGTGTCTGTGCTAGTCGTGTGTACCGTGTCTGTGCTAGTAGTGTGTACCGTGTCTGTGCTAGTCGTGTGTACCGTGTCTGTGCTAGTCGTGTGTACCGTGTCTGTGCTAGTAGTGTGTACCGTGTCTGTGCTAGTCGTGTGTACTGTGTCTGTGCTAGTCGTGTGTACCGTGTCTGTGCTAGTCGTGTGTACCGTGTCTGTGCTAGTCGTGTGTACTGTTTCTGTGCTAGTCGTGTGTACCGTGTCTGTGCTAGTCGTGTGTACCGTGTCTGTGCTAGTAGTGTGTACCGTGTCTGTGCTAGTCGTGTGTACCGTGTCTGTGCTAGTCGTGTGTACCGTGTCTGTGCTAGTCGTGTGTACTGCATTTGTGCTAGTCGTGTGTACCGTGTCTGTGCTAGTAGTGTGTACCGTGTCTGTGCTAGTCGTGTGTACCGTGTCTGTGCTAGTCGTGTGTACTGTGTCTGTGCTAGTCATGTGTACTGTGTCTGTGCTAGTCGTGTGTACCGTGTCTGTGCTAGTAGTGTGTACCGTGTCTGTGCTAGTCGTGTGTACCGTGTCTGTGCTAGTCGTGTGTACTGTGTCTGTGCTAGTCATGTGTACTGTGTCTGTGCTAGTCGTGTGTACCGTGTCTGTGCTAGTCGTGTGTACTGTGTCTGTGCTAGTCGTGTGTACCGTGTCTGTGCAAGTCGTGTGTACTCTGTCTGTGCTAGTCGTGTGTACCGTGTCTGTGCTAGTCATGTGTACCGTGTCTGTGCTAGTCGTGTGTACCTTGTCTGTGCTACTCGTGTGTACTGTGTCTGTGCTAGTCGTGTGTTCCGTGTCTGTGCTAGTAGTGTGTACCGTGTCTGTGCTAGTCGTGTGTACCGTGTCTGTGCTAGTAGTGTGTACCGTGTCTGTGCTAGTCGTGTGTACCGTGTCTGTGCTAGTCGTGTGTACCGTGTCTGTGCTAGTAGTGTGTACCGTGTCTGTGCTAGTCGTGTGTACCGTGTCTGCGCTAGTCGGGTGTACCGTGTCTGTGCTAGTCGTGTGTACCGTGTCTGCGCTAGTCGTGTGTACCGTGTCTGTGCTAGTCGTGTGTACTGTGTCTGTGCTAGTCGTGTGTACCGTGTCTGTGCTAGTAGTGTGCACCGTGTCTGTGCTAGTCGTGTGTACCGTGTCTGTGCTAGTCATGTGTACCGTGTCTGTGCTAGTCGTGTGTACCGTGTCTGTGCTAGTCGTGTGTACTGCATCTGTGCCAGTCGTGTGTACTGTGTCTGTGCTAGTCGTGTGTACTGTGTCTGTGCTAGTCTTGTGTACTGTGTCTGTGCTAGTCTTGTGTACTGTGTCTGTGCTAGTCTTGTGTACTGTGTCTGTGCTAGTCTTGTGTACTGTGTCTGTGCTAGTCGTGTGTACTGTGTCTGTGCTAGTCTTGTGTGCTGTGTCTGTGCTAGTCATGTGTACTGTGTCTGTGCTAGTCGTGTGTACTGTGTCTGTGCTAGTCGTGAGTACTGTGTCTGTGCCAGTCGTGTGTACTGTGTCTGTGCTAGTCGTGTGTACTGTGTCTGTGCTAGTCTTGTGTACTGTGTCTGTGCTAGTCTTGTGTACTGTGTCTGTGCTAGTCTTGTGTACTGTGTCTGTGCTAGTCGTGTGTACTGTGTCTGTGCTAGTCGTGTGTACTGTGTCTGTGCTAGTCGTGAGTACTGTGTCTGTGCCAGTCGTGTGTACTGTGTCTGTGCTAGTCTTATGTACTGTGTCTGTGCTAGCCTTGTATACTGTGTCTGTGCTAGTCTTATGTACTGTGTCTGTGCCACGCGTGTGTACTGTGTCTGTGCTAGTCTTATGTACTGTGTCTGTGCCACTCGTGTGTACTGTGTCTGTGCTAGTCTTATGTACTGTGTCTGTGCCACTCGTGTGTACTGTGTCTGTGCTAGTCGTGAGTACTGTGTCTGTGCTAGTCGTGTGTACTGTGTCTGTGCTAGTCGTGTGTACCGTATCTGTGCTAGTCGTGTGTACCGTGTCTGTGCTAGTCGTGAGTACTGTGTCTTTGCTAGTCGTGTGTACCGTGTCTGTGCTATTCGTGTGTACCGTGTCTGTGCTAGTCGTGAGTACTGTGTCTGTGCTAGTCGTGTGTACTGTGTCTGTGCTAGTCGTGTGTACTGTGTCTGTGCTAGTAGTGTGTACCGTGTCTGTACTAGTCGTGTGTACCGTGCCTGTGCTAGTCGTGTGTACCGTGTCTGTGCTAGTCGTGTGTACCGTATGTCTGCTAGTCGGCCGGTCGGCCGAGCGGAGGAGCCGGTCGGCCGAGCGGACAGCACGCTGGACTTGTGATCCTGTGGCCCCGGGTTCGATCCCGGGCGCCGGCGAGAAACAATGGGCAAAAGTTTCTTTCACCCTATGCCCCTGTTACCTAGCAGTACAAATAGGTACCTGGGTGTTAGTCAGCTGTCACGGGCTGCTTCCTGGGGGTGGAGGCCTGGTCGAGGACCGGGCCGCGGGGACACTAAAAAGCCCCGAAATCATCTCAAGATAACTGAAGATAACTCAAGATAGTCATGTGAACAGTATGTCTGTGCTAGTCGTGTGTACCGTGTCTGTGCTAGTCATGTGTACTGTGTCTGTGCTAGTCGTGTGTACCATGTCTGTGCTAGTCGTGTGTACCGTGTCTGTGCTAGTCGTGTGTCCGTGTCTGTGCTAGTGTGTACTGTGTCTGTGCTAGTCGTGTGTACCGTGTCTGTGCTAGTCATGTGTACTGTGTCTGTGCTAGTCGTGTGTACCGTGTCTGTGCTAGTCGTGTGTACCGTGTCTGTGCTAGTCATGTGTTCCGTGTCTGTGCTAGTCATGTGTACTGTGTCTGTGCTAGTCGTGTGTACCGTGTCTGTGCTAGTCGTGTGTACCGTGTCTGTGCTAGTCGTGTGTACCGTGTCTGTGCTAGTCGTGTGTACTGTGTCTGTGCTAGTCATGTGTACCGTGTCTGTGCTAGTCATGTGTACCGTGTCTGTGCTAGTCGTGTGTACTGTGTCTGTGCTAGTCGTGTGTACCGTGTCTGTGCTAGTCGTGTGTACCGTGTCTGTGCTAGTCGTGTGTACCGTGTCTGTGCTAGTCATGTGTACCGTGTCTGTGCTAGTCGTGTGTACCGTGTCTGTGCTAGTCGTGTGTACCGTGTCTGTGCTAGTCGTGTGTACTGTGTCTGTGCTAGTCGTGTGTACCGTGTCTGTGCTAGTAGTGTGTACCGTGTCTGTGCTAGTCGTGTGTACCGTGTCTGTGCTAGTCGTGTGTACCGTGTCTGTGCTAGTAGTGTGTACCGTGTCTGTGCTAGTCGTGTGTACTGTGTCTGTGCTAGTCGTGTGTACCGTGTCTGTGCTAGTCATGTGTACTGTGTCTGTGCTAGTCGTGTGTACCGTGTCTGTGCTAGTCGTGTGTACCGTGTCTGTGCTAGTCGTGTGTACCGTGTCTGTGCTAGTTGTGTACCGTGTCTGTGCTAGTCATGTGTACCGTGTCTGTGCTAGTCGTGTGTACGTGTCTGTGCTAGTCGTGTGTACCGTGTCTGTGCTAGTCGTGTGTACCGTGTCTGTGCTAGTCGTGTGTACCGTGTCTGTGCTAGTCATGTGTACCGTGTCTGTGCTAGTCGTGTGTACCGTGTCTGTGCTAGTCGTGTGTACCGTGTCTGTGCTAGTCGTGTGTACCGTGTCTGTGCTAGTCATGTGTACCGTGTCTGTGCTAGTCATGTGTACCGTGTCTGTGCTAGTCGTGTGTACCGTGTCTGTGCTAGTCGTGTGTACCGTGTCTGTGCTAGTCGTGTGTACCGTGTCTGTGCTAGTAGTGTGTACCGTGTCTGTGCTAGTCGTGTGTACCGTGTCTGTGCTAGTCGTGTGTACCGTGTCTGTGCTAGTAGTGTGTACCGTGTCTGTGCTAGTCGTGTGTACCGTGTCTGTGCTAGTCGTGTGTACCGTGTCTGTGCTAGTCATGTGTATTGTGTCTGTGCTAGTCGTGTGTACCGTGTCTGTGCTAGTCGTGTGTACCGTGTCTGTGCTAGTCGTGTGTACCGTGTCTGTGCTAGTCGTGTGTACCGTGTCTGTGCTAGTCATGTGTACCGTGTCTGTGCTAGTCGTGTGTACCGTGTCTGTGCTAGTCATGTGTACTGTGTCTGTGCTAGTCGTGTGTACCGTGTCTGTGCTAGTCGTGTGTACCGTGTCTGTGCTAGTCGTGTGTACGTGTCTGTGCTAGTCATGTGTACCGTGTCTGTGCTAGTCGTGTGTACCGTGTCTGTGCTAGTCGTGTGTACGTGTCTGTGCTAGTCGTGTGTACCGTGTCTGTGCTAGTCGTGTGTACCGTGTCTGTGCTGTAGTGTCTGTGCTAGTCGTGTGTACCGTGTCTGTGCTAGTCGTGTGTACGTGTCTGTGCTAGTCGTGTGTACCGTGTCTGTGCTAGTCGTGTGTACCGTGTCTGTGCTAGTCATGTGTACCGTGTCTGTGCTAGTCGTGTGTACCGTGTCTGTGCTAGTCGTGTGTACCGTGTCTGTGCTAGTGTGTGTACCGTGTCTGTGCTAGTCGTGTGTACCGTGTCTGTGCTAGTCGTGTGTACCGTGTCTGTGCTAGTCGTGTGTACCGTGTCTGTGCTAGTCGTGTGTACGTGTCTGTGCTAGTCGTGTGTACGTGTCTGTGCTAGTCGTGTGTACCGTGTCTGTGCTAGTCGTGTGTACCGTGTCTGTGCTAGTCGTGTGTACCGTGTCTGTGCTAGTCGTGTGTACCGTGTCTGTGCTAGTCGTGTGTACCGTGTCTGTGCTAGTAGTGTGTACCGTGTCTGTGCTAGTCGTGTGTACTGTGTCTGTGCTAGTCGTGTGTACCGTGTCTGTGCTAGTCGTGTGTACCGTGTCTGTGCTAGTCGTGTGTACCGTGTCTGTGCTAGTCGTGTGTACCGTGTCTGTGCTAGTCGTGTGTACCGTGTCTGTGCTAGTCGTGTGTACCGTGTCTGTGCTAGTCGTGTGTACCGTGTCTGTGCTAGTCGTGTGTACCGTGTCTGTGCTAGTCGTGTGTACCGTGTCTGTGCTAGTCGTGTGTACTGTGTCTGTGCTAGTCGTGTGTACCGTGTCTGTGCTAGTCGTGTGTACCGTGTCTGTGCTAGTCGTGTGTACTGTGTCTGTGCTAGTCGTGTGTACCGTGTCTGTGCTAGTAGTGTGTACCGTGTCTGTGCTAGTCGTGTGTACCGTGTCTGTGCTAGTCGTGTGTACCGTGTCTGTGCTAGTCGTGTGTACCGTGTCTGTGCTAGTCGTGTGTACTGTGTCTGTGCTAGTCGTGTGTACCGTGTCTGTGCTAGTCGTGTGTACGTGTCTGTGCTAGTCGTGTGTACCGTGTCTGTGCTAGTCGTGTGTACCGTGTCTGTGCTAGTCGTGTGTACCGTGTCTGTGCTAGTCGTGTGTACCGTGTCTGTGCTAGTCGTGTGTACCGTGTCTGTGCTAGTCGTGTGTACCGTGTCTGTGCTAGTCGTGTGTACCGTGTCTGTGCTAGTCGTGTGTACCGTGTCTGTGCTAGTCGTGTGTACCGTGTCTGTGCTAGTCGTGTGTACCGTGTCTGTGCTAGTCGTGTGTACGTGTCTGTGCTAGTCGTGTGTACCGTGTCTGTGCTAGTCGTGTGTACCGTGTCTGTGCTAGTAGTGTGTACCGTGTCTGTGCTAGTCGTGTGTACCGTGTCTGTGCTAGTCGTGTGTACCGTGTCTGTGCTAGTAGTGTGTACCGTGTCTGTGCTAGTCGTGTGTACCGTGTCTGTGCTAGTCGTGTGTACCGTGTCTGTGCTAGTCGTGTGTACCGTGTCTGTGCTAGTCATGTGTTACCGTGTCTGTGCTAGTCGTGTGTACCGTGTCTGTGCTAGTCGTGTGTACCGTGTCTGTGCTAGTCGTGTGTACCGTGTCTGTGCTAGTCGTGTGTACCGTGTCTGTGCTAGTCGTGTGTACTGTGTCTGTGCTAGTCGTGTGTACCGTGTCTGTGCTAGTCGTGTGTACCGTGTCTGTGCTAGTCGTGTGTACGTGTCTGTGCTAGTCGTGTGTACCGTGTCTGTGCTAGTCGTGTGTACCGTGTCTGTGCTAGTCGTGTGTACCGTGTCTGTGCTAGTCGTGTACCGTGTCTGTGCTAGTCGTGTGTACCGTGTCTGTGCTAGTCGTGTGTACGTGTCTGTGCTAGTCGTGTGTACCGTGTCTGTGCTAGTCGTGTGTACCGTGTCTGTGCTAGTAGTGTGTACCGTGTCTGTGCTAGTGTGTGTACCGTGTCTGTGCTAGTCGTGTGTACCGTGTCTGTGCTAGTCGTGTGTACCGTGTCTGTGCTAGTCGTGTGTACCGTGTCTGTGCTAGTCGTGTGTACCGTGTCTGTGCTAGTCGTGTGTACCGTGTCTGTGCTAGTCGTGTGTACCGTGTCTGTGCTAGTCGTGTGTACCGTGTCTGTGCTAGTCGTGTGTACGTGTCTGTGCTAGTCGTGTGTACGTGTCTGTGCTAGTCGTGTGTACCGTGTCTGTGCTAGTCGTGTGTACCGTGTCTGTGCTAGTCGTGTGTACCGTGTCTGTGCTAGTCGTGTGTACGTGTCTGTGCTAGTCGTGTGTACCGTGTCTGTGCTAGTCGTGTGTACCGTGTCTGTGCTAGTAGTGTGTACCGTGTCTGTGCTAGTCGTGTGTACCGTGTCTGTGCTAGTCGTGTGTACCGTGTCTGTGCTAGTCGTGTGTACCGTGTCTGTGCTAGTAGTGTGTACCGTGTCTGTGCTAGTGTGTGTACCGTGTCTGTGCTAGTCGTGTGTACGTGTCTGTGCTAGTCGTGTGTACCGTGTCTGTGCTAGTCGTGTGTACGTGTCTGTGCTAGTGTGTGTACCGTGTCTGTGCTAGTCGTGTGTACCGTGTCTGTGCTAGTCGTGTGTACCGTGTCTGTGCTAGTCGTGTGTACCGTGTCTGTGCTAGTCGTGTGTACCGTGTCTGTGCTAGTCGTGTGTACTGTGTCTGTGCTAGTCGTGTGTACCGTGTCTGTGCTAGTAGTGTGTACCGTGTCTGTGCTAGTCGTGTGTACGTGTCTGTGCTAGTCGTGTGTACCGTGTCTGTGCTAGTCGTGTGTACCGTGTCTGTGCTAGTAGTGTGTACCGTGTCTGTGCTAGTCGTGTGTACCGTGTCTGTGCTAGTCGTGTGTACCGTGTCTGTGCTAGTCGTGTGTACCGTGTCTGTGCTAGTCGTGTGTACGTGTCTGTGCTAGTCGTGTGTACCGTGTCTGTGCTAGTCGTGTGTACCGTGTCTGTGCTAGTCGTGTGTACTGTGTCTGTGCTAGTCGTGTGTACCGTGTCTGTGCTAGTCGTGTGTACCGTGTCTGTGCTAGTCGTGTGTACCGTGTCTGTGCTAGTCGTGTGTACGTGTCTGTGCTAGTCGTGTGTACCGTGTCTGTGCTAGTCGTGTGTACCGTGTCTGTGCTAGTCGTGTGTACCGTGTCTGTGCTAGTCGTGTGTACGTGTCTGTGCTAGTCGTGTGTACCGTGTCTGTGCTAGTCGTGTGTACCGTGTCTGTGCTAGTGTGTACCGTGTCTGTGCTAGTCGTGTGTACCGTGTCTGTGCTAGTCGTGTGTACCGTGTCTGTGCTAGTCGTGTGTACCGTGTCTGTGCTAGTCGTGTGTACCGTGTCTGTGCTAGTCGTGTGTACCGTGTCTGTGCTAGTCGTGTGTACCGTGTCTGTGCTAGTGTGTGTACCGTGTCTGTGCTAGTCGTGTGTACCGTGTCTGTGCTAGTCGTGTGTACCGTGTCTGTGCTAGTCGTGTGTACCGTGTCTGTGCTAGTCGTGTGTACCGTGTCTGTGCTAGTCGTGTGTACCGTGTCTGTGCTAGTCGTGTGTACCGTGTCTGTGCTAGTCGTGTGTACCGTGTCTGTGCTAGTCGTGTGTACCGTGTCTGTGCTAGTCGTGTGTACCGTGTCTGTGCTAGTCGTGTGTACCGTGTCTGTGCTAGTCGTGTGTACCGTGTCTGTGCTAGTCGTGTGTACCGTGTCTGTGCTAGTCGTGTGTACCGTGTCTGTGCTAGTCGTGTGTACCGTGTCTGTGCTAGTCGTGTGTACCGTGTCTGTGCTAGTCGTGTGTACCGTGTCTGTGCTAGTCGTGTGTACCGTGTCTGTGCTAGTCGTGTGTACGTGTCTGTGCTAGTCGTGTGTACCGTGTCTGTGCTAGTCGTGTGTACCGTGTCTGTGCTAGTCGTGTGTACCGTGTCTGTGCTAGTCGTGTGTACCGTGTCTGTGCTAGTCGTGTGTACCGTGTCTGTGCTAGTCGTGTGTACCGTGTCTGTGCTAGTCGTGTGTACGTGTCTGTGCTAGTCGTGTGTACCGTGTCTGTGCTAGTCGTGTGTACCGTGTCTGTGCTAGTCGTGTGTACCGTGTCTGTGCTAGTCGTGTGTACCGTGTCTGTGCTAGTCGTGTGTACCGTGTCTGTGCTAGTCGTGTGTACCGTGTCTGTGCTAGTCGTGTGTACCGTGTCTGTGCTAGTCGTGTGTACCGTGTCTGTGCTAGTCGTGTGTACCGTGTCTGTGCTAGTCGTGTGTACCGTGTCTGTGCTAGTCGTGTGTACCGTGTCTGTGCTAGTCGTGTGTACGTGTCTGTGCTAGTCGTGTGTACCGTGTCTGTGCTAGTCGTGTGTACCGTGTCTGTGCTAGTCGTGTGTACCGTGTCTGTGCTAGTCGTGTGTACTGTGTCTGTCTAGTCGTGTGTACCGTGTCTGTGCTAGTCGTGTGTACGTGTCTGTGCTAGTCGTGTGTACCGTGTCTGTGCTAGTCGTGTGTACCGTGTCTGTGCTAGTCGTGTGTACGTGTCTGTGCTAGTCGTGTGTACCGTGTCTGTGCTAGTCGTGTACTGTGTCTGTGCTAGTCGTGTGTACTGTGTCTGTGCTAGTCGTGTGTACTGTGTCTGTGCTAGTCGTGTGTACTGTGTCTGTGCTAGTCGTGTGTACTGTGTCTGTGCTAGTCGTGTGTACCGTGTCTGTGCTAGTCGTGTGTACCGTGTCTGTGCTAGTCGTGTGTACTGTGTCTGTGCTAGTCGTGTGTACTGTCTGTGCTAGTCGTGTGTACCGTGTCTGTGCTAGTCGTGTGTACGTGTCTGTGCTAGTCGTGTACCGTGTCTGTGCTAGTCGTGTGTACTGTGTCTGTGCTAGTCTTGTACCGTGTCTGTGCTAGTCGTGTGTACTGTGTCTGTGCTAGTCTTGTACTGTGTCTGTGCTAGTCGTGTGTACCGTGTCTGTGCTAGTCGTGTGTACTGTGTCTGTGCTATCGTGTGTACTGTCTGTGCTAGTCGTGTGTACTGTGTCTGTGCTAGTCGTGTGTACTGTGTCTGTGCTAGTCGTGGTACCGTGTCTGTGCTAGTCGTGTGTACCGTGTCTGTGCTAGTCGTGTGTAGTCTGTGCTAGTCATGTGTACCGTGTCTGTGCTAGTCGTGTGTACCGTGTCTGTGCTAGTCGTGTGTACTGTGTCTGTGCTAGTCGTGTGTACTGTGTCTGTGCTAGTCGTGTGTACCGTGTCTGTGCTAGTCGTGTGTACCGTGTCTGTGCTAGTCGTGTGTACTGTGTCTGTGCTAGTCGTGTGTACCGTGTCTGTGCTAGTCGTGTGTACCGTGTCTGTGCTAGTCGTGGTACTGTGTCTGTGCTAGTCGTGTGTACCGTGTCTGTGCTAGTCGTGTGTACTGTGTCTGTGCTAGTCGTGTGTACCGTGTCTGTGCTAGTCGTGTGTACCGTGTCTGTGCTAGTCGTGTGTACCGTGTCTGTGCTAGTCTGTGTACCGTGTCTGTGCTAGTCATGTGTACCGTGTCTGTGCTAGTCGTGTGTACTGTGTCTGTGCTAGTCGTGTGTACCGTGTCTGTGCTAGTAGTGTGTACCGTGTCTGTGCTAGTCGTGTGTACCGTGTCTGTGCTAGTCATGTGTACCGTGTCTGTGCTAGTCGTGTGTACCGTGTCTGTGCTAGTCGTGTGTACCGTGTCTGTGCTAGTCGTGTGTACCGTGTCTGTGCTAGTCTGTGTACCGTGTCTGTGCTAGTCGTGTGTACCGTGTCTGTGCTAGTCGTGTGTACTGTCTGTGCTAGTCGTGTGTACCGTGTCTGTGCTAGTCGTGTGTACCGTGTCTGTGCTAGTAGTGTGTACCGTGTCTGTGCTAGTCGTGTGTACCGTGTCTGTGCTAGTCGTGTGTACCGTGTCTGTGCTAGTCGTGTGTACCGTGTCTGTGCTAGTCGTGTGTACCGTGTCTGTGCTAGTCATGTGTACCGTGTCTGTGCTAGTCGTGTGTACCGTGTCTGTGCTAGTCGTGTGTACCGTGTCTGTGCTAGTCGTGTGTACCGTGTCTGTGCTAGTCGTGTGTACCGTGTCTGTGCTAGTCGTGTGTACCGTGTCTGTGCTAGTCGTGTGTACCGTGTCTGTGCTAGTCGTGTGTACCGTGTCTGTGCTAGTCGTGTGTACCGTGTCTGTGCTAGTCGTGGTACTGTGTCTGTGCTAGTCGTGTGTACCGTGTCTGTGCTAGTCGTGTGTACCGTGTCTGTGCTAGTCGTGTGTACTGTCTGTGCTAGTCGTGTGTACCGTGTCTGTGCTAGTCGTGTGTACCGTGTCTGTGCTAGTCGTGTGTACCGTGTCTGTGCTAGTCGTGTGTACTGTCTGTGCTAGTCGTGTGTACCGTGTCTGTGCTAGTCGTGTGTACCGTGTCTGTGCTAGTCATGTGTACCGTGTCTGTGCTAGTCGTGTGTACCGTGTCTGTGCTAGTCGTGTGTACCGTGTCTGTGCTAGTCGTGTGTACCGTGTCTGTGCTAGTCGTGTGTACCGTGTCTGTGCTAGTCGTGTGTACCGTGTCTGTGCTAGTCGTGTGTACCGTGTCTGTGCTAGTCGTGTGTACCGTGTCTGTGCTAGTCGTGTGTACCGTGTCTGTGCTAGTCGTGTGTACCGTGTCTGTGCTAGTCATGTGTACTGTGTCTGTGCTAGTCGTGTGTACCGTGTCTGTGCTAGTCGTGTGTACCGTGTCTGTGCTAGTCGTGTGTACCGTGTCTGTGCTAGTCGTGTGTACCGTGTCTGTGCTAGTCGTGTGTACCGTGTCTGTGCTAGTCATGTGTACCGTGTCTGTGCTAGTCGTGTGTACTGTGTCTGTGCTAGTCGTGTGTACCGTGTCTGTGCTAGTCGTGTGTACCGTGTCTGTGCTAGTCGTGTGTACCGTGTCTGTGCTAGTCGTGTGTACCGTGTCTGTGCTAGTTGTGTACCGTGTCTGTGCTAGTCGTGTGTACTGTGTCTGTGCTAGTCGTGTGTACTGTGTCTGTGCTAGTCATGTGTACTGTGTCTGTGCTAGTCGTGTGTACCGTGTCTGTGCTAGTCGTGTGTACCGTGTCTGTGCTAGTCGTGTGTACCGTGTCTGTGCTAGTCGTGTGTACTGTCTGTGCTAGTCGTGTGTACCGTGTCTGTGCTAGTCGTGTGTACCGTGTCTGTGCTAGTCGTGTGTACCGTGTCTGTGCTAGTCGTGTGTACCGTGTCTGTGCTAGTCGTGTGTACCGTGTCTGTGCTAGTCGTGTGTACCGTGTCTGTGCTAGTCGTGTGTACTGCATCTGTGCTAGTCGTGTGTACCGTGTCTGTGCTAGTCGTGTGTACCGTGTCTGTGCTAGTCGTGTGTACCGTGTCTGTGCTAGTCGTGTGTACCGTGTCTGTGCTAGTCGTGTGTACCGTGTCTGTGCTAGTAGTGTGTACCGTGTCTGTGCTAGTCGTGTGTACCGTGTCTGTGCTAGTCATGTGTACCGTGTCTGTGCTAGTCGTGTGTACCGTGTCTGTGCTAGTCATGTGTACCGTGTCTGTGCTAGTCATGTGTACTGTGTCTGTGCTAGTCGTGTGTACCGTGTCTGTGCTAGTCGTGTGTACCGTGTCTGTGCTAGTCGTGTGTACCGTGTCTGTGCTAGTCGTGTGTACCGTGTCTGTGCTAGTCATGTGTACCGTGTCTGTGCTAGTCGTGTGTACCGTGTCTGTGCTAGTCGTGTGTACTGTGTCTGTGCTAGTCGTGTGTACCGTGTCTGTGCTAGTCGTGTGTACCGTGTCTGTGCTAGTCGTGTGTACCGTGTCTGTGCTAGTCATGTGTACCGTGTCTGTGCTAGTCGTGTGTACCGTGTCTGTGCTAGTCGTGTGTACTGTCTGTGCTAGTCGTGTGTACCGTGTCTGTGCTAGTCGTGTGTACCGTGTCTGTGCTAGTCGTGTGTACCGTGTCTGTGCTAGTCGTGTGTACCGTGTCTGTGCTAGTCGTGTGTACCGTGTCTGTGCTAGTCGTGTGTACCGTGTCTGTGCTAGTCATGTGTACCGTGTCTGTGCTAGTCGTGTGTACCGTGTCTGTGCTAGTCGTGTGTACCGTGTCTGTGCTAGTCGTGTGTACCGTGTCTGTGCTAGTCATGTGTACCGTGTCTGTGCTAGTCATGTGTACCGTGTCTGTGCTAGTCGTGTGTACCGTGTCTGTGCTAGTCGTGTGTACCGTGTCTGTGCTAGTCGTGTGTACCGTGTCTGTGCTAGTCGTGTGTACCGTGTCTGTGCTAGTCGTGTGTACCGTGTCTGTGCTAGTCGTGTGTACCGTGTCTGTGCTAGTCGTGTGTACTGTCTGTGCTAGTCGTGTGTACCGTGTCTGTGCTAGTCGTGTGTACCGTGTCTGTGCTAGTCGTGTGTACCGTGTCTGTGCTAGTCGTGTGTACCGTGTCTGTGCTAGTCGTGTGTACCGTGTCTGTGCTAGTAGTGTGTACCGTGTCTGTGCTAGTCGTGTGTACCGTGTCTGTGCTAGTCGTGTGTACCGTGTCTGTGCTAGTCGTGTGTACCGTGTCTGTGCTAGTCGTGTGTACCGTGTCTGTGCTAGTCGTGTGTACTGTGTCTGTGCTAGTCTGTGTACCGTGTCTGTGCTAGTCATGTGTACCGTGTCTGTGCTAGTCGTGTGTACCGTGTCTGTGCTAGTCGTGTGTACCGTGTCTGTGCTAGTCGTGTGTACCGTGTCTGTGCTAGTCGTGTGTACCGTGTCTGTGCTAGTCGTGTGTACCGTGTCTGTGCTAGTCGTGTGTACCGTGTCTGTGCTAGTCGTGTGTACCGTGTCTGTGCTAGTCGTGTGTACCGTGTCTGTGCTAGTCGTGTGTACCGTGTCTGTGCTAGTCGTGTGTACCGTGTCTGTGCTAGTCGTGTGTACCGTGTCTGTGCTAGTCGTGTGTACCGTGTCTGTGCTAGTCGTGTGTACCGTGTCTGTGCTAGTCGTGTGTACCGTGTCTGTGCTAGTCGTGTGTACCGTGTCTGTGCTAGTCGTGTGTACCGTGTCTGTGCTAGTCGTGTGTACCGTGTCTGTGCTAGTCGTGTGTACCGTGTCTGTGCTAGTCATGTGTACCGTGTCTGTGCTAGTCGTGTGTACTGTGTCTGTGCTAGTCGTGTGTACCGTGTCTGTGCTAGTCGTGTGTACCGTGTCTGTGCTAGTCGTGTGTACCGTGTCTGTGCTAGTCGTGTGTACCGTGTCTGTGCTAGTCGTGTGTACCGTGTCTGTGCTAGTCGTGTGTACTGCATCTGTGCTAGTCGTGTGTACCGTGTCTGTGCTAGTCGTGTGTACCGTGTCTGTGCTAGTCGTGTGTACCGTGTCTGTGCTAGTCGTGTGTACCGTGTCTGTGCTAGTCGTGTGTACCGTGTCTGTGCTAGTCGTGTGTACCGTGTCTGTGCTAGTCGTGTGTACTGTGTCTGTGCTAGTCGTGTGTACCGTGTCTGTGCTAGTCGTGTGTACCGTGTCTGTGCTAGTCGTGTGTACTGTCTGTGCTAGTCGTGTGTACCGTGTCTGTGCTAGTCGTGTGTACCGTGTTCTGTGCTAGTAGTGTGTACCGTGTCTGTGCTAGTCGTGTGTACCGTGTCTGTGCTAGTCGTGTGTACCGTGTCTGTGCTAGTCGTGTGTACTGTCTGTGCTAGTCGTGTGTACCGTGTCTGTGCTAGTAGTGTGTACCGTGTCTGTGCTAGTCGTGTGTACCGTGTCTGTGCTAGTCGTGTGTACTGTCTGTGCTAGTCATGTGTACTGTGTCTGTGCTAGTCGTGTGTACCGTGTCTGTGCTAGTAGTGTGTACCGTGTCTGTGCTAGTCGTGTGTACCGTGTCTGTGCTAGTCGTGTGTACGTGTCTGTGCTAGTCATGTGTACCGTGTCTGTGCTAGTCGTGTGTACCGTGTCTGTGCTAGTCGTGTGTACTGTGTCTGTGCTAGTCGTGTGTACCGTGTCTGTGCTAGTCGTGTGTACCGTGTCTGTGCTAGTCGTGTGTACCGTGTCTGTGCTAGTCATGTGTACCGTGTCTGTGCTAGTCGTGTGTACCGTGTCTGTGCTAGTCGTGTGTACCGTGTCTGTGCTAGTCGTGTGTACCGTGTCTGTGCTAGTAGTGTGTACCGTGTCTGTGCTAGTCGTGTGTACCGTGTCTGTGCTAGTAGTGTGTACCGTGTCTGTGCTAGTCGTGTGTACCGTGTCTGTGCTAGTCGTGTGTACCGTGTCTGTGCTAGTAGTGTGTACCGTGTCTGTGCTAGTCGTGTGTACCGTGTCTGTGCTAGTCGTGTGTACCGTGTCTGTGCTAGTCGTGTGTACCGTGTCTGTGCTAGTCGTGTGTACCGTGTCTGTGCTAGTCGTGTGTACCGTGTCTGTGCTAGTCGTGTGTACCGTGTCTGTGCTAGTCGTGTGTACCGTGTCTGTGCTAGTCGTGTGTACCGTGTCTGTGCTAGTCATGTGTACCGTGTCTGTGCTAGTCGTGTGTACCGTGTCTGTGCTAGTCGTGTGTACTGTCTGTGCTAGTCGTGTGTACTGTGTCTGTGCTAGTCGTGTGTACTGTCTGTGCTAGTTGTGTACTGTGTCTGTGCTAGTCTGTGTACTGTGTCTGTGCTAGTCGTGTGTACTGTGTCTGTGCTAGTCTGTGTACTGTGTCTGTGCTAGTCGTGTGTACCGTGTCTGTGCTAGTCTGTGTACTGTGTCTGTGCTAGTCATGTGTACTGTGTCTGTGCTAGTCGTGTGTACTGTGTCTGTGCTAGTCGTGGTACTGTGTCTGTGCTAGTCGTGTGTACTGTGTCTGTGCTAGTCGTGTGTACCGTGTCTGTGCTAGTCTGTGTACTGTGTCTGTGCTAGTCTGTGTACTGTGTCTGTGCTAGTCTGTGTACTGTGTCTGTGCTAGTCGTGTGTACTGTGTCTGTGCTAGTCGTGTGTACTGTCTGTGCTAGTCGTGTGTACCGTGTCTGTGCTAGTCGTGTGTACTGTGTCTGTGCTAGTCTTGTACTGTCTGTGCTAGTGTGTACTGTGTCTGTGCTAGTCTTATGTACTGTGTCTGTGCTAGCGTGTGTACTGTGTCTGTGCTAGTCTAGTACTGTGTCTGTGCTAGTCGTGTGTACTGTGTCTGTGCTAGTCTTATGTACCGTGTCTGTGCTATCGTGTGTACCGTGTCTGTGCTAGTCGTGAGTACTGTGTCTGTGCTAGTCGTGTGTACTGTGTCTGTGCTAGTCGTGTGTACCGTGTCTGTGCTAGTCGTGTGTACCGTGTCTGTGCTAGTCGTGTACTGTGTCTGTGCTAGTCGTGTGTACCGTGTCTGTGCTAGTCGTGTGTACCGTGTCTGTGCTAGTCGTGGTACTGTGTCTGTGCTAGTCGTGTGTACTGTGTCTGTGCTAGTCGTGTGTACTGTGTCTGTGCTAGTAGTGTGTACCGTGTCTGTACTAGTCGTGTGTACCGTGCTGTGCTAGTCGTGTGTACCGTGTCTGTGCTAGTCGTGTGTACCGATGTCTGCTAGTCGGCCGGTCGGCCGAGCGGAGGAGCCGGTCGGCCGAGCGGACAGCACGCTGGACTTGTGATCCTGTGGCCCCGGGTTCGATCCCGGGCGCCGGCGAGAAACAATGGGCAAAAGTTTCTTTCACCCTATGCCCTGTTACCTAGCAGTACAAATAGGTACCTGGGTGTTAGTCAGCTGTCACGGGCTGCTTCCTGGGGGTGGAGGCCTGGTCGAGGACCGGGCCGCGGGGACACTAAAAAGCCCGAAATCATCTCAAGATAACTGAAGATAACTCAATAGTCATGTGAACAGTATGTCTGTGCTAGTCGTGTGTACCGTGTCTGTGCTAGTCATGTGTACTGTGTCTGTGCTAGTCGTGTGTACCATGTCTGTGCTAGTCGTGTGTACCGTGTCTGTGCTAGTCGTGTGTTCCGTGTCTGTGCTAGTCATGTGTACTGTGTCTGTGCTAGTCGTGTGTACCGTGTCTGTGCTAGTCATGTGTACTGTGTCTGTGCTAGTCGTGTGTACCGTGTCTGTGCTAGTCGTGTGTACCGTGTCTGTGCTAGTCATGTGTTCCGTGTCTGTGCTAGTCATGTGTACTGTGTCTGTGCTAGTCGTGTGTACCGTGTCTGTGCTAGTCGTGTGTACCGTGTCTGTGCTAGTCGTGTGTATCGTGTCTGTGCTAGTCGTGTGTACTGTGTCTGTGCTAGTCATGTGTACCGTGTCTGTGCTAGTCATGTGTACCGTGTCTGTGCTAGTCGTGTGTACTGTGTCTGTGCTAGTCGTGTGTACCGTGTCTGTGCTAGTAGTGTGTACCGTGTCTGTGCTAGTCGTGTGTACCGTGTCTGTGCTAGTCATGTGTACCGTGTCTGTGCTAGTCGTGTGTACCGTGTCTGTGCTAGTCGTGTGTACTGCATCTGTGCTAGTCGTGTGTACTGTGTCTGTGCTAGTCGTGTGTACCCTGTCTGTGCTAGTAGTGTGTACCGTGTCTGTGCTAGTCGTGTGTACCGTGTCTGTGCTAGTCGTGTGTACCGTGTCTGTGCTAGTAGTGTGTACCGTGTCTGTGCTAGTCGTGTGTACTGTGTCTGTGCTAGTCGTGTGTACCGTGTCTGTGCTAGTCATGTGTACTGTGTCTGTGCTAGTTGTGTGTACCGTGTCTGTGCTAGTCGTGTGTACCGTGTCTGTGCTAGTCGTGTGTACCGTGTCTGTGCTAGTCTTGTGTACCGTGTCTGTGCTAGTCATGTGTACCGTGTCTGTGCTAGTCGTGTGTACTGTGTCTGTGCTAGTCGTGTGTACCGTGTCTGTGCTAGTAGTGTGTACCATGTCTGTGCTAGTCGTGTGTACCGTGTCTGTGCTAGTCATGTGTACCGTGTCTGTGCTAGTCGTGTGTACCGTGTCTGTGCTAGTCGTGTGTACCGTGTCTGTGCTAGTCGTGTGTACCGTGTCTGTGCTAGTCATGTGTACCGTGTCTGTGCTAGTCATGTGTACCGTGTCTGTGCTAGTCGTGTGTACTGCATCTGTGCTAGTCGTGTGTACCGTGTCTGTGCTAGTCGTGTGTACCGTGTCTGTGCTAGTAGTGTGTACCGTGTCTGTGCTAGTCGTGTGTACCGTGTCTGTGCTAGTCGTGTGTACCGTGTCTGTGCTAGTAGTGTGAACCGTGTCTGTGCTAGTCGTGTGTACTGTGTCTGTGCTAGTCGTGTGTACCGTGTCTGTGCTAGTCATGTGTTTGTGTCTGTGCTAGTCGTGTGTACCGTGTCTGTACTAGTCGTGTGTACCGTGTCTGTGCTAGTCGTGTGTACCGTGTCTGTGCTAGTCGTGTGTACCGTATGTCTGCTAGTCATGTGAACCGTATGTCTGTGCTAGTCGTGTGTACCGTGTCTGTGCTAGTCATGTGTACTGTGTCTGTGCTAGTCGTGTGTACCGTGTCTGTGCTAGTCGTGTGTACCGTGTCTGTGCTAGTCGTGAGTACTGTGTCTTTGCTAGTCATGTGTACCGTATGTCTGTGCTAGTCGTGTGTACCGTGTCTGTGCTAGTCGTGTGTACTGCATCTGTGCTAGTCGTGTGTACCGTGTCTGTGCTAGTCGTGTGTACCGTGTCTGTGCTAGTCGTGTGTACTGTGTCTGTGCTAGTCGTGTGTACTGCATCTGTGCTAGTCGTGTGTACCGTGTCTGTGCTAGTCGGTGTACCGTATCTGTGCTAGTCATGTGTACCGTGTCTGTGCTAGTCGTGTGTACCGTGTCTGTGCTAGTCGTGTACCGTGTCTGTGCTAGTAGTGTGTACCGTGTCTGTTGCTAGTCGTGTGTACTGTGTCTGTGCTAGTCTGTGTACCGTGTCTGTGCTAGTCGTGTGTACCGTGTCTGTGCTAGTCGTGTGGTACTGTGTCTGTGCTAGTCTGTGTACTGCATCTGTGCTAGTCGTGTGTACCGTGTCTGTGCTAGTCGTGTGTACCGTATCTGTGCTAGTCATGTGTACCGTGTCTGTGCTAGTCGTGTGTACCGTGTCTGTGCTAGTCGTGTGTACCGTGTCTGTGCTAGTAGTGTGTACCGTGTCTGTGCTAGTCGTGTGTACTGTGTCTGTGCTAGTCGTGTGTACCGTGTCTGTGCTAGTCGTGTGTTCCGTGTCTGTGCTAGTCGTGTGTACCGTGTCTGTGCTAGTCGTGTGTACCGTGTCTGTGCTAGTCATGTGTTCCGTGTCTGTGCTAGTCATGTGTACTGTGTCTGTGCTAGTCGTGTGTACCGTGTCTGTGCTAGTCGTGTGTACCGTGTCTGTGCTAGTCGTGTGTACCGTGTCTGTGCTAGTCGTGTGCACTGTGTCTGTGCTAGTCATGTGTACCGTGTCTGTGCTAGTCATGTGTACCGTGTCTGTGCTAGTCGTGTGTACTGTGTCTGTGCTAGTCGTGTGTACCGTGTCTGTGCTAGTAGTGTGTACCGTGTCTGTGCTAGTCGTGTATACCGTGTCTGTGCTAGTCGTGTGTACCGTGTCTGTGCTAGTAGTGTGTACCGTGTCTGTGCTAGTCGTGTGTACTGTGTCTGTGCTAGTCGAGTGTATTTGTCTGTGCTAGTCATGTGTACTGTCTGTGCTAGTCGTGTGTACCGTGTCTGTGCTAGTCGTGTGTACCGTGTCTGTGCTAGTCGTGTGTACCGTGTCTGTGCTAGTCGTGTGTACTGTGTCTGTGCTAGTCGTGTGTACCGTGTCTGTGCTAGTCGTGTGTACCGTGTCTGTGCTAGTCGTGTGTACCGTGTCTGTGCTAGTCGTGTGTACCGTGTCTGTGCTAGTCATGTGTACCGTGTCTGTGCTAGTCGTGTGTACCGTGTCTGTGCTAGTCGTGTGTACTGCATCTGTGCTAGTCGTGTGTACCGTGTCTGTGCTAGTCGTGTGTACCGTGTCTGTGCTAGTAGTGTGTACCGTGTCTGTGCTAGTCGTGTGTACCGTGTCTGTGCTAGTCGTGTGTACCGTGTCTGTGCTAGTAGTGTGTACCGTGTCTGTGCTAGTCGTGTGTACCGTGTCTGTGCTAGTCATGTGTTCCGTGTCTGTGCTAGTCGTGTACCGTGTTTGTGCTAGTCATGTGTTCCGTGTCTGTGCTAGTCATGTGTACTGTGTCTGTGCTAGTCGTGTGTACCGTGTCTGTGCTAGTCGTGTGTACCGTGTCTGTGCTAGTCGTGTGTACCGTGTCTGTGCTAGTCGTGTGTACTGTGTCTGTGCTAGTCATGTGTACCGTGTCTGTGCTAGTCATGTGTACCGTGTCTGTGCTAGTCGTGTGTACTGTGTCTGTGCTAGTCGTGTGTACCGTGTCTGTGCTAGTAGTGTGTACCGTGTCTGTGCTAGTCGTGTGTACTGTGTCTGTGCTAGTCATGTGTACCGTGTCTGTGCTAGTCGTGTGTACCGTGTCTGTGCTAGTCGTGTGTACTGCATCTGTGCTAGTCGTGTGTACCGTGTCTGTGCTAGTCGTGTGTACCGTGTCTGTGCTAGTAGTGTGTACCGTGTCTGTGCTAGTTGTGTGTACCGTGTCTGTGCTAGTCGTGTGTACTGTGTCTTTGCTAGTCGTGTGTACCGTGTCTGTGCTAGTCATGTGTACTGTGTCTGTGCTAGTTGTGTGTACCGTGTCTGTGCTAGTCGTGTGTACCGTGTCTGTGCTAGTCGTGTGTACCGTGTCTGTGCTAGTCATGTGTACCGTGTCTGTGCTAGTCATGTGTAATACCGTGTCTGTGCTAGTCGTGTGTACTGTGTCTGTGCTAGTCGTGTGTACCGTGTCTGTGCTAGTAGTGTGTACCGTGTCTGTGCTAGTCGTGTGTACCGTGTCTGTGCTAGTCATGTGTACTGCATCTGTGCTAGTCGTGTGTACCGTGTCTGTGCTAGTCGTGTGTACCGTGTCTGTGCTAGTAGTGTGTACCGTGTCTGTGCTAGTCGTGTGTACCGTGTCTGTGCTAGTCGTGTGTACCGTGTCTGTGCTAGTCGTGTGTACCGTGTCTGTGCTAGTAGTGTGTACCGTGTCTGTGCTAGTTGTGTGTACCGTGTCTGTGCTAGTCGTGTGTACTGTGTCTTTGCTAGTCGTGTGTACCGTGTCTGTGCTAGTCATGTGTACTGTGTCTGTGCTAGTTGTGTGTACCGTGTCTGTGCTAGTCGTGTGTACCGTGTCTGTGCTCGTCGTGTGTACCGTGTCTGTGCTAGTCAATGTGTACCGTGTCTGTGCTAGTCATGTGTACCGTGTCTGTGCTAGTCGTGTGTACTGTGTCTGTGCTAGTCGTGTGTACCGTGTCTGTGCTAGTAGTGTGTACCGTGTCTGTGCTAGTCGTGTGTACTGCATCTGTGCTAGTCGTGTGTACCGTGTCTGTGCTAGTCGTGTGTACCGTGTCTGTGCTAGTAGTGTGTACCGTGTCTGTGCTAGTCGTGTATAACGTGTCTGTGCTAGTCATGTGTACCGTGTCTGTGCTAGTCGTGTGTACTGTGTCTGTGCTAGTCGTGTGTACCGTGTCTGTGCTAGTAGTGTGTACCGTGTCTGTGCTAGTCGTGTATACCGTGTCTGTGCTAGTCGTGTGTACCGTGTCTGTGCTAGTAGTGTGTACCGTGTCTGTGCTAGTCGTGTATACCGTGTCTGTGCTAGTCGTGTGTACCGTGTCTCTGCTAGTAGTGTGTACCGTGTCTGTGCTAGTCGTGTGTATTGTTTCTGTGCTAGTCATGTGTACTGTGTCTGTGCTAGTCGTGTGTACCGTGTCTGTGCTAGTCGTGTGTACCGTGTCTGTGCTAGTCGTGTGTACCGTGTCTGTGCTAGTCGTGTGTACTGTGTCTGTGCTAGTCGTGTGTACCGTGTCTGTGCTAGTCGTGTGTACCGTGTCTGTGCTAGTCGTGTGTACCGTGTCTGTGCTAGTCGTGTGTACCGTGTCTGTGCTAGTCATGTGTACCGTGTCTGTGCTAGTCGTGTGTACTGCATCTGTGCTAGTCGTGTGTACCGTGTCTGTGCTAGTCGTGTGTACCGTGTCTGTGCTAGTAGTGTGTACCGTGTCTGTGCTAGTCGTGTGTACCGTGTCTGTGCTAGTCGTGTGTACCGTGTCTGTGCTAGTAGTGTGTACCGTGTCTGTGCTAGTCGTGTGTACCGTGTCTGTGCTAGTCATGTGTTCCGTGTCTGTGCTAGTCATGTGTACCGTGTCTGTGCTAGTCATGTGTTCCGTGTCTGTGCTAGTCATGTGTACTGTGTCTGTGCTAGTCGTGTGTACCGTGTCTGTGCTAGTCGTGTGTACCGTGTCTGTGCTAGTCGTGTGTACCGTATCTGTGCTAGTCGTGTGTACTGTGTCTGTGCTAGTCATGTGTACCGTGTCTGTGCTAGTCATGTGTACCGTGTCTGTGCTAGTCGTGTGTACTGTGTCTGTGCTAGTCGTGTGTACCGTGTCTGTGCTAGTAGTGTGTACCGTGTCTGTGCTAGGTCGTGTGTACCGTGTCTGTGCTAGTCATGTGTACCGTGTCTGTGCTAGTCGTGTGTACCGTGTCTGTGCTAGTCGTGTGTACTGCATCTGTGCTAGTCGTGTGTACCGTGTCTGTGCTAGTCGTGTGTACCGTGTCTGTGCTAGTAGTGTGTACCGTGTCTGTGCTAGTCGTGTGTACCGTGTCTGTGCTAGTCGTGTGTACTGTGTCTTTGCTAGTCGTGTGTACCGTGTCTGTGCTAGTCATGTGTACTGTGTCTGTGCTAGTTGTGTGTACCGTGTCTGTGCTAGTCGTGTGTACCGTGTCTGTGCTAGTCGTGTGTACCGTGTCTGTGCTAGTCATGTGTACCGTGTCTGTGCTAGTCATGTGTACCGTGTCTGTGCTAGTCGTGTGTACTGTGTCTGTGCTAGTCGTGTGTACCGTGTCTGTGCTAGTAGTGTGCACCGTGTCTGTGCTAGTCGTGTGTACCGTGTCTGTGCTAGTCATGTGTACCGTGTCTGTGCTAGTCGTGTGTACCGTGTCTGTGCTAGTCGTGTGTACTGCATCTGTGCCAGTCGTGTGTACTGTGTCTGTGCTAGTCGTGTGTACTGTGTCTGTGCTAGTCTTGTGTACTGTGTCTGTGCTAGTCTTGTGTACTGTGTCTGTGCTAGTCTTGTGTACTGTGTCTGTGCTAGTCTTGTGTACTGTGTCTGTGCTAGTCGTGTGTACTGTGTCTGTGCTAGTCTTGTGTGCTGTGTCTGTGCTAGTCATGTGTACTGTGTCTGTGCTAGTCGTGTGTACTGTGTCTGTGCTAGTCGTGAGTACTGTGTCTGTGCCAGTCGTGTGTACTGTGTCTGTGCTAGTCGTGTGTACTGTGTCTGTGCTAGTCTTGTGTACTGTGTCTGTGCTAGTCTTGTGTACTGTGTCTGTGCTAGTCTTGTGTACTGTGTCTGTGCTAGTCGTGTGTACTGTGTCTGTGCTAGTCGTGTGTACTGTGTCTGTGCTAGTCGTGAGTACTGTGTCTGTGCCAGTCGTGTGTACTGTGTCTGTGCTAGTCTTATGTACTGTGTCTGTGCTAGCCTTGTATACTGTGTCTGTGCTAGTCTTATGTACTGTGTCTGTGCCACGCGTGTGTACTGTGTCTGTGCTAGTCTTATGTACTGTGTCTGTGCCACTCGTGTGTACTGTGTCTGTGCTAGTCTTATGTACTGTGTCTGTGCCACTCGTGTGTACTGTGTCTGTGCTAGTCGTGAGTACTGTGTCTGTGCTAGTCGTGTGTACTGTGTCTGTGCTAGTCTTGTGTGCTGAGTCTGTGCTAGTCATGTGTACTGTGTCTGTGCTAGTCGTGTGTACCGTGTCTGTGCCACTCGTGTGTACTGTGTCTGTGCTAGTCGTGTGTACTGTGTCTGTGCTAGTCGTGTGTACCGTATCTGTGCTAGTCGTGTGTACCGTGTCTGTGCTAGTCGTGAGTACTGTGTCTTTGCTAGTCGTGTGTACCGTGTCTGTGCTATTCGTGTGTACCGTGTCTGTGCTAGTCGTGAGTACTGTGTCTGTGCTAGTCGTGTGTACTGTGTCTGTGCTAGTCGTGTGTACTGTGTCTGTGCTAGTTGTGTGTACCGTGTCTGTGCTAGTCGTGTGTACCGTGTCTGTACTAGTCGTGTGTACCGTGTCTGTGCTAGTCTTGTGTACCGTGTCTGTGCTAGTCATGTGTACCGTGTCTGTGCTAGTCGTGTGTACTGTGTCTGTGCTAGTCGTGTGTACCGTGTCTGTGCTAGTAGTGTGTACCATGTCTGTGCTAGTCGTGTGTACCGTGTCTGTGCTAGTCATGTGTACCGTGTCTGTGCTAGTCGTGTGTACCGTGTCTGTGCTAGTCGTGTGTACCGTGTCTGTGCTAGTCGTGTGTACCGTGTCTGTGCTAGTCATGTGTACCGTGTCTGTGCTAGTCATGTGTACCGTGTCTGTGCTAGTCGTGTGTACTGCATCTGTGCTAGTCGTGTGTACCGTGTCTGTGCTAGTCGTGTGTACCGTGTCTGTGCTAGTAGTGTGTACCGTGTCTGTGCTAGTCGTGTGTACCGTGTCTGTGCTAGTCGTGTGTACCGTGTCTGTGCTAGTAGTGTGAACCGTGTCTGTGCTAGTCGTGTGTACCGTGTCTGTGCTAGTCATGTGTATTGTGTCTGTGCTAGTCGTGTGTACCGTGTCTGTACTAGTCGTGTGTACCGTGTCTGTGCTAGTCGTGTGTACCGTGTCTGTGCTAGTCGTGTGTACCGTATGTCTGTGCTAGTCGTGTGTACCGTGTCTGTGCTAGTCATGTGTACTGTGTCTGTGCTAGTCGTGTGTACCGTGTCTGTGCTAGTCGTGTGTACCGTGTCTGTGCTAGTCGTGAGTACTGTGTCTTTGCTAGTCATGTGTACCGTATGTCTGTGCTAGTCGTGTGTACCGTGTCTGTGCTAGTCGTGTGTACTGCATCTGTGCTAGTCGTGTGTACCGTGTCTGTGCTAGTCGTGTGTACCGTGTCTGTGCTAGTCGTGTGTACTGTGTCTGTGCTAGTCGTGTGTACTGCATCTGTGCTAGTCGTGTGTACCGTGTCTGTGCTAGTCGTGTGTACCGTATCTGTGCTAGTCATGTGTACCGTGTCTGTGCTAGTCGTGTGTACCGTGTCTGTGCTAGTCGTGTGTACCGTGTCTGTGCTAGTAGTGTGTACCGTGTCTGTGCTAGTCGTGTGTACTGTGTCTGTGCTAGTCGTGTGTACCGTGTCTGTGCTAGTCGTGTGTTCCGTGTCTGTGCTAGTCGTGTGTACCGTGTCTGTGCTAGTCGTGTGTACCGTGTCTGTGCTAGTCATGTGTTCCGTGTCTGTGCTAGTCATGTGTACTGTGTCTGTGCTAGTCGTGTGTACCGTGTCTGTGCTAGTCGTGTGTACCGTGTCTGTGCTAGTCGTGTGTACCGTGTCTGTGCTAGTCGTGTGCACTGTGTCTGTGCTAGTCATGTGTACCGTATCTGTGCTAGTCATGTGTACCGTGTCTGTGCTAGTCGTGTGTACTGTGTCTGTGCTAGTCGTGTGTACCGTGTCTGTGCTAGTAGTGTGTACCGTGTCTGTGCTAGTCGTGTATACCGTGTCTGTGCTAGTCGTGTGTACCGTGTCTGTGCTAGTAGTGTGTACCGTGTCTGTGCTAGTCGTGTGTACTGTGTCTGTGCTAGTCGAGTGTATTGTGTCTGTGCTAGTCATGTGTACTGTGTCTGAGCTAGTCGTGTGTACCGTGTCTGTGCTAGTCGTGTGTACCGTGTCTGTGCTAGTCGTGTGTACCGTGTCTGTGCTAGTCGTGTGTACTGTGTCTGTGCTAGTCGTGTGTACCGTGTCTGTGCTAGTCGTGTGTACCGTGTCTGTGCTAGTCGTGTGTACCGTGTCTGTGCTAGTCGTGTGTACCGTGTCTGTGCTAGTCATGTGTACCGTGTCTGTGCTAGTCGTGTGTACCGTGTCTGTGCTAGTCGTGTGTACTGCATCTGTGCTAGTCGTGTGTACCGTGTCTGTGCTAGTCGTGTGTACCGTGTCTGTGCTAGTAGTGTGTACCGTGTCTGTGCTAGTCGTGTGTACCGTGTCTGTGCTAGTCGTGTGTACCGTGTCTGTGCTGGTAGTGTGTACCGTGTCTGTGCTAGTCGTGTGTACCGTGTCTGTGCTAGTCATGTGTTCCGTGTCTGTGCTAGTCATGTGTACCGTGTTTGTGCTAGTCATGTGTTCCGTGTCTGTGCTAGTCATGTGTACTGTGTCTGTGCTAGTCGTGTGTACCGTGTCTGTGCTAGTCGTGTGTACCGTGTCTGTGCTAGTCGTGTGTACCGTGTCTGTGCTAGTCGTGTGTACTGTGTCTGTGCTAGTCATGTGTACCGTGTCTGTGCTAGTCATGTGTACCGTGTCTGTGCTAGTCGTGTGTACTGTGTCTGTGCTAGTCGTGTGTACCGTGTCTGTGCTAGTAGTGTGTACCGTGTCTGTGCTAGTCGTGTGTACTGTGTCTGTGCTAGTCATGTGTACCGTGTCTGTGCTAGTCGTGTGTACCGTGTCTGTGCTAGTCGTGTGTACTGCATCTGTGCTAGTCGTGTGTACCGTGTCTGTGCTAGTCGTGTGTACCGTGTCTGTGCTAGTAGTGTGTACCGTGTCTGTGCTAGTTGTGTGTACCGTGTCTGTGCTAGTCGTGTGTACTGTGTCTTTGCTAGTCGTGTGTACCGTGTCTGTGCTAGTCATGTGTACTGTGTCTGTGCTAGTTGTGTGTACCGTGTCTGTGCTAGTCGTGTGTACCGTGTCTGTGCTAGTCGTGTGTACCGTGTCTGTGCTAGTCATGTGTACCGTGTCTGTGCTAGTCATGTGTACCGTGTCTGTGCTAGTCGTGTGTACTGTGTCTGTGCTAGTCGTGTGTACCGTGTCTGTGCTAGTAGTGTGTACCGTGTCTGTGCTAGTCGTGTGTACCGTGTCCTGTGCTAGTCATGTGTACCGTGTCTGTGCTAGTCGTGTGTACCGTGTCTGTGCTAGTCGTGTGTACTGCATCTGTGCTAGTCGTGTGTACCGTGTCTGTGCTAGTCGTGTGTACCGTGTCTGTGCTAGTAGTGTGTACCGTGTCTGTGCTAGTCGTGTGTACTGTGTCTGTGCTAGTCGTGTGTACCGTGTCTGTGCTAGTAGTGTGTACCGTGTCTGTGCTAGTCGTGTGTACTGTGTCTGTGCTAGTCGTGTGTACCGTGTCTGTGCTAGTCGTGTGTACCGTGTCTGTGCTAGTCGTGTGTACCGTGTCTGTGCTAGTCGTGTGTACCTGTGTCTGTGCTAGTCATGTGTACCGTGTCTGTGCTAGTCATGTGTACCGTGTCTGTGCTAGTCAGTGTGTACTGTGTCTGTGCTAGTCGTGTGTACCGTGTCTGTGCTAGTAGTGTGTACCGTGTCTGTGCTAGTCGTGTGTACTGTGTCTGTGCTAGTCATGTGTACCGTGTCTGTGCTAGTCGTGTGTACCGTGTCTGTGCTAGTCGTGTGTACTGCATCTGTGCTAGTCGTGTGTACCGTGTCTGTGCTAGTCGTGTGTACCGTGTCTGTGCTAGTAGTGTGTACCGTGTCTGTGCTAGTTGTGTGTACCGTGTCTGTGCTAGTCGTGTGTACTGTGTCTTTGCTAGTCGTGTGTACCGTGTCTGTGCTAGTCATGTGTACTGTGTCTGTGCTAGTTGTGTGTACCGTGTCTGTGCTAGTCGTGTGTACCGTGTCTGTGCTAGTCGTGTGTACCGTGTCTGTGCTAGTCATGTGTACCGGTGTCTGTGCTAGTCATGTGTACCGTGTCTGTGCTAGTCGTGTGTACTGTGTCTGTGCTAGTCGTGTGTACCGTGTCTGTGCTAGTAGTGTGTACCGTGTCTGTGCTAGTCGTGTGTACCGTGTCTGTGCTAGTCATGTGTACCGTGTCTGTGCTAGTCGTGTGTACCGTGTCTGTGCTAGTCGTGTGTACTGCATCTGTGCTAGTCGTGTGTACCGTGTCTGTGCTAGTCGTGTGTACCGTGTCTGTGCTAGTAGTGTGTACCGTGTCTGTGCTAGTCGTGTGTACCGTGTCTGTGCTAGTCGTGTGTACCGTGTCTGTGCTAGTAGTGTGTACCCGTGTCTGTGCTAGTCGTGTGTACGGTGTCTGTGCTAGTCGTGTGTACCGTGTCTGTGCTAGTCGTGTGTACCGTGTCGGTGCTAGTCGTTTGTGACTGTTTCTGTGCTAGTCGTGTGTACCGTGTCTGTGCTAGTCGTGTGTACCGTGTCTGTGCTAGTAGTGTGTACCGTGTCTGTGCTAGTTCGTGTGTACCTGTGTCTGTGCTAGGTCGTGTGTACCGTGTCTGTGCTAGTCGTGTGTTACTGGCATCTTGTGCTAGTCGTGTGTACCGTGTCTGTGCTAGTAGTGTGTACCAGTGTCTGTGCTAGTCGTGTGTACCGTGTCTGTGCTAGTCGTGTGTACTGTGTCTGTGCTAGTCATGTGTACTGGTCTGTGCTAGTCGTGTGTACCGTGTCTGTGCTAGTAGTGTGTGTACCGTTTGTCTGTGCTAGTCGTGTGTACCGTGTCTGTGCTTAGTCGTGTGTACTGTGTCTGTGCTAGTCATGTGTACTGTGTCTGTGCTAGTCGTGTGTACCGTGTCTGTGCTAGTCGTGTGTACTGTGTCTGTGCTAGTCGTGTGTACCGTGTCTGTGCAAGTCGTGTGTACTCTGTCTGTGCTAGTCGTGTGTACCGTGTCTGTGCTAGTCATGTGTACCAGTGTCTGTGCTAGTCGTGTGTACCTTGTCTGTGCCTACTCGTGTGTACTGTGTCTGTGCTAGTCGTGTGTTCCGTGTCTGTGCTAGTAGTGTGTACCGTGTCTGTGCTAGTCGTGTGTACCGTGTCTGTGCTAGTAGTGTGTACCGTGTCTGTGCTAGTCGTGTGTACCGTGTCTGTGCTAGTCGTGTGTACCGTGTCGTGCTAGTAGTGTGTACCGTGTCTGTGCTAGTCGTGTGTACCGTGTCTGCGCTAGTCGGGTGTACCGTGTCTGTGCTAGTCGTGTGTACCGTGTCTGCGCTAGTCGTGTGTACCGTGTCTGTGCTAGTCGTGTGTACTGTGTCTGTGCTAGTCGTGTGTACCGTGTCTGTGCTAGTAGTGTGCACCGTGTCTGTGCTAGTCGTGTGTACCGTGTCTGTGCTAGTCATGTGTACCGTGTCTGTGCTAGTCGTGTGTACCGTGTCTGTGCTAGTCGTGTGTACTGCATCTGTGCCAGTCGTGTGTACTGTGTCTGTGCTAGTCGTGTGTACTGTGTCTGTGCTAGTCTTGTGTACTGTGTCTGTGCTAGTCTTGTGTACTGTGTCTGTGCTAGTCTTGTGTACTGTGTCTGTGCTAGTCTTGTGTACTGTGTCTGTGCTAGTCGTGTGTACTGTGTCTGTGCTAGTCTTGTGTGCTGTGTCTGTGCTAGTCATGTGTACTGTGTCTGTGCTAGTCGTGTGTACTGTGTCTGTGCTAGTCGTGAGTACTGTGTCTGTGCCAGGTCGTGTGTACTGTGTCTGTGCTAGTCGTGTGTACTGTGTCTGTGCTAGTCTTGTGTACTGTGTCTGTGCTAGTCTTGTGTACTGTGTCTGTGCTAGTCTTGTGTACTGTGTCTGTGCTAGTCGTGTGTACTGTGTCTTTGCTAGTCGTGTGTACTGTGTCTGTGCTAGTCGTGAGTACTGTGTCTGTGCCAGTCGTGTGTACTGTGTCTGTGCTAGTACTTATGTACTGTGTCTGTGCTAGCCTTGTATACTGTGTCTGTGCTAGTCTTATGTACTGTGTCTGTGCCACGCGTGTGTACTGTGTCTGTGCTAGTCTTATGTACTGTGTCTGTGCCACTCGTGTGTACTGTGTCTGTGCTAGTCTTATGTACTGTGTCTGTGCCACTCGTGTGTACTGTGTCTGTGCTAGTCGTGAGTACTGTGTCTGTGCTAGTCGTGTGTACTGTGTCTGTGCTAGTCGTGTGTACCGTATCTGTGCTAGTCGTGTGTACCGTGTCTGTGCTAGTCGTGAGTAACTGTGTCTTTGCTAGTCGTGTGTACCGTGTCTGTGCTATTCGTGTGTACCGTGTCTGTGCTAGTCGTGAGTACTGTGTCTGTGCTAGTCGTGTGTACTGTGTCTGTGCTAGTCGTGTGTACTGTGTCTGTGCTAGTAGTGTGTACCGTGTCTGTACTAGTCGTGTGTACCCGTGCCTGTGCTAGTCGTGTGTACCGTGTCTGTGCTAGTCGTGTGTACCGTATGTCTGCTAGTCGGCCGGTCGGCCGAGCGGAGGAGCCGGTCGGCCGAGCGGACAGCACGCTGGACTTGTGATCCTGTGGCCCCGGGTTCGATCCCGGGCGCCGGCGAGAAACAATGGGCAAAAGTTTCTTTCACCCTATGCCCCTGTTACCTAGCAGTACAAATAGGTACCTGGGTGTTAGTCAGCTGTCACGGGCTGCTTCCTGGGGGTGGAGGCCTGGTCGAGGACCGGGCCGCGGGGACACTAAAAAGCCCCGAAATCATCTCAAGATAACTGAAGATAACTCAAGATAGTCATGTGAACAGTATGTCTGTGCTAGTCGTGTGTACCGTGTCTGTGCTAGTCATGTGTACTGTGTCTGTGCTAGTCGTGTGTACCATGTCTGTGCTAGTCGTGTGTACCGTGTCTGTGCTAGTCGTGTGTTCCGTGTCTGTGCTAGTCATGTGTACTGTGTCTGTGCTAGTCGTGTGTACCGTGTCTGTGCTAGTCATGTGTACTGTGTCTGTGCTAGTCGTGTGTACCGTGTCTGTGCTAGTCGTGTGTACCGTGTCTGTGCTAGTCATGTGTTCCGTGTCTGTGCTAGTCATGTGTACTGTGTCTGTGCTAGTCGTGTGTACCGTGTCTGTGCTAGTCGTGTGTACCGTGTCTGTGCTAGTCGTGTGTATCGTGTCTGTGCTAGTCGTGTGTACTGTGTCTGTGCTAGTCATGTGTACCGTGTCTGTGCTAGTCATGTGTACCGTGTCTGTGCTAGTCGTGTGTACTGTGTCTGTGCTAGTCGTGTGTACCGTGTCTGTGCTAGTAGTGTGTACCGTGTCTGTGCTAGTCGTGTGTACCGTGTCTGTGCTAGTCATGTGTACCGTGTCTGTGCTAGTCGTGTGTACCGTGTCTGTGCTAGTCGTGTGTACTGCATCTGTGCTAGTCGTGTGTACTGTGTCTGTGCTAGTCGTGTGTACCCTGTCTGTGCTAGTAGTGTGTACCGTGTCTGTGCTAGTCGTGTGTACCGTGTCTGTGCTAGTCGTGTGTACCGTGTCTGTGCTAGTAGTGTGTACCGTGTCTGTGCTAGTCGTGTGTACTGTGTCTGTGCTAGTCGTGTGTACCGTGTCTGTGCTAGTCATGTGTACTGTGTCTGTGCTAGTTGTGTGTACCGTGTCTGTGCTAGTCGTGTGTACCGTGTCTGTGCTAGTCGTGTGTACCGTGTCTGTGCTAGTCTTGTGTACCGTGTCTGTGCTAGTCATGTGTACCGTGTCTGTGCTAGTCGTGTGTACTGGTCTGTGCTAGTCGTGTGTACCGTGTCTGTGCTAGTAGTGTGTACCATGTCTGTGCTAGTCGTGTGTACCGTGTCTGTGCTAGTCATGTGTACCGTGTCTGTGCTAGTCGTGTGTACCGTGTCTGTGCTAGTCGTGTGTACCGTGTCTGTGCTAGTCGTGTGTACCGTGTCTGTGCTAGTCATGTGTACCGTGTCTGTGCTAGTCATGTGTACCGTGTCTGTGCTAGTCGTGTGTACTGCATCTGTGCTAGTCGTGTGTACCGTGTCTGTGCTAGTCGTGTGTACCGTGTCTGTGCTAGTAGTGTGTACCGTGTCTGTGCTAGTCGTGTGTACCGTGTCTGTGCTAGTCGTGTGTACCGTGTCTGTGCTAGTAGTGTGAACCGTGTCTGTGCTAGTCGTGTGTACTGTGTCTGTGCTAGTCGTGTGTACCGTGTCTGTGCTAGTCATGTGTATTGTGTCTGTGCTAGTCGTGTGTACCGTGTCTGTACTAGTCGTGTGTACCGTGTCTGTGCTAGTCGTGTGTACCGTGTCTGTGCTAGTCGTGTGTACCGTATGTCTGCTAGTCATGTGAACCGTATGTCTGTGCTAGTCGTGTGTACCGTGTCTGTGCTAGTCATGTGTACTGTGTCTGTGCTAGTCGTGTGTACCGTGTCTGTGCTAGTCGTGTGTACCGTGTCTGTGCTAGTCGTGAGTACTGTGTCTTTGCTAGTCATGTGTACCGTATGTCTGTGCTAGTCGTGTGTACCGTGTCTGTGCTAGTCGTGTGTACTGCATCTGTGCTAGTCGTGTGTACCGTGTCTGTGCTAGTCGTGTGTACCGTGTCTGTGCTAGTCGTGTGTACTGTGTCTGTGCTAGTCGTGTGTACTGCATCTGTGCTAGTCGTGTGTACCGTGTCTGTGCTAGTCGTGTGTACCGTATCTGTGCTAGTCATGTGTACCGTGTCTGTGCTAGTCGTGTGTACCGTGTCTGTGCTAGTCGTGTGTACCGTGTCTGTGCTAGTAGTGTGTACCGTGTCTGTGCTAGTCGTGTGTACTGTGTCTGTGCTAGTCGTGTGTACCGTGTCTGTGCTAGTCGTGTGTACCGTGTCTGTGCTAGTCGTGTGTACTGTGTCTGTGCTAGTCGTGTGTACTGCATCTGTGCTAGTCGTGTGTACCGTGTCTGTGCTAGTCGTGTGTTACCGTATCTGTGCTAGTCATGTGTACCGTGTCTGTGCTAGTCGTGTGTACCGTGTCTGTGCTAGTCGTGTGTACCGTGTCTGTGCTAGTAGTGTGTACCGTGTCTGTGCTAGTCGTGTGTACTGTGTCTGTGCTAGTCGTGTGTACCGTGTCTGTGCTAGTCGTGTGTTCCGTGTCTGTGCTAGTCGTGTGTACCGTGTCTGTGCTAGTCGTGTTGTACCGTGTCTGTGCTAGTCATGTGTTCCGTGTCTGTGCTAGTCATGTGTACTGTGTCTGTGCTAGTCGTGTGTACCGTGTCTGTGCTAGTCGTGTGTACCGTGTCTGTGCTAGTCGTGTGTACCGTGTCTGTGCTAGTCGTGTGCACTGTGTCTGTGCTAGTCATGTGTACGTGTCTGTGCTAGTCATGTGTACCGTGTCTGTGCTAGTCGTGTGTACTGTGTCTGTGCTAGTCGTGTGTACCGTGTCTGTGCTAGTAGTGTGTACCGTGTCTGTGCTAGTCGTGTATACCGTGTCTGTGCTAGTCGTGTGTACCGTGTCTGTGCTAGTAGTGTGTACCGTGTCTGTGCTAGTCGTGTGTACTGTGTCTGTGCTAGTCGAGTGTATTGTGTCTGTGCTAGTCATGTGTACTGTGTCTGTGCTAGTCGTGTGTACCGTGTCTGTGCTAGTCGTGTGTACCGTGTCTGTGCTAGTCGTGTGTACCGTGTCTGTGCTAGTCGTGTGTACTGTGTCTGTGCTAGTCGTGTGTACCGTGTCTGTGCTAGTCGTAGTGTACCGTGTCTGTGCTAGTCGTGTGTACCGTGTCTGTGCTAGTCGTGTGTACCGTGTCTGTGCTAGTCATGTGTACCGTGTCTGTGCTAGTCGTGTGTACCGTGTCTGTGCTAGTCGTGTGTACTGCATCTGTGCTAGTCGTGTGTACCGTGTCTGTGCTAGTCGTGTGTACCGTGTCTGTGCTAGTAGTGTGTACCGTGTCTGTGCTAGTCGTGTGTACCGTGTCTGTGCTAGTCGTGTGTACCGTGTCTGTGCTAGTAGTGTGTACCGTGTCTGTGCTAGTCGTGTGTACCGTGTCTGTGCTAGTCATGTGTTCCGTGTCTGTGCTAGTCATGTGTACCGTGTTTGTGCTAGTCATGTGTTCCGTGTCTGTGCTAGTCATGTGTACTGTGTCTGTGCTAGTCGTGTGTACCGTGTCTGTGCTAGTCGTGTGTACCGTGTCTGTGCTAGTCGTGTGTACCGTGTCTGTGCTAGTCGTGTGTAACTGTGTCTGTGCTAGTTCATGTGTACCGTGTCTGTGCTAGTCATGTGTACCGTGTCTGTGCTAGTCGTGTGTACTGTGTCTGTGCTAGTCGTGTGTACCGTGTCTGTGCTAGTAGTGTGTACCGTGTCTGTGCTAGTCGTGTGTACTGTGTCTGTGCTAGTCATGTGTACCGTGTCTGTGCTAGTCGTGTGTACCGTGTCTGTGCTAGTCGTGTGTACTGCATCTGTGCTAGTCGGTGTACCGTGTCTGTGCTAGTCGTGTGTACCGTGTCTGTGCTAGTAGTGTGTACCGTGTCTGTGCTAGTTGTGTGTACCGTGTCTGTGCTAGTCGTGTGTACTGTGTCTTTGCTAGTCGTGTGTACCGTGTCTGTGCTAGTCATGTGTACTGTGTCTGTGCTAGTTGTGTGTACGTGTCTGTGCTAGTCGTGTGTACCGTGTCTGTGCTAGTCGTGTGTACCGTGTCTGTGCTAGTCATGTGGTACCGTGTCTGTGCTAGTCATGTGTACCGTGTCTGTGCTAGTCGTGTGTACTGTGTCTGTGCTAGTCGTGTGTACCGTGTCCTGTGCTAGTAGTGTGTACCGTGTCTGTGCTAGTCGTGTGTACCGTGTCTGTGCTAGTCATTGGTACTGCATCTGTGCTAGTCGTGTGTACCGTGTCTGTGCTAGTCGTGTGTACCGTGTCCTGTGCTAGTAGTGTGTACCGTGTCTGTGCTAGTCGTGTGTACCGTGTCCTGTGCTAGTCGTGTGTACCGTGTCTGTGCTAGTCGTGTGTTACCTGTGTCTGTGCTAGTAGTGTGTACCGTGTCTGTGCTAGTTGTGTGTACCGTGTCTGTGCTAGTCGTGTGTACTGTGTCTTTGCTAGTCGTGTGTACCGTGTCTGTGCTAGTCATGTGTACTGTGTCTGTGCTAGTTGTGTGTACCGTGTCTGTGCTAGTCGTGTGTACCGTGTCTGTGCTAGTCGTGTGTACCGTGTCTGTGCTAGTCATGTGTACCGTGTCTGTGCTAGTCATGTGTACCGTGTCTGTGCTAGTCGTGTGTACTGTGTCTGTGCTAGTCGTGTGTACCGTGTCTGTGCTAGTAGTGTGTACCGTGTCTGTGCTAGTCGTGTGTACTGCATCTGTGCTAGTCGTGTGTACCGTGTCTGTGCTAGTCGTGTGTACCGTGTCTGTGCTAGTAGTGTGTACCGTGTCTGTGCTAGTCGTGTGTACCGTGTCTGTGCTAGTCGTGTGTACCGTGTCTGTGCTAGTAGTGTGTACCGTGTCTATGCTAGTCGTGTGTACCGTGTGTCTGTGCTAGTAGTGTGTACCGTGTCTGTGCTAGTCGTGTGTACCGTGTCTGTGCTAGTCGTGTGTACTGTCTGTGCTAGTCGTGTGTACCGTGTCTGTGCTAGTCGTGTACCGTGTCTGTGCTAGTCGTGTGTACCGTGTCTGTGCTAGTAGTGTGTACTGCATTTGTGCTAGTCGTGTGTACCGTGTCTGTGCTAGTCAGTGTGTACCGTGTCTGTGCTAGTCGTGTGTACCGTGTCTGTGCTAGTCGTGTGTACCGTGTCTGTGCTAGTCTGTGTACTGTGTCTGTGCTAGTCGTGTGTACCGTGTCTGTGCTAGTCGTGTGTACCGTGTCTGTGCTAGTCGTGTGTACCGTGTCTGTGCTAGTCGTGTGTACTGTGTCTGTGCTAGTCATGTGTACCGTGTCTGTGCTAGTCGTGTGTACCGTGTCTGTGCTAGTCGTGTGTACTGTCTGTGCTAGTCGTGTGTACCGTGTCTGTGCAGTCGTGTGTACCTGTCTGTGCTAGTCGTGTGTACCGTGTCTGTGCTAGTCATGTGTACCGTGTCTGTGCTAGTCGTGTGTACCTTGTCTGTGCTAGTCGTGTGTACCGTGTCTGTGCTAGTCGTGTGTTCCGTGTCTGTGCTAGTAGTGTGTACCGTGTCTGTGCTAGTCAGTGTGTACCGTGTCTGTGCTAGTATGTGTACCGTGTCTGTGCTAGTCGTGTACCGTGTCTGTGCTAGTCGTGTGTACCGTGTCTGTGCTAGTGTGTGTACCGTGTCTGTGCTAGTCGTGTGTACCGTGTCTGCGCTAGTCGGGTGTACCGTGTCTGTGCTAGTCGTGTGTACCGTGTCTGCGCTAGTCGTGTGTACCGTGTCTGTGCTAGTCGTGTGTACCGTGTCTGTGCTAGTCGTGTGTACTGTGTCTGTGCTAGTCATGTGTACTGCATCTGTGCTAGTCGTGTGTACCGTGTCTGTGCTAGTCGTGTGTACCGCGTCTGTGCTAGTCATGTGTACCGTGTCTGTGCTAGTAGTGTGTACCGTGTCTGTGCTAGTCGTGTGTACCGTGTCTGTGCTAGTCGTGTGTACCGTGTCTGTGCTAGTCGTGTGTACCGTGTCTGTGCTAGTCGTGTGTACCGTGTCTGTGCTAGTCGTGTGTACCGTGTCTGTGCTAGTCGTGTGTACCGTGTCTGTGCTAGTCGTGTGTACTGTGTCTGTGCTAGTCGTGTGTACCGTGTCTGTGCTAGTATGTGTACCGTGTCTGTGCTAGTAGTGTGTACCGTGTCTGTGCTAGTAGTGTGTACCGTGTCTGTGCTAGTCGTGTACCGTGTCTGTGCTAGTCGTGTGTACCGTGTCTGTGCTAGTCGTGTGTACCGTGTCTGTGCTAGTCGTGTGTACTGTGTCTGTGCTAGTCGTGTGTACCGTGTCTGTGCTAGTCGTGTGTACTGTGTCTGTGCTAGTCGTGTGTGCCGTGTCTGTGCTAGTCGTGTGTACTGTGTCTGTGCTAGTCGTGTGTACCGTGTCTGTGCTAGTCGTGTGTACCGTGTCTGTGCTAGTAGTGTGTACCGTGTCTGTGCTAGTCGTGTGTACCATGTCTGTGCTAGTCGTGTGTACCGTGTCTGTGCTAGTCGTGTGTACCGTGTCTGTGCTAGTAGTGTGTACCGTGTCTGTGCTAGTCGTGTGTACTGTGTCTGTGCTAGTCGTGTGTACCGTGTCTGTGCTAGTCGTGTGTACCGTGTCTGTGCTAGTCGTGTGTACTGTGTCTGTGCTAGTAGTGTGTACTGTGTCTGTGCTAGTCATGTGTACCGTGTCTGTGCTAGTCGTGTGTACCGTGTCTGTGCTAGTCGTGTGTACTGTGTCTGTGCTAGTCGTGTGTACCGTGTCTGTGCTAGTCGTGTGTACCGTGTCTGTGCTAGTCGTGTGTACCGTGTCTGTGCTAGTCGTGTGTACCGTGTCTGTGCTAGTCGTGTGTACCGTGTCTGTGCTAGTAGTGTGTACCGTGTCTGTGCTAGTCGTGTGTACTGTGTCTGTGCTAGTCGTGTGTACCGTGTCTTGCTAGTGTGTGTACCGTGTCTGTGCTAGTCGTGTGTACCGTGTCTGTGCTAGTCATGTGTACCGTGTCTGTGCTAGTCGTGTGTACTGTGTCTGTGCTAGTAGTGTGTACCGTGTCTGTGCTAGTAGTGTGTACCGTGTCTGTGCTAGTCGTGTGTACCGTGTCTGTGCTAGTCGTGTGTACCGTGTCTGTGCTAGTCATGTGTACCGTGTCTGTGCTAGTCGTGTGTACCGTGTCTGTGCTAGTCGTGTGTACTGCATCTGTGCTAGTCGTGTGTACATTGTCTGTGCTAGTCGTGTACCGTGTCTGTGCTAGTAGTGTGTACCGTGTCTGTGCTAGTCGTGTGTACTGTGTCTGTGCTAGTCGTGTGTACCGTGTCTGTGCTAGTAGTGTGTACCGTGTCTGTGCTAGTCGTGTGTACTGTGTCTGTGCTAGTCGTGTGTACCGTGTCTGTGCTAGTCGTGTGTACTGTGTCTGTGCTAGTCATGTGTACCGTGTCTGTGCTAGTCGTGTGTACCGTGTCTGTGCTAGTCGTGTGTACCGTGTCTGTGCTAGTCATGTGTACCGTGTCTGTGCTAGTCATGTGTACCGTGTCTGTGCTAGTCGTGTGTACTGTCTGTGCTAGTCGTGTGTACCGTGTCTGTGCTAGTCGTGTGTACCGTGTCTGTGCTATCGTGTGTACCGTGTCTGTGCTAGTCATGTGTACCGTGTCTGTGCTAGTCGTGTGTACTGTGTCTGTGCTAGTCGTGTGTACTGTCTGTGCTAGTCGTGTGTACCGTGTCTGTGCTAGTCGTGTGTACCGTGTCTGTGCTAGTAGTGTGTACCGTGTCTGTGCTAGTCGTGTGTACCGTGTCTGTGCTATCGTGTGTACCGTGTCTGTGCTAGTAGTGTGTACCGTGTCTGTGCTAGTCGTGTGTACTGTGTCTGTGCTAGTCGTGTGTACTGTCTGTGCTAGTCGTGTGTACCGTGTCTGTGCTAGTCGTGTGTACCGTGTCTGTGCTAGTAGTGTGTACCGTGTCTGTGCTAGTCGTGTGTACCGTGTCTGTGCTAGTCGTGTGTACCGTGTCTGTGCTAGTAGTGTGTACCGTGTCTGTGCTAGTCGTGTGTACTGTGTCTGTGCTAGTCGTGTGTACCGTGTCTGTGCTAGTCATGTGTATTGTGTCTGTGCTAGTCGTGTGTACCGTGTCTGTGCTAGTCGTGTGTACCGTGTCTGTGCTAGTCGTGTGTACCGTGTCTGTGCTAGTCGTGTGTACCGTGTCTGCTAGTCGTGTGTACCGTGTCTGTGCTAGTCGTGTGTACCGTGTCTGTGCTAGTCATGTGTACTGTGTCTGTGCTAGTCGTGTGTACCGTGTCTGTGCTAGTCGTGTGTACCGTGTCTGTGCTAGTCGTGTGTACTGTGTCTTGCTAGTCATGTGTACCGTTGTCTGTGCTAGTCGTGTGTACCGTGTCTGTGCTAGTCGTGTGTACCGTGTCTGTGCTAGTCGTGTGTACCGTGTCTGTGCTAGTCGTGTGTACCGTGTCTGTGCTAGTCGTGTGTACTGTGTCTGTGCTAGTCGTGTGTACTGTCTGTGCTAGTCGTGTGTACCGTGTCTGTGCTAGTCGTGTGTACCGTGTCTGTGCTAGTCGTGTGTACCGTGTCTGTGCTAGTCGTGTGTACCGTGTCTGTGCTAGTCGTGTGTACCGTGTCTGTGCTAGTCGTGTGTACTGTGTCTGTGCTAGTCGTGTGTACCGTGTCTGTGCTAGTCGTGTGTACTGTGTCTGTGCTAGTCGTGTGTACCGTGTCTGTGCTAGTCGTGTGTACTGTGTCTGTGCTAGTCGTGTGTACCGTGTCTGTGCTAGTCGTGTGTACCGTGTCTGTGCTAGTAGTGTGTACCGTGTCTGTGCTAGTCGTGTGTACCGTGTCTGTGCTAGTCGTGTGTACCGTGTCTGTGCTAGTCGTGTGTACCGTGTCTGTGCTAGTAGTGTGTACCGTGTCTGTGCTAGTCGTGTGTACTGTGTCTGTGCTAGTCGTGTGTACCGTGTCTGTGCTAGTCGTGTGTACCGTGTCTGTGCTAGTCGTGTGTACTGTGTCTGTGCTAGTAGTGTGTACTGTGTCTGTGCTAGTCATGTGTACCGTGTCTGTGCTAGTCGTGTGTACCGTGTCTGTGCTAGTCGTGTGTACTGTGTCTGTGCTAGTCGTGTGTACCGTGTCTGTGCTAGTCGTGTGTACCGTGTCTGTGCTAGTCGTGTGTACCGTGTCTGTGCTAGTCGTGTGTACCGTGTCTGTGCTAGTCGTGTGTACCGTGTCTGTGCTAGTCGTGTGTACTGTGTCTGTGCTAGTCGTGTGTACCGTGTCTTTGCTAGTAGTGTGTACCGTGTCTGTGCTAGTCTTGTGTACCGTGTCTGTGCTAGTCATGTGTACCGTGTCTGTGCTAGTCGTGTGTACTGTGTCTGTGCTAGTAGTGTGTACCGTGTCTGTGCTAGTAGTGTGTACCGTGTCTGTGCTAGTCGTGTGTACCGTGTCTGTGCTAGTCGTGTGTACCGTGTCTGTGCTAGTCATGTGCACCGTGTCTGTGCTAGTCGTGTGTACCGTGTCTGTGCTAGTCGTGTGTACCGTGTCTGTGCTAGTCGTGTGTACTGCATCTGTGCTAGTCGTGTGTACCGTGTCTGTGCTAGTCGTGTGTACCGTGTCTGTGCTAGTAGTGTGTACAGTGTCTGTGCTAGTCGTGTGTACCGTGTCTGTGCTAGTCGTGTGTACCGTGTCTGTGCTAGTAGTGTGTACCGTGTCTGTGCTAGTCGTGTGTACTGTGTCTGTGCTAGTAGTGTGTACCGTGTCTGTGCTAGTCGTGTGTACCGTGTCTGTGCTTATCGTGTGTACCGTGTCTGTGCTAGTAGTGTGTACCGTGTCTGTGCTAGTCGTGTGTACTGTGTCTGTGCTAGTCGTGTGTACCGTGTCTGTGCTAGTCGTGTGTACTGTGTCTGTGCTAGTCGTGTGTACCGTGTCTGTGCTAGTCGTGTGTACTGTGTCTGTGCTAGTCGTGTGTACCGTGTCTGTGCTAGTCGTGTGTACCGTGTCTGTGCTAGTCGTGTGTACCGTGTCTGTGCTAGTCGTGTGTACCGTGTCTGTGCTAGTCATGTGTACCGTGTCTGTGCTAGTCGTGTGTACCGTGTCTGTGCTAGTCATGTGTACTGTGTCTGTGCTAGTCATGTGTACTGTGTCTGTGCTAGTCGTGTGTACCGTGTCTGTGCTAGTAGTGTGTACCGTGTCTGTGCTAGTCGTGTGTACTGTGTCTGTGCTAGTCGTGTGTACCGTGTCTGTGCTAGTCATGTGTACTGTGTCTGTGCTAGTCGTGTGTACCGTGTCTGTGCTAGTCGTGTGTACCGTGTCTGTGCTAGTCGTGTGTACCGTGTCTGTGCTAGTCATGTGTACCGTGTCTGTGCTAGTCGTGTGTACCGTGTCTGTGCTAGTCGTGTGTACCGTGTCTGTGCTAGTCGTGTGTACCGTGTCTGTGCTAGTCGTGTGTACCGTGTCTGTGCTAGTCGTGTGTACCGTGTCTGTGCTAGTCGTGTGTACCGTGTCTGTGCTAGTCATGTGTACCGTGTCTGTGCTAGTCATGTGTACTGTGTCTGTGCTAGTCGTGTGTACCGTGTCTGTGCTAGTCGTGTGTACCGTGTCTGTGCTAGTCGTGTGTACCGTGTCTGTGCTAGTCGTGTGTACTGTGTCTGTGCTAGTCGTGTGTACCGTGTCTGTGCTAGTCGTGTGTACCGTGTCTGTGCTAGTCGTGTGTACCGTGTCTGTGCTAGTCGTGTGTACCGTGTCTGTGCTAGTCGTGTGTACCGTGTCTGTGCAAGTCATGTGTACCGTGTCTGTGCTAGTTGTGTGTACCGTGTCTGTGCTAGTCGTGTGTACTGTGTCTGTGCTAGTCGTGTGTACCGTGTCTGTGCTAGTCATGTGTACTGTGTCTGTGCTAGTCGTGTGTACCGTGTCTGTGCTAGTCGTGTGTACCGTGTCTGTGCTAGTCGTGTGTACCGTGTCTGTGCTAGTCGTGTGTACTGTTTCTGTGCTAGTCGTGTGTACCGTGTCTGTGCTAGTCGTGTGTACCGTGTCTGTGCTAGTAGTGTGTACCGTGTCTGTGCTAGTCGTGTGTACCTGTCTGTGCTAGTCGTGTGTACCTGTCTGTGCTAGTCGTGTGTACCGTGTCTGTGCTAGTCGTGTGTACCGTGTCTGTGCTAGTCGTGTGTACTGTGTCTGTGCTAGTCGTGTGTACCGTGTCTGTGCTAGTCATGTGTACTGTGTCTGTGCTAGTCGTGTGTACCGTGTCTGTGCTAGTCGTGTGTACCGTGTCTGTGCTAGTCATGTGTACGTGTCTGTGCTAGTCATGTGTACTGTGTCTGTGCTAGTCGTGTGTACCGTGTCTGTGCTAGTCGTGTGTACCGTGTCTGTGCTAGTCGTGTGTACGTGTCTGTGCTAGTCGTGTGTACTGTGTCTGTGCTAGTCATGTGTACCGTGTCTGTGCTAGTCATGTGTACCGTGTCTGTGCTAGTCGTGTGTACCGTGTCTGTGCTAGTCGTGTGTACCGTGTCTGTGCTAGTAGTGTGTACCGTGTCTGTGCTAGTCGTGTGTACCGTGTCTGTGCTAGTCATGTGTACCGTGTCTGTGCTAGTCGTGTGTACCGTGTCTGTGCTAGTCGTGTGTACTGTCTGTGCTAGTCGTGTGTACCGTGTCTGTGCTAGTCGTGTGTACCTGTCTGTGCTAGTAGTGTGTACCGTGTCTGTGCTAGTCGTGTGTACCGTGTCTGTGCTAGTCGTGTGTACCGTGTCTGTGCTAGTAGTGTGTACCGTGTCTGTGCTAGTCGTGTGTACTGTGTCTGTGCTAGTCGTGTGTACCGTGTCTGTGCTAGTCGTGTGTACTGTGTCTGTGCTAGTTGTGTGTACCGTGTCTGTGCTAGTCGTGTGTACCGTGTCTGTGCTAGTCGTGTGTACCGTGTCTGTGCTAGTCGTGTGTACCGTGTCTGTGCTAGTCATGTGTACCGTGTCTGTGCTAGTCGTGTGTACTGTGTCTGTGCTAGTCGTGTGTACCGTGTCTGTGCTAGTAGTGTGTACCATGTCTGTGCTAGTCGTGTGTACCGTGTCTGTGCTAGTCATGTGTACCGTGTCTGTGCTAGTCGTGTGTACCGTGTCTGTGCTAGTCGTGTGTACCGTGTCTGTGCTAGTCGTGTGTACCGTGTCTGTGCTAGTCATGTGTACCGTGTCTGTGCTAGTCATGTGTACCGTGTCTGTGCTAGTCGTGTGTACTGTCTGTGCTAGTCGTGTGTACCGTGTCTGTGCTAGTCGTGTGTACCGTGTCTGTGCTAGTAGTGTGTACCGTGTCTGTGCTAGTCGTGTGTACCGTGTCTGTGCTAGTCGTGTGTACCGTGTCTGTGCTAGTAGTGTGAACCGTGTCTGTGCTAGTCGTGTGTACTGTGTCTGTGCTAGTCGTGTGTACCGTGTCTGTGCTAGTCATGTGTATGTGTCTGTGCTAGTCGTGTGTACCGTGTCTGTGCTAGTCGTGTGTACCGTGTCTGTGCTAGTCGTGTGTACCGTGTCTGTGCTAGTCGTGTGTACCGTGTCTGCTAGTCTGTGTACCGTATGTCTGTGCTAGTCGTGTGTACCGTGTCTGTGCTAGTCATGTGTACTGTGTCTGTGCTAGTCGTGTGTACCGTGTCTGTGCTAGTCGTGTGTACCGTGTCTGTGCTAGTCGTGTGTACTGTGTCTGTGCTAGTCATGTGTACCGTGTCTGTGCTAGTCGTGTGTACCGTGTCTGTGCTAGTCGTGTGTACTTGTCTGTGCTAGTCGTGTGTACCGTGTCTGTGCTAGTCGTGTGTACCGTGTCTGTGCTAGTCGTGTGTACTGTGTCTGTGCTAGTCGTGTGTACTGTCTGTGCTAGTCGTGTGTACCGTGTCTGTGCTAGTCGTGTGTACTGTCTGTGCTAGTCATGTGTACCGTGTCTGTGCTAGTCGTGTGTACCGTGTCTGTGCTAGTCGTGTGTACCGTGTCTGTGCTAGTAGTGTGTACCGTGTCTGTGCTAGTCGTGTGTAACTGTGTCTGTGCTAGTCGTGTGTACCGTGTCTGTGCTAGTCTGTGTACCGTGTCTGTGCTAGTCGTGTGTACCGTGTCTGTGCTAGTCGTGTGTACCGTGTCTGTGCTAGTCATGTGTACCGTGTCTGTGCTAGGTGTGTACCGTGTCTGTGCTAGTCGTGTGTACCGTGTCTGTGCTAGTCGTGTGTACCGTGTCTGTGCTAGTCGTGTGTACCGTGTCTGTGCTAGTCGTGTGTACCGTGTCTGTGCTAGTCGTGTGTACCGTGTCTGTGCTAGTCGTGTGTACCGTGTCTGTGCTAGTCGTGTGTACTGTGTCTGTGCTAGTCGTGTGTACCGTGTCTGTGCTAGTAGTGTGTACCGTGTCTGTGCTAGTCGTGTGTACCGTGTCTGTGCTAGTCGTGTGTACCGTGTCTGTGCTAGTCGTGTGTACCGTGTCTGTGCTAGTCGTGTGTACCGTGTCTGTGCTAGTCGTGTGTATGTGTCTGTGCTAGTCGTGTGTACCGTGTCTGTGCTAGTCGTGTGTACCGTGTCTGTGCTAGTCGTGTGTACCGTGTCTGTGCTAGTCGTGTGTACCGTGTCTGTGCTAGTCGTGTGTACCGTGTCTGTGCTAGTCGTGTGTACCGTGTCTGTGCTAGTCGTGTGTACCGTGTCTGTGCTAGTCGTGTGTACCGTGTCTGTGCTAGTCGTGTGTACCGTGTCTGTGCTAGTATGTGTGTACCGTGTCTGTGCTAGTCGTGTGTACCGTGTCTGTGCTAGTCGTGTGTACCGTGTCTGTGCTAGTCGTGTGTACCGTGTCTGTGCTAGTCGTGTGTACCGTGTCTGTGCTAGTAGTGTGTACCGTGTCTGTGCTAGTCGTGTGTACCGTGTCTGTGCTAGTCGTGTGTACCGTGTCTGTGCTAGTCGTGTGTACCGTGTCTGTGCTAGTCGTGTGTACCGTGTCTGTGCTAGTCGTGTGTACCGTGTCTGTGCTAGTCGTGTGTACCGTGTCTGTGCTAGTCGTGTGTACCGTGTCTGTGCTAGTCGTGTGTACCGTGTCTGTGCTAGTCGTGTGTACCGTGTCTGTGCTAGTCGTGTGTACCGTGTCTGTGCTAGTCGTGTGTACCGTGTCTGTGCTAGTCGTGTGTACCGTGTCTGTGCTAGTCGTGTGTACCGTGTCTGTGCTAGTCTGTGTACCGTGTCTGTGCTAGTCGTGTGTACCGTGTCTGTGCTAGTCGTGTGTACCGTGTCTGTGCTAGTCGTGTGTACCGTGTCTGTGCTAGTCGTGTGTACCGTGTCTGTGCTAGTCGTGTGTACCGTGTCTGTGCTAGTCGTGTGTACGTGTCTGTGCTAGTCGTGTGTACGTGTCTGTGCTAGTCGTGTGTACCGTGTCTGTGCTAGTCGTGTGTACCGTGTCTGTGCTAGTAGTGTGTACCGTGTCTGTGCTAGTCGTGTGTACCGTGTCTGTGCTAGTCGTGTGTACCGTGTCTGTGCTAGTCGTGTGTACGTGTCTGTGCTAGTATGTGTACCGTGTCTGTGCTAGTGTGTGTACCGTGTCTGTGCTAGTCGTGTGTACCGTGTCTGTGCTAGTCGTGTGTACCGTGTCTGTGCTAGTCGTGTGTACCGTGTCTGTGCTAGTCATGTGTACCGTGTCTGTGCTAGTCGTGTGTACGTGTCTGTGCTAGTCGTGTGTACCGTGTCTGTGCTAGTAGTGGTACCGTGTCTGTGCTAGTCGTGTGTACCGTGTCTGTGCTAGTCATGTGTACTGCATCTGTGCTAGTCGTGTGTACCGTGTCTGTGCTAGTCGTGTGTACCGTGTCTGTGCTAGTAGTGTGTACCGTGTCTGTGCTAGTCGTGTGTACCGTGTCTGTGCTAGCGTGTGTACCGTGTCTGTGCTAGTCGTGTGTACCGTGTCTGTGCTAGTAGTGTGTACGTGTCTGTGCTAGTTGTGTGTACCGTGTCTGTGCTAGTCGTGTGTACGTGTCTTTGCTAGTCGTGTGTACCGTGTCTGTGCTAGTCATGTGTACTGTGTCTGTGCTAGTTGTGTGTACCGTGTCTGTGCTAGTCGTGTGTACCGTGTCTGTGCTAGTCATGTGTACCGTGTCTGTGTAGTCATGTGTATTCGTGTCTGTGCTAGTCATGTGTACCGTGTCTGTGCTAGTCGTGTGTACTGTGTCTGTGCTAGTCGTGTGTACCGTGTCTGTGCTAGTAGTGTGTACCGTGTCTGTGCTAGTCGTGTGTACTGCATCTGTGCTAGTCGTGTGTACCGTGTCTGTGCTAGTCGTGTGTACCGTGTCTGTGCTAGTAGTGTGTACCGTGTCTGTGCTAGTCGTGTGTACCGTGTCTGTGCTAGTCGTGTGTACCGTGTCTGTGCTAGTAGTGTGTACCGTGTCTATGCTAGTCGTGTGTACTGTGTCTGTGCTAGTCGTGTGTACCGTGTCTGTGCTAGTCGTGTGTACCGTGTCTGTGCTAGTCGTGTGTACTGTTTCTGTGCTAGTCGTGTGTACCGTGTCTGTGCTAGTCGTGTGTACCGTGTCTGTGCTAGTCGTGTGTACCGTGTCTGTGCTAGTCGTGTGTACTGTTTGTGCTAGTCGTGTGTACCGTGTCTGTGCTAGTAGTGTGTACCGTGTCTGTGCTAGTCGTGTGTACCGTGTCTGTGCTAGTCGTGTGTACTGTGTCTGTGCTAGTCATGTGTACTGTGTCTGTGCTAGTCGTGTGTACCGTGTCTGTGCTAGTAGTGTGTACCGTGTCTGTGCTAGTCGTGTGTACTGTCTGTGCTAGTCGTGTGTACTGTGTCTGTGCTAGTCATGTGTACTGTGTCGTGTCTGTGTCTAGTCGTGTACCGTGTCTGTGCTAGTCGTGTGTACTGTGTCTGTGCTAGTCGTGTGTACCGTGTCTGTGCAGTCGTGTGTACTCTGTCTGTGCTAGTCGTGTGTACCGTGTCTGTGCTAGTCATGTGTACCGTGTCTGTGCTAGTCGTGTGTACCTTGTCTGTGCTAGTCGTGTGTACTGTGTCTGTGCTAGTCGTGTGTTCCGTGTCTGTGCTAGTAGTGTGTACCGTGTCTGTGCTAGTCGTGTGTACCGTGTCTGTGCTAGTAGTGTGTACCGTGTCTGTGGTAGTCGTGTGTACCGTGTCTGTGCTAGTCGTGTGTACCGTGTCTGTGCTAGTAGTGTGTACCGTGTCTGTGCTAGTCGTGTGTACCGTGTCTGTGCTAGTCGGGTGTACCGTGTCTGTGCTAGTCGTGTGTACCGTGTCTGCGCTAGTCGTGTGTACCGTGTCTGTGCTAGTCGTGTGTACTGTGTCTGTGCTAGTCGTGTGTACCGTGTCTGTGCTAGTCGTGTGTACCGTGTCTGTGCTAGTCGTGTGTACCGTGTCTGTGCTAGTCGTGTGTACTGTGTCTGTGCTAGTCGTGTGTACCGTGTCTGTGCTAGTAGTGTGTACCGTGTCTGTGCTAGTAGTGTGTACCGTGTCTGTGCTAGTAGTGTGTACCGTGTCTGTGCTAGTCGTGTGTACCGTGTCTGTGCTAGTCGTGTGTACCGTGTCTGTGCTAGTCGTGTGTACCGTGTCTGTGCTAGTCGTGTGTACTGTGTCTGTGCTAGTCGTGTGTACCGTGTCTGTGCTAGTCGTGTGTACTGTGTCTGTGCTAGTCGTGTGTACCGTGTCTGTGCTAGTCGTGTGTACTGTGTCTGTGCTAGTCGTGTGTACCGTGTCTGTGCTAGTCGTGTGTACCGTGTCTGTGCTAGTAGTGTGTACCGTGTCTGTGCTAGTCGTGTGTACTGTCTGTGCTAGTCTGTGTACCGTGTCTGTGCTAGTCGTGTGTACCGTGTCTGTGCTAGTAGTGTGTACCGTGTCTGTGCTAGTCGTGTGTACTGTGTCTGTGCTAGTCGTGTGTACCGTGTCTGTGCTAGTCGTGTGTACCGTGTCTGTGCTAGTCGTGTGTACTGTGTCTGTGCTAGTCGTGTGTACTGTGTCTGTGCTAGTCATGTGTACCGTGTCTGTGCTAGTCGTGTGTACCGTGTCTGTGCTAGTCGTGTGTACTGTGTCTGTGCTAGTCGTGTGTACCGTGTCTGTGCTAGTCGTGTGTACCGTGTCTGTGCTAGTCGTGTGTACCGTGTCTGTGCTAGTCGTGTGTACCGTGTCTGTGCTAGTCGTGTGTACCGTGTCTGTGCTAGTAGTGTGTACCGTGTCTGTGCTAGTCGTGTGTACTGTGTCTGTGCTAGTCGTGTGTACCGTGTCTGTGCTAGTTGTGTACCGTGTCTGTGCTAGTCGTGTGTACCGTGTCTGTGCTAGTCATGTGTACCGTGTCTGTGCTAGTCGTGTGTACCGTGTCTGTGCTAGTAGTGTGTACCGTGTCTGTGCTAGTCGTGTGTACCGTGTCTGTGCTAGTCGTGTGTACCGTGTCTGTGCTAGTCGTGTGTACCGTGTCTGTGCTAGTCGTGTGCACCGTGTCTGTGCTAGTCGTGTGTACCGTGTCTGTGCTAGTCGTGTGTACTGTCTGTGCTAGTCGTGTGTACTTGTCTGTGCTAGTCGTGTGTACCGTGTCTGTGCTAGTAGTGTGTACCGTGTCTGTGCTAGTCGTGTGTACTGTGTCTGTGCTAGTCGTGTGTACCGTGTCTGTGCTAGTAGTGTGTACCGTGTCTGTGCTAGTCGTGTGTACTGTGTCTGTGCTAGTCGTGTGTACCGTGTCTGTGCTAGTCATGTGTACTGTCTGTGCTAGTCATGTGTACCGTGTCTGTGCTAGTCGTGTGTACCGTGTCTGTGCTAGTCGTGTGTACCGTGTCTGTGCTAGTCATGTGTACCGTGTCTGTGCTAGTCATGTGTACCGTGTCTGTGCTAGTCATGTGTACCGTGTCTGTGCTAGTCGTGTGTACTGTGTGTCTGTGCTAGTCGTGTGTACCGTGTCTGTGCTAGTAGTGTGTACCGTGTCTGTGCTAGTCGTGTATACCGTGTCTGTGCTAGTCGTGTGTACCGTGTCTGTGCTAGTAGTGTGTACCGTGTCTGTGCTAGTCGTGTGTACCGTGTCTGTGCTAGTCGTGTATTGTGTCTGTGCTAGTCTGTGTACTGTGTCTGTGCTAGTCGTGTGTACCGTGTCTGTGCTAGTCGTGTGTACCGTGTCTGTGCTAGTCGTGTGTACCGTGTCTGTGCTAGTCGTGTGTACTGTGTCTGTGCTAGTCGTGTGTACCGTGTCTGTGCTAGTCGTGTGTACCGTGTCTGTGCTAGTCGTGTGTACCGTGTCTGTGCTAGTCGTGTGTACCGTGTCTGTGCTAGTCATGTGTACCGTGTCTGTGCTAGTCGTGTGTACCGTGTCTGTGCTAGTCGTGTGTACTGTCTGTGCTAGTCGTGTGTACCGTGTCTGTGCTAGTCGTGTGTACCGTGTCTGTGCTAGTAGTGTGTACCGTGTCTGTGCTAGTCGTGTTACCGTGTCTGTGCTAGTCGTGTGTACCGTGTCTGTGCTAGTAGTGTGTACCGTGTCTGTGCTAGTCGTGTGTACCGTGTCTGTGCTAGTCATGTGTACCGTGTCTGTGCTAGTCATGTGTACCGTGTTGTGCTAGTCATGTGTACCGTGTCTGTGCTAGTCATGTGTACTGTGTCTGTGCTAGTCGTGTGTACCGTGTCTGTGCTAGTCGTGTGTACCGTGTCTGTGCTAGTCGTGTGTACCGTGTCTGTGCTAGTCGTGTGTACTGTGTCTGTGCTAGTCATGTGTACCGTGTCTGTGCTAGTCGTGTGTACCGTGTCTGTGCTAGTCGTGTGTACTGTGTCTGTGCTAGTCGTGTGTACCGTGTCTGTGCTAGTAGTGTGTACCGTGTCTGTGCTAGTCGTGTGTACTGTGTCTGTGCTAGTCATGTGTACCGTGTCTGTGCTAGTCGTGTGTACCGTGTCTGTGCTAGTCGTGTGTACTGTCTGTGCTAGTCGTGTGTACCGTGTCTGTGCTAGTCGTGTGTACCGTGTCTGTGCTAGTAGTGTGTACCGTGTCTGTGCTAGTTGTGTGTACCGTGTCTGTGCTAGTCGTGTGTACTGTGTCTTGCTAGTCGTGTGTACCGTGTCTGTGCTAGTCATGTGTACCGTGTCTGTGCTAGTTTGTGTACCGTGTCTGTGCTAGTCGTGTGTACCGTGTCTGTGCTAGTCGTGTGTACCGTGTCTGTGCTAGTCATGTGTACCGTGTCTGTGCTAGTCATGTGTACCGTGTCTGTGCTAGTCGTGTGTACTGTGTCTGTGCTAGTCGTGTGTACCGTGTCTGTGCTAGTAGTGTGTACCGTGTCTGTGCTAGTCGTGTGTACCGTGTCTGTGCTAGTCATGTGTACTGTCTGTGCTAGTCGTGTGTACCGTGTCTGTGCTAGTCGTGTGTACCGTGTCTGTGCTAGTAGTGTGTACCGTGTCTGTGCTAGTCGTGTGTACCGTGTCTGTGCTAGTCGTGTGTACCGTGTCTGTGCTAGTCGTGTGTACCGTGTCTGTGCTAGTAGTGTGTACCGTGTCTGTGCTAGTTGTGTGTACCGTGTCTGTGCTAGTCGTGTGTACTGTGTCTTGCTAGTCGTGTGTACCGTGTCTGTGCTAGTCGTGTGTACCGTGTCTGTGCTAGTTGTGTGTACCGTGTCTGTGCTAGTCGTGTGTACCGTGTCTGTGCTAGTCGTGTGTACCGTGTCTGTGCTAGTCATGTGTACCGTGTCTGTGCTAGTCATGTGTACCGTGTCTGTGCTAGTCGTGTGTACTGTCTGTGCTAGTCGTGTGTACCGTGTCTGTGCTAGTAGTGTGTACCGTGTCTGTGCTAGTCGTGTGTACTGTCTGTGCTAGTCGTGTGTACCGTGTCTGTGCTAGTCGTGTGTACCGTGTCTGTGCTAGTAGTGTGTACCGTGTCTGTGCTAGTCGTGTGTACCGTGTCTGTGCTAGTCGTGTGTACCGTGTCTGTGCTAGTAGTGTGTACCGTGTCTGTGCTAGTCGTGTGTACTGTGTCTGTGCTAGTCGTGTGTACCGTGTCTGTGCTAGTCGTGTGTACCGTGTCTGTGCTAGTCGTGTGTACTGTTTCTGTGCTAGTCGTGTGTACCGTGTCTGTGCTAGTCGTGTGTACCGTGTCTGTGCTAGTCGTGTGTACCGTGTCTGTGCTAGTCGTGTGTACTGCATTTGTGCTAGTCGTGTGTACCGTGTCTGTGCTAGTAGTGTGTACCGTGTCTGTGCTAGTCGTGTGTACCGTGTCTGTGCTAGTCGTGTGTACTGTGTCTGTGCTAGTCGTGTGTACTGTGTCTGTGCTAGTCGTGTGTACCGTGTCTGTGCTAGTAGTGTGTACCGTGTCTGTGCTAGTCGTGTGTACCGTGTCTGTGCTAGTCGTGTGTACTGTGTCTGTGCTAGTCATGTGTACTGTGTCTGTGCTAGTCGTGTGTACCGTGTCTGTGCTAGTCGTGTGTACTGTGTCTGTGCTAGTCGTGTGTACCGTGTCTGTGCTAGTCGTGTGTACTCTGTCTGTGCTAGTCGTGTGTACCGTGTCTGTGCTAGTCGTGTGTACCGTGTCTGTGCTAGTCGTGTGTACCTTGTCTGTGCTAGTCGTGTGTACTGTGTCTGTGCTAGTCGTGTGTACCGTGTCTGTGCTAGTAGTGTGTACCGTGTCTGTGCTAGTCGTGTGTACCGTGTCTGTGCTAGTAGTGTGTACCGTGTCTGTGCTAGTCGTGTGTACCGTGTCTGTGCTAGTCGTGTGTACCGTGTCTGTGCTAGTAGTGTGTACCGTGTCTGTGCTAGTCGTGTGTACCGTGTCTGCGCTAGTCGGGTGTACCGTGTCTGTGCTAGTCGTGTGTACCGTGTCTGCGCTAGTCGTGTGTACCGTGTCTGTGCTAGTCGTGTGTACTGTGTCTGTGCTAGTCGTGTGTACCGTGTCTGTGCTAGTCGTGTGTACCGTGTCTGTGCTAGTCGTGTGTACCGTGTCTGTGCTAGTCGTGTGTACTGGTCTGTGCTAGTCGTGTGTACCGTGTCTGTGCTAGTAGGTGTACCGTGTCTGTGCTAGTAGTGTGTACAGTGTCTGTGCTAGTAGTGTGTACCGGTCTGTGCTAGTCGTTGTGTACGTGTCTGTGCTAGTCGTGGTACCGTGTCTGTGCTAGTCGTGTGTACCGTGTCTGTGCTAGTCGTGTGTACTGTGTCTGTGCTAGTCGTGTGTTACCGTGTCTGTGCTAGTCGTGTGTACTGTGTCCTGTGCTAGTCGTGTGTGCCGTGTCTGTGCTAGTCGTGTGTACTGTGTCTGTGCTAGTCGTGTGTACCGTGTCTGTGCTAGTCGTGTGTACCGTGTCTGTGCTAGTAGTGTGTACCGTGTCTGTGCTAGTCGTGTGTACCATGTCTGTGCTAGTCGTGTGTACCGTGTCTGTGCTAGTCGTTGTTGTACCGTGTCTGTGCTAGTAGTGTGTACCGTGTCTGTGCTAGTCGTGTGTACTGTGTCTGTGCTAGTCGTGTGTACCGTGTCTGTGCTAGTCGTGTGTACCGTGTCTGTGCTAGTCGTGTGTACTGTGTCTGTGCTAGTAGTGTGTACTGTGTCTGTGCTAGTCATGTGTACCGTGTCTGTGCTAGTCGTGTGTACCGTGTCTGTGCTAGTCGTGTGTACTGTGTCTGTGCTAGTCGTGTGTACCGTGTCTGTGCTAGTCGTGTGTACCGTGTCTGTGCTAGTCGTGTGTAACCGTGTCTGTGCTAGTCGTGTGTACCGTGTCTGTGCTAGTCGTGTGTTACCGTGTCTGTGCTAGTAGTGTGTACCGTGTCTGTGCTAGTCGTGTGTACTGTGTCTGTGCTAGTCGTGTGTACCGTGTCTTTGCTAGTAGTGTGTACCGTGTCTGTGCTAGTCGTGTGTACCGTGTCTGTGCTAGTCATGTGTACCGTGTCTGTGCTAGTCGTGTGTACTGTGTCTGTGCTAGTAGTGTGTACCGTGTCTGTGCTAGTAGTGTGTACCGTGTCTGTGCTAGTCGTGTGTACCGTGTCTGTGCTAGTCGTGTGTACCGTGTCTGTGCTAGTCATGTGCACCGTGTCTGTGCTAGTCGTGTGTACCGTGTCTGTGCTAGTCGTGTGTACTGCATCTGTGCTAGTCGTGTGTACATTGTCTGTGCTAGTCGTGTGTACCGTGTCTGTGCTAGTAGTGTGTACAGTGTCTGTGCTAGTCGTGTGTACTGTGTCTGTGCTAGTCGTGTGTACCGTGTCTGTGCTAGTAGTGTGTACCGTGTCTGTGCTAGTCGTGTGTACTGTGTCTGTGCTAGTCGTGTGTACCGTGTCTGTGCTAGTCATGTGTACTGTGTCTGTGCTAGTCATGTGTACCGTGTCTGTGCTAGTCGTGTGTACCGTATCTGTGCTAGTCGTGTGTACCGTGTCTGTGCTAGTCATGTGTACCGTGTCTGTGCTAGTCATGTGTACCGTGTCTGTGCTAGTCGTGTGTACTGTGTCTGTGCTAGTCGTGTGTACCGTGTCTGTGCTAGTAGTGTGTACCGTGTCTGTGCTATTCGTGTGTACCGTGTCTGTGCTAGTCATGTGTACCGTGTCTGTGCTAGTCGTGTGTACTGTGTCTGTGCTAGTCGTGTGTACTGCATCTGTGCTAGTCGTGTGTACCGTGTCTGTGCTAGTCGTGTGTACCGAGTCTGTGCTAGTAGTGTGTACCGTGTCTGTGCTAGTCGTGTGTACCGTGTCTGTGCTTATCGTGTGTACCGTGTCTGTGCTAGTAGTGTGTACCGTGTCTGTGCTAGTCGTGTGTACTGTGTCTGTGCTAGTCGTGTGTACTGCATCTGTGCTAGTCGTGTTGTACCGTGTCTGTGCTAGTCGTGTGTACCGTGTCTGTGCTAGTAGTGTGTACCGTGTCTGTGCTAGTCGTGTTGTACCGTGTCTGTGCTAGTCGTGTGCTACCGTGTCTGTGCTAGTAGTGTGAAACCGTGTCTGTGCTAGTCGTGTGTACTGTGTCTGTGCTAGTCGTGTGTACCGTGTCTGTGCTAGTCATGTGTATTGTGTCTGTGCTAGTCGTGTGTACCGTGTCTGTACTAGTCGTGTGTACCGTGTCTGTGCTAGTCGTGTGTACCGTGTCTGTGCTAGTCGTGATGTGTACCGTATGTCTGCTAGTCATGTGAACCGTTATGTCTGTGCTAGTCGTGTGTACCGTGTCTGTGCTAGTCATGTGTACTGTGTCTGTGCTAGTCGTGTGTACCGTGTCTGTGCTAGTCGTTGTGTACCGTGTCTGTGCTAGTCGTGACTACTGTGTCTTTGCTAGTCATGTGTACCGTATGTCTGTGCTAGTCGTGTGTACCGTGTCTGTGCTAGTCGTGTGTACTGCATCTGTGCTAGTCGTGTGTACCGTGTCTGTGCTAGTCGTGTGTACCGTGTCTGTGCTAGTCGTGTGTACTGTGTCTGTGCTAGTCGTGTGTACTGCATCTGTGCTAGTCGTGTGTACCGTGTCTGTGCTAGTCGTGTGTACCGTGTCTGTGCTAGTCGTGTGTACCGTGTCTGTGCTAGTCGTGTGTACCGTGTCTGTGCTAGTCGTGTGTACCGTGTCTGTGCTAGTCGTGTGTACTGTGTCTGTGCTAGTCGTGTGTACCGTGTCTGTGCTAGTCGTGTGTACTGTGTCTGTGCTAGTCGTGTGTACCGTGTCTGTGCTAGTCGTGTGTACTGTGTCTGTGCTAGTCGTGTGTACCGTGTCTGTGCTAGTCGATGTGTACCGTGTCTGTGCTAGTAGTGTGTACCGTGTCTGTGCTAGTCGTGTGGTACCGTGTCTGTGCTAGTCGTGTGTACCGGTGCTGTGCTAGTCGTGTGTACCGTGTCTGTGCTAGTAGTGTGTACCGTGTCTGTGCTAGTCTGTGGTAGACCGTGTCTGTGCTAGTCGTGTTCGTGTCCGCTATCGTGTGTACCGTGTCTGTGCTAGTCGTGTGTACCGTGTCTGTGCTAGTCGAGTATGTCGTGTGATCATGGTTTGTGTCTGTGCTAGTAGTGTGTACTGTGTCTGTGCTAGTCATGTGTACCGTGTCTGTGCTAGTCGTGTGTACCGTGTCTGTGCTAGTCGTGTGTACTGTGTCTGTGCTAGTCGTGTGTACCGTGTCTGTGCTAGTCGTGTGTACCGTGTCTGTGCTAGTCGTGTGTACCGTGTCTGTGCTAGTCGTGTGTACCGTGTCTGTGCTAGTCGTGTGTACCGTGTCTGTGCTAGTCGTGTGTACCTGTGTCTGTGCTAGTCGTGTGTACCGGTGTCTTTGCTAGTAGTGTGTACCGTGTCTGTGCTAGTCTTGTGTACCGTGTCTGTGCTAGTCATGTTGTACCGTGTCTGTGCTAGTCGTGTGTACTGTGTCTGTGCTAGTAGTGTGTACCGTGTCTGTGCTAGTAGTGTGTACCGTGTCTGTGCTAGTCGTGTGTACCGTGTCCTGTGCTAGTCGTGTGTAACCGTGTCTGTGCTAGTCATGTGCACCGTGTCTGTGCTAGTCGTGTGTACCGTGTCTGTGCTAGTCGTGTGTACCGTGTCTGTGCTAGTCGTGTGATACTGCATTCTGTGCTAGTCGTGTGTACCGTGTCTGTGCTAGTCGTGTGTACCGTGTCTGTGCTAGTAGTGTGTACAGTGTCTGTGCTAGTCGGTGTACCGTGTCTGTGCTAGTCGTGTGTACCGTGTCTGTGCTAGTAGTGTGTACCGTGTCTGTGCTAGTCGTGTGTACTGTGTCTGTGCTAGTCGTGTGTACCGTGTCTGTGCTAGTCGTGTGTACCGTGTCTGTGCTTATCGTGTGTACCGTGTCTGTGCTAGTAGTGTGTACCGTGTCTGTGCTAGTCGTGTGTACCGTGTCTGTGCTAGTCGTGTGTACCGTGTCTGTGCTAGTCGTGTGTACTGTGTCTGTGCTAGTCGTGTGTAACCGTGTCTGTGCTAGTCGTGTGTACTGTGTCTGTGCTAGTCGTGTGTACCGTGTCTGTGCTAGTCGTGTGTACGTGTCTGTGCTAGTCGTGTGTACCGTGTCTGTGCTAGTCGTGTGTACCGTGTCTGTGCTAGTCATGTGTACCGTGTCTGTGCTAGTCGTGTGTACCGTGTCTGTGCTAGTCATGTGTACTGTGTCTGTGCTAGTCATGTGTACTGTGCCTGTGCTAGTCGTGTGTACCGTGTCTGTGCTAGTAGTGTGTACCGTGTCTGTGCTAGTCGTGTGTACTGTGTCTGTGTTAGTCGTGTGTACCGTGTCTGTGCTAGTCATGTGTACTGTGTCTGTGCTAGTCGTGTGTACCGTGTCTGTGCTAGTCGTGTGTACCGTGTCTGTGCTAGTCGTGTGTACCGTGTCTGTGCTAGTCATGTGTACCGTGTCTGTGCTAGTCGTGTGTACCGTGTCTGTGCTAGTCGTGTGTACCGTGTCTGTGCTAGTCGTGTGTACCGTGTCTGTGCTAGTCGTGTGTACCGTGTCTGTGCTAGTCGTGTGCACCGTGTCTGTGCTAGTCGTGTGTACCGTGTCTGTGCTAGTCATGTGTACTGTGTCTGTGCTAGTCATGTGTACTGTGTCTGTGCTAGTCGTGTGTACCGTGTCTGTGCTAGTCGTGTGTACCGTGTCTGTGCTAGTCGTGTGTACCGTGTCTGTGCTAGTCGTGTGTACCGTGTCTGTGCTAGTCGTGTGTACCGTGTCTGTGCTAGTCGTGTGTACCGTGTCTGTGCTAGTCGTGTGTACCGTGTCTGTGCTAGTCGTGTGTACCGTGTCTGTGCTAGTCGTGTGTACCGTGTCTGTGCTAGTCGTGTGTACCGTGTCTGTGCTAGTCGTGTGTACCGTGTCTGTGCTAGTCGTGTGTACCGTGTCTGTGCTAGTCGTGTGTACCGTGTCTGTGCTAGTCGTGTGTACCTGTGTCTGTGCTAGTCGTGTGTACCGTGTCTGTGCTAGTCGTGTGTACCGTGTCTGTGCTAGTCGTGTGTACTGTGTCTGTGCTAGTCGTGTGTACTGTGTCTGTGCTAGTCGTGTGTACCGTGTCTGTGCTAGTCGTGTGTACCGTGTCTGTGCTAGTAGTGTGTACCGTGTCTGTGCTAGTCGTGTGTACCGTGTCTGTGCTAGTCGTGTGTACCGTGTCTGTGCTAGTCGTGTGTACCGTGTCTGTGCTAGTCGTGTGTACCGTGTCTGTGCTAGTCGTGTGTACCGTGTCTGTGCTAGTCGTGTGTACCGTGTCTGTGCTAGTCGTGTGTACCGTGTCTGTGCTAGTCGTGTGTACGTGTCTGTGCTAGTCGTGTGTACCGTGTCTGTGCTAGTCGTGTGTACCGTGTCTGTGCTAGTCGTGTGTACCGTGTCTGTGCTAGTCGTGTGTACCGTGTCTGTGCTAGTCGTGTGTACTGTGTCTGTGCTAGTCGTGTGTACCGTGTCTGTGCTAGTCGTGTGTACCGTGTCTGTGCTAGTCGTGTGTACCGTGTCTGTGCTAGTCGTGTGTACCGTGTCTGTGCTAGTCGTGTGTACCGTGTCTGTGCTAGTCGTGTGTACCGTGTCTGTGCTAGTCAGTGTGTACCGTGTCTGTGCTAGTCGTGTGTACCGTGTCTGTGCTAGTCGTGTGTACCGTGTCTGTGCTAGTCGTGTGTACCGTGTCTGTGCTAGTAGTGTGTACCGTGTCTGTGCTAGTCGTGTGTACCGTGTCTGTGCTAGTCGTGGTACCGTGTATGTGCTAGTCGTGTGTACCGTGTCTGTGCTAGTCGTGTGTACCGTGTCTGTGCTAGTCGTGTGTACCGTGTCTGTGCTAGTCGTGTGTACCGTGTCTGTGCTAGTCGTGTGTACCGTGTCTGTGCTAGTCGTGGTGTACCGTGTCTGTGCTAGTCATGTGTACCGTGTCTGTGCTAGTCGTGTGTACCGTGTCTGTGCTAGTCGTGTGTACCGTGGTCTGTGCTAGTCGTGTGTACCGTGTCTGTGCTAGTAGTGTGTACCGTGTCTGTGCTAGTCAGTGTGTACCTGGTGTCTGTGCTAGTAGTGTTGTACCGTGTCTGTGCTAGTCGTGTTGTACCGTGTCTGTGCTAGTCGTGTGTACTGTGTCTGTGCTAGTCGTGTGTACCGTGTCTGTGCTAGTCGTGTGTACCGTGTCTGTGCTAGTCGTGTGTACCGTGTCTGTGCTAGTAGTGTGTACCGTGTCTGTGCTAGTCGTGTGTACCGTGTCTGTGCTAGTCGTGTGTACCGTGTCTGTGCTAGTCGTGTGTACCGTGTCTGTGCTAGTCGTGTGTACTGTGTCTGTGCTAGTCGTGTGTACCGTGTCTGTGCTAGTCGTGTGTACTGTGTCTGTGCTAGTCGTGTGTACCGTGTCTGTGCTAGTCGTGTGTACTGTGTCTGTGCTAGTCGTGTGTACCGTGTCTGTGCTAGTCGTGTGTACCGTGTCTGTGCTAGTCGTGTGTACCGTGTCTGTGCTAGTCGTGTGTACCGTGTCTGTGCTAGTCGTGTGTACCGTGTCTGTGCTAGTCGTGTGTACCGTGTCTGTGCTAGTAGTGTGTACCGTGTCTGTGCTAGTCGTGTGTACTGTGTCTGTGCTAGTCGTGTGTACCGTGTCTGTGCTAGTCGTGTGTACCGTGTCTGTGCTAGTCGTGTGTACCGTGTCTGTGCTAGTAGTGTGTACTGTGTCTGTGCTAGTCAGTGTGTACCGTGTCTGTGCTAGTCGTGTGTACCGTGTCTGTGCTAGTCGTGTGTACTGTGTCTGTGCTAGTCGTGTGTACCGTGTCTGTGCTAGTCGTGTGTACCGTGTCTGTGCTAGTCGTGTGTACCGTGTCTGTGCTAGTCGTGTGTACCGTGTCTGTGCTAGTCGTGTGTACCGTGTCTGTGCTAGTCGTGTGTACCGTGTCTGTGCTAGTCGTGTGTACCGTGTCTGTGCTAGTCGTGTGTACCGTGTCTGTGCTAGTCGTGTGTACCGTGTCTGTGCTAGTCGTGTGTACCGTGTCTGTGCTAGTCGTGTGTACCGTGTCTGTGCTAGTCGTGTGTACCGTGTCTGTGCTAGTCATGTGTACCGTGTCTGTGCTAGTCGTGTGTACTGTGTCTGTGCTAGTAGTGTGTACCGTGTCAGTGCTAGTAGTGTGTACCGTGTCTGTGCTAGTCGTGTGTACCGTGTCTGTGCTAGTCGTGTGTACCGTGTCTGTGCTAGTCGTGTGTACCTTGTCTGTGCTAGTCGTGTGTACTGTGTCTGTGCTAGTAGTGTGTACCATGTCTGTGCTAGTCGTGTGTACCGTGTCTGTGCTAGTCGTGTGTACCGTGTCTGTGCTAGTCGTGTGTACCGTGTCTGTGCTAGTAGTGTGTACCGTGTCTGTGCTAGTCGTGTGTACTGTGTCTGTGCTAGTCGTGTGTACCGTGTCTGTGCTAGTCGTGTGTACCGTGTCTGTGCTAGTCGTGTGTACCGTGTCTGTGCTAGTAGTGTGTACTGTGTCTGTGCTAGTCATGTGTACCGTGTCTGTGCTAGTCGTGTGTACCGTGTCTGTGCTAGTCGTGTGTACTGTGTCTGTGCTAGTCGTGTGTACCGTGTCTGTGCTAGTCGTGTGTACCGTGTCTGTGCTAGTCGTGTGTACCGTGTCTGTGCTAGTCGTGTGTACCGTGTCTGTGCTAGTCGTGTGTACCGTGTCTGTGCTAGTAGTGTGTACCGTGTCTGTGCTAGTCGTGTGTACCGTGTCTGTGCTAGTCGTGTGTACTGTGTCTGTGCTAGTCGTGTGTACCGTGTCTTTGCTAGTAGTGTGTACCGTGTCTGTGCTAGTCGTGTGTACCGTGTCTGTGCTAGTCATGTGTACCGTGTCTGTGCTAGTCGTGTGTACTGTGTCTGTGCTAGTAGTGTGTACCGTGTCTGTGCTAGTAGTGTGTACCGTGTCTGTGCTAGTCGTGTGTACCGTGTCTGTGCTAGTCGTGTTTACCGTGTCTGTGCTAGTCGTGTGTACCTTGTCTGTGCTAGTCGTGTGTACTGTGTCTGTGCTAGTCGTGTGTACCGTGTCTGTGCTAGTAGTGTGTACCGTGTCTGTGCTAGTCGTGTGTACCGTGTGTGTGCTAGTAGTGTGTACCGTGTCTGTGCTAGTCGTGTGTACCGTGTCTGTGCTAGTCGTGTGTACAGTGTCTGTGCTAGTAGTGTGTACCGTGTCTGTGCTAGTCGTGTGTACCGTGTCTGCGCTAGTCGTGTGTACCGTGTCTGTGCTAGTCGTGTGTACCGTGTCTGCGCTAGTCGTGTGTACCGTGTCTGTGCTAGTCGTGTGTACTGTGTCTGTGCTAGTCGTGTGTACCGCGTCTGTGCTAGTCGTGTGTACCGTGTCTGTGCTAGTCGTGTGTACCGTGTCTGTGCTAGTCGTGTGTACTGTGTCTGTGCTAGTCGTGTGTACCGTGTCTGTGCTAGTAGTGTGTACCGTGTCTGTGCTAGTCGTGTGTACCGTGTCTGTGCTAGTAGTGTGTACCGTGTCTGTGCTAGTCGTGTGTACCGTGTCTGTGCTAGTCATGTGTACCGTGTCTGTGCTAGTCGTGTGTACTGTGTCTGTGCTAGTAGTGTGTACCGTGTCTGTGCTAGTAGTGTGTACCGTGTCTGTGCTAGTCGTGTGTACCGTGTCTGTGCTAGTCGTGTGTACCGTGTCTGTGCTAGTCGTGTGTACCGTGTCTGTGCTAGTCATGTGTACTGTGTCTGTGCTAGTCGTGTGTACCGTGTCTGTGCTAGTCTTGTGTACCGTGTCTGTGCTAGTCTTGTGTTCTGTGTCTGTGCGCAGTGATACTGTCGTGATCGCTAAACGTAGGTTCATTCCGAACACAACAATTACACAACTGTAACTCCTTGCCTCAGGACTAGTTTCTTCCACCGTGTACTTCTCCACACCAGACCCTTCAGGCGTACCACTAGGTTTATACAGGAACTCAATGGAAGAGCATATGGAAGGTGATTAAAGGCTGTCGGGGTTTCCAATTGAATTACATAAAATATACTCTGACAACCAAATAAGTTTATTGGCTGTTAATTCTTCATTTTTTCTAGGCTGTAGACCAGGTATGGCTTTCATTAATATTGCAAGTGAGCAGGTCAACATTGCAGGTTGGAAGCACAACTTTCTTTTCAAATGATCTAACAAGGAGGAGGAGAATATAAACACATTATCCTATTTTCTCTCTGGTTTAATCAGTTCCACATACAAGTAAACCCGCTGTTCCTTCCCGGTTACCACCTGAACCCTTAACCTCCTCCTAAGTCCCTAATACTGAATCGTCACTGCAACGCTCCACTCCCGGTTAGTCGCCCACACAATACTCATTGTGAGAGTTTGAAGTTGGAATACAATAAAATTGGTATAAGGAATTGAACTCGGAAAATTTCTAAGAATTTTCTTTATTCTATAACCTTTATTCCTGTCGTGATATTCAATTAGGTCACCTGAGGAAGGACTTGCTTAGCTAACACACCAGTGTAGTAAGCAGCTCATTCCTCACTTTGGGACCATATATGAACAATTGACTAGGCGCGAGCAAACGCCGAGACCCAAATGAAAAATTGAAATCCCCTCCACTTGGGCCGACAACCTTCGCCAATCGCCGTAGCGAATCTAACGAGTAGGTCACGGGCTCTCACAACAATAATTTATTGTTGTGTGGTGCCGTATATTTGGTCCAAAACTCAGAATCAGTCTCAATTTTATTAGTCGAGTGTGAAGAACACTTGCATAGCAATAATAATGTGTGGGGTGTAACGAAAAGACAGTGTTAACCATAACAACTTAGTTTATTCAATAAAGTACTAACTACTACAACAAAACAAAAAGAAATATCAATGACGTTACTCGAAATCCTTCCTGTGACACTATCAATGACAGCTAGACACCAGCCCCTCGGACTGCATAATGAACTAACTCGAACATAAGCGTGACCACAGAGGAATCAACAAGAAACAAGAACTAACAGATCTATAATCACAATTACAACAAATGACACAGTAGGTTCTGAAACACGTCTCCAGTAACTTCCTAACTGTTCTACGCCTCAGTGCAGTCTACACCTGCAATGGCGGTTGCAATGCAATCAAATCAGTAGCCTTTCAATGACAACAATAACTAATGTGTTCACTGGCAACTCCAGCAACCCTTCCTCAAATTAATCCTTACGTTAACACTCCGTCCCACGGACGATCAACAATCAATAACAATTGATTTACGTTAATAACACAATAACATTTACGTTAAATTAATAACTCTTACAACTGTCACTAGTAACGCGGAAATTACACAACACTCTACCCGTCGAGCATTCAGTGAGAAAATCCCATTAATCCCTGTACTAGCAGACAGCTGATTAATCTCTTTACTAGTTACGTTAATTTACGTTAATCGGTTACTAATCACTCAGCGATGGTAAACTCTGATTTACAATGTCCAAAGTGCTAAGAGAACGGTAATCACTCGTGATTACCTTTAGAGTAATTAATTACTATCCTCAAGATCAATAATTAAACAATTAAAATACGCAACCTTTCACACTGGCTCAGCAATTTACATTAAGGTATGAATTCCGTCTAAGCCTTCCATACTCAGATCAATTCAGGTGGCTAATAACAGTAATTAGCCCCACGTTTACGTTATTCTAAAATGACGTTACTCCTCCCACGAGTCAATCAAGTGCCGGTACTTCCGGGCAGATAAATAACGACGTTACGTTAATGGAACAATGGAGCCTTCGTGTGAGTCGATCAAACACGGTTCGAGGTTAATTACTTTGACTTCCTGAAACACGTCAATTACCAGGCCCACTGACCGTTAATTACTACAGACAATACTCTAATTCTTATCTGGTTGATGGCTAGGCCCCTTGAGACTACCGTAGCTGCTTGCAGGAAAGTATATTAACCCAAACGTATTCTACGTTACTCAAATTCTCAAAGAACAAATTCTCTTAAAGCAATGGGCGTTCCCTTGGTTACGTTATATTAATTGCCTCGCAATCACCTCCCTGAATACTGGACTTCGATGTCCTACCAGATAACAAGGAGAATATATGTGTACCCAAGTACTCGTCTACAGCCGAGTTCCCCCACGACAATGACAAATCACACTAACAAATCACAGTGATTTACGTTACAATCCGGTTGCAATGACAATACTGCAGAATCTAGTAAAATAACATACAGGACATGAACCCTCTAGAACACTGCCCCACAGTGACTTTACTGAACTGCAATCACATACGGTGATGTTCAACACTAGCAACAATCACCATCAAATAACAACCCCTTTGCAATAACACACACGGCAAGTACTCTAATTTCCAAGTATTAGAATACTGCACACACTTACTTACTGTTGCAAATGACTCCAGTGCTCTCTATAACATAAGTCAACATATTTGCAATCACCACACAGTAAATAACACAATAACACTGGGCACCGTGACACTACGATTATATATATATATATATATATATATATATATATATATATATATATATATATATATATATATATATATATATATATATATATATATATATATATATATATAATTACTGCTGACACATGTAGCCTACAGCTATCAAACGTTATTGGGAACACTAAGGAGATCTCGCACTCCTTAAATCACATGGGTGAGTGATTTATCGATCACGCATGCCGATAAACACTCTCAAGAGTTACGTTACTCGACAAAGCGATGGCGGTCTCTCCAGACAGTCTCGTCACTCACCAAACTCTACCAAAATTACGTTAATACTGCAACCACAATATATATATATATATATATATATATATATATATATATATATATATATATATATATATATATATATATATATATATATATATAAATCACACTTGTCACGGCCCTGGGAACAGTACAAGAAATTAAGACCACACTGTGGTACACTTCACAATAATCATTGCCAGGAATCACTGACATTACACACATACCTGAGTGCTCAGTGTTGGAATTCCACACCTGCAAGACTACACATGGAAATGATATCACTCCGTCCCACGGACGATCAAAAATGATTTAATTACCACAATGGAATAATATAATTATTACATGGACAACCTCTCAGTCCTTGGCTAATCTATGTATACTCTGTTCCCGTGTGTACCCACACACACAAACACACTGTACATCTGTGTACACCAGACGTAAGTCCCTCTGGACTGACAAGACGACAACAAGGGGTGATTATCTCCTCGTCCACACTTCACTTCACCTCACAGGTGCTGCGTGACAATGTGACGGAACACTTGACTTCGAATTCAAGCTTTTAGAGACTAACTGATCACCAGAAATACACACATAGGTACTTACTCATTCATACTGCCGGCTTACACACCATTCCCATACATCAGGCACCCCGCTACGGGTGGCTGGCTCGCTCACGGCAGTGGTAGGCGGCGGTAGTACCTCACGTGGTATTTTACGTACAATTGGCACGCACTCGAACCCCTCCCACTCACAACACGGCTCGGTTCGCACCCTGGACCCACCGGTGAAGTGAAGCGTTCGTACCCAGGAGACGCGCACAACGATAACGTCTCACACAAACATGGGAAATCTGCCTGACACGAATTTCCCCGTTCCCATCGACTGCTACAGAGCACTAGCAAGTCTAATCATCACTGGTATGGGAACTACGAGTCTGTTACTGCTCGTATGCACATTACCCTACGATCCCAGATCACAAGATCTTCTCTACCCACTCACTGTTCACAATGTCTTTTCCCCCCTTCGAGCGATGACTTCGTCCGGATTCTGTGACGACCCAGTCGTAGATGAAGCAGGAGGTGAAGCAGTTGAGTAGTCCAGCCACCACGACGCCCTACACCCAATTTGGCCGAATTGAGTACAGAGAGCGTCTTGACACAGTGGCAGCTGGATTCAGAATGACGCTTACACCGACGATTCCCGCGTCCTCCTCGAAATAACCAATGAGAGGAAGGCATACAGCGGCCTACCCCTCTCAACCAATCAGCGACTGTGTAGCACAGCCCCTAGGGCAGCTCCAAGATGGCTGACCAACATGGCGGCTCAAGATGTTTACTAAGATGGCGGCTGTTTCCATGACGACTCAAGTGGCCAGCGCGGGAGGCCCACAGCTCACCCACGCCTGCGGCCTAGCTGTTTCCGCGCAAACTCGAGTCTCGCTCCAAGCCATACAATGAGATGATGCTTTCGGCTCTAGCACTGTCCACAGACGTGCTACCCCGGCCAGGATAACATTTCTGGACTGCTGATGACTGGGGCTCTCACATGAGCCCAAACACTAGATGTTTCGGTTGCTGGTTACCAAACTTAAGTCCGCCCACTTAACAAGTGCACTTAACAAGTGTACTGGCTCCCACAGGCATAAAAGCACTATTGTAAGTGAGCTGGTAAACCATCCCCTCACACTCATACTGCAGACTCATACTACAGACTCAGACTTGGTCAACAATATCACATCGCGTCTCCACATTTGGTCTGTTTCACTTCGCAACTGCCATAGATGGAGATAAGGAAGACTTGCTTGGACCGTGTCTACCACAAGACTGCCTACTCGGAACAAAAGAACATTGCACCCTGTCTCCCTGGATTATAACCCTGGAGGTTATAACCCGATTCACTGTAAACCTTTTTGTTCCCAAGAACTAGAGGTCACCCTTTGTCCTCTTGACTGGTACAGTTATTTGGGTGGGCAATGGCCCATCCAAATCCCTTAATCCCTTTCACCTTACCTCGTTGTGTGACTTGTCTAAATACTTAACAGGTACTCCAACAATGATTTGTATAGTGTTTTAGTGCTTGATTCACTAGTTAATATGCACTCCTAACTTGTAGATAACAACAATGCCCGTTGCTGTATTCAGAGGAAAATACAAATCGACCAGTGGAAAGAAATAAACGTTTGATAGCACACTCGCAGACTTGCGGATATGTTCCGGTACAAATTTGGAAAAAACATCTAAACACTTCCAAGATTATATGAAAACCATCTACATTTACATCTTACACCTGAATAGTATTTTCTATCACATAGACGTAACTAAAATCGTCCAGATCTAGATGTAAAACATCCAAATTGCCAGCACTGTTGCATGGTGGGTGGGAACACAGAGAAGTGAAGGTTTAGTTAAATTGTACACGTCATCTTCATCATTTTATAGTGAATGTTGCAGTATGGGCAACGTGGCCGACGAGACTCCTCTCCCAGGAGGGTCCCATTGAGACAAACCCACCATACTGGCTGGATAGAAGGACCCAACCCCCGCTGGTTCAGCCCATTCTATTGGCGAACAGTGACATGAGTGTCCCGATGCCTTCATCACTGTAACCATCTTCACAACATACTGCCTTCATCACTGTAACCATCTTCACAACATACTGCCTTCATCACTGTAACCATCTTCACAACATACTGCCTTCATCACTGTAACCATGTTCACAACATACTGCCTTCATCACTATCACCATTTTCACAACATACTGCCTTCATCACTGTAACCATCTTCACAACATACTGCCTTCATCACTGTAACCATCTTCACAACATACTGCCTTCATCACTGTAACCATCTTCACAACATACTGCCTTCATCACTGTAACCATCTTCACAACATACTGCCTTCATCACTATAACCATCTTCACAACATACTGCCTTCATCACTATCACCATTTTCACAACATACTGCCTTCATCACTGTAACCATCTTCACAACATACTGCCTTCATCACTGTAACCATCTTCACAACATACTGCCTTCATCACTGTAACCATCTTCACAACATACTGCCTTCATCACTGTAACCATCTTCACAACATACTGCCTTCATCACTATCACCATTTTCACAACATACTGCCTTCATCACTGTAACCATCTTCACAACATACTGCCTTCATCACTGTAACCATCTTCACAACATACTGCTTTCATCACTGTAACCATCTTCACAACATACTGCCTTCATCACTGTAACCATCTTCACAACATACTGCCTTCATCACTATAACCATCACCATAACATACTGCCTTCATCACTGTAACCATCTTCACAACATACTGCCTTCATCACTGTAACCATCTTCACAACATACTGCCTTCATCACTGTAACCATCTTCACAACATACTGCCTTCATCACTGTAACCATCCTCACAACATACTGCCTTCATCACTGTAACCATCTTCACAACATACTGCCTTCATCATTGTAACCATCAAGGTCGAGGGGGAGGAAGGAAGTGAGGGCCCCAGGGGAGGGGGACAAAGGGGGGATGGGGTGGAGAGAGGCGCAAGAGACCCGGGTCCAGCCGGATGCCCTTCTATATTGATGTACATATATATGGAAATGTGTGTGTGTTCGAGGGTAGAGGCGGGAGATGGGGGTTAGGGGGGGGGAATACTGGGGAGAAAGGGGAAAGTGGTGTGAAATGGGACGGATGATGGAGAGGTGGACAGAGGAGGAAGGGGAGAGATGAGGGAAGGGAGACGAGGCAAGAGGGGTGGATGTGGGAGAGGGGGGGGGGGGGAAGAAGACGGGTGTGGGATGAGGGGAAGGGGAGTGAGAGACAGACTTCCCCGGGCACCGCCGGGTACCCCTTCTAGTTATTAATCAATCGAGTGTATCTCCCATACTCAACTCCAGTAATACCCCAGCCCGTCCTCCTAAGGTCTCCCAATATCAAGAAACGGTCACACTAAAGAGCCCACAGCCTAACCTGCCAGAGGACCCACAATAGAAAACGGAATAGTATGTCAATTTTATGAGCAGGTTTCACTTTCTAACCGACAATTCTTGGCCTTAGGTAAAGTATGCGTCAGAATATGACCTGGTATTAGGATGACGGGTTGGCAGTCAGTGCTGTAGGCTCACTATCACGCACTCTGTCACCACGCACTCGGTCACCACGCCCTCTACCACCACACACTCAACCACCACGCATTATACCACTACGCACTATACCACCACACACTCTACCACCACCACGCACTCTGCTACCCCACACTCTATCACCACGAACTCTACCACCACGAACTCTACCCCCACGAACTCTACCACCACGCACTCTACCACCACGCACTCTACCACCACGCATTCTACCACTATGAACTCTACCACCACCTGTTATGATCTCAGCCTGCTGGAGAAACGAGTCTCCCTCGTTGAGAGTTATTCAGCAAGCCTGACCTAACCGGAAGGTCTAGGAAATATATAGGCGATAACACAGATGTAAAATAGTTTGTTGGATTCAAATAACAATTTAAGATTATGGGCAGTGGAGAAGAAAACAGATAAATGACTGGCTAGGAGATGATGACATTTTGCTGGAGGTGTGAGGCTTGCTTCTGGAGGGATTTGACCTCACTTGAGGCCAGACATCGCAGGGGGAAAGCTGCGCTCCGTTGAGCTCCCGTCAGAAGGGAACCTCTAGTGATATATCTCCAAGAGAAGAGAAGTGTGTAGACGTGCCAGCTGTAGAATCGAGCTGGGAACGTTGTGGTCTCAAGTCCTGGTCGACGAGAAGAGAATTAGGCCGCCCAGAGACATTATTGTGGGCCGTGGAAGCGCCCTGACCAAGCTCTGTCAGAGGGATAGCCCCCTCGACTAGACAATCTGTGGTAAGCACGATTTAAGCCAGTTCACAGTGATTGCTTGTAGTTGGTCGTGTGCCCAGCGACAGTAGCGATGTTTATTTATAAGTTAGACATGTTTTGATAAGGCAGAAAGCCTAAAATAAGAGAGTGGAGAGGGAGGAACACGGAGCGACGTCCGTCCCCTCTGAGCGCTGGCAGGCAACTGAGGGAGCCCGGCTCCTGACGGTGGAAGACCCTCCCAGCGTGAGTGAGGACCGCCGCCGGGCGAGGTGGAGTATGGACCCGCCCAAAACGGGGGAGTCCACTCTCACAGTATGTAGAGGACAGATAGAGGTTTGAGGCAAACATATTGTGTGATTATTTTTGTTTATGTGTTAAAGGGGAAACATTTTTATTGGAGTGTCGATGGGTTGCAGGTTTGTCTTTGGGGATGAAGTTGCTGAGAACTTCGAAGCCAGCACAGAAGGAGTAGTTGGTGAGACTCCAAGGTAGTGGAACAGAGGACCTCGAGCTGTGAGGAGAAGCAGTGAAGAGGAGTGTCACGTGCTTCTGTAGAGGTGGTGAAGCACCGTAGTTGCTCGAGGAAACTTCATGGTGTAGCAGCCAAGAGAGCTGTGGAGGACCCTAGCAGAAGGGTGAAGCACCATAGTTGCTCAAGGAAACTTCATGATAGCAGCCTTGAGGAGCTGCAGAGGATCCTGGTAGTGAAGCTCGGAAGAACCCGAAGATATCAGGGTGTCGGAAAATCCGACACCATTTAATATAACATACAGACAGATAATAATAGCTGTATTGTATAAACAAGTTAACCCATAGAAACGTAACTTGTAGTGGAATTACCGTCTATAGAAAACGGGATATCATCACCACATACTATTATAAATTCACCAGCTATTCTGCTGGGAATTATTCTTAAATACATTAGTCTTTGGACTTTACCATCATAAAAACATCTCATATATAAATTAACTTAATTATCAATATTAAAGTAGAGTAAATGTGACCCTTCTATCACTTTCTGTCATCTGGACAATGTAAGCCAGGCGTCAGTGAGGAAGGAGGGGCAGCCATTGTTGTTGTCACCTCCGAGACGCGTGGAGCAAATTCGGCTACTATTATATCTGGACAATGTCGGCCAGTAGCGTCAGTAGTATGGAGTGTTAGACATTGCCATTTGTTTATATTGAGACCACAGAGGCTCACAGGAGCAAATTCGGCTCCTGTTAATTCTCTTGGACGAAGTGTTATGGAAACCAAAGGTGCACCATTATCACACGCTGTCATCAATTTCAAGGGAAGTGTCTTTCCGAAACCCGTTTATCTTTCATTTATGGCCATTAATGTCAGTGTATATAGGGTGATCTGGTTAGAGCACGATATAGCCTCATACTAAAGGTAATTAAGCCAGGTCTTCATTGTTTCATGTACAGTGTTTCTCTGATATACCTGTTATATATAGGATTCTGGCTTTACAGCTAGTACCCTTTTGACAGGTCAAGACGAGGAAGCATGCTTTGTGCATCAGTTACCAGGGTGATGGAAGCTACCTCAAAGAGGGAAAATGTGGTATCTACACCCTAGTTATACCTGGTGGACTAAGATCTGCTGTACTATAAGATAAGGAACCTCTTCAATGTATGTAGTCTAATACTGTAGTTTGATTGGCTGCATATATATAAATTAAATTAATATAAACCCCCCCTAATGTGTAGAGGATCAATTTGTGAAATTATGAGATTATTGCAGAAATACAGTCCACTTATCATTATACAAATTGCTATCGAAGTATATAAATTAACGTAAATATAAATTCATATAAATTAAATAAATATAAATCTCACAGGTCGTTTCCCACACAGGGTAGTGAACTTGCAGAGGTGGAAGGGAAGTTCTGGTGGATTACGTGTAGGGAGGTGATAGTGTTTGGTTGTCATTAGCGTGCATGACGCAGTGAGAGGTGGGTGATTGTTTGCATTCTTATGTCAAGGAGTGTTTTATACTGAAGTTTAGAGTTACAGTCGTAGGCTGGATTACCTACAGATGTATGCGTTCTAGGACTGATAGGGTGATTGATTGATCATTGCTGTGTATCAAGGAACATTTATGCTGATATATGTTATTGCATTCACATGCTGATTTTCATTGTACACATTTATATATATTGGTGTATACTGGCAGCAGGTTTTCTTTCAAACATGTTTCATTGAATATGACCGCATATTCTGTATTTATTATTTTCTGGTTTAGGGCTTCTATCCCTCTAACTATTTTCTTAGCATCAGGGCTTAATTGAAATAGGAGTTCTCCAAAACTCATTTTCGTACTTTTAAGGTGAAGAAAAGAAGTGATTTACTATAGAGTGTATTACACTTATTTGTATAGCGCATATTCTGTATTTATTATTTTCTGGTTTAGGGCTTCTATCCCTCTAACTATTTTCTTAGCATCAGGGCTTAATTGAAATAGGAGTTCTCCAAAACTCATTTTCGTACTTTTAAGGTGAAGAAAAGAAGTTATACAAATAAGTGTAATACACTCTATAGTAAATCACTTCTTTTCTTCACCTTAAAAGTACGAAAATGAGTTTTGGAGAACTCCTATTTCAATTAAGCCCTGATGCTAAGAAAATAGTTAGAGGGATAGAAGCCCTAAACCAGAAAATAATAAATACAGAATATGCGGTCATATTCAATGAAACATTTATATATATATATATATATATATATATATATATATATATATATATATATATATATATATATATATATATATATATATATATATATATATATATATTTCTCTTGTTGATAGTGCAACAGTGTATGTAGACTTGATCTACTTGAGGAGGGTGATAGTATCAGGTGGTGAATCAGAAGATAGGATACCACTTGGTAAACTGATAATAGAGTTCTGATGGTGTTGGAGAGCAACCTGATTGTAATAGTATAGAGTATAGGATTCATTATTATTATATGTGTGTATGTATTGTGTATGTACTCTGTCCAGTAAATGTATTCCAATTTGCTGGTATTTGACCTTGTCCTAGTGAGGCTTCCCATGAAATAGTAAAGAAGGAGAGAGAGAGAGAAAGAACCAAGAACAACTGCTGTGGACAGGGTAGTAGGTAATACTAATAAGTCAAAGGGGATTGAGGAGATCATATCACCTAAGGAGAGAGTGGGGAGTCACAGCGGCTCGAGTGCGTGTGTGCACGTGACAACGAGGCTGAGTGTTGGAGCCGCATCCCCTAAACGTGTGACGTTGAGCCCCTCTCCAAGAGCCAGAAGAGCCTAGTGTGATCTCCTAGTGAAGTATAAGCACTCTACCGAGTTGTGGGTTGGGTTGTCCGTAAAGAAGGAACACGACGACAACACAACCAACCCACAGTACTATAATAAATTGGGGGCCTGTGTCCGGAAGAGAGTGAACTGACACACCCACACCCTGTCCAAGAGTGGACTTGTACACCCTTGCTGAAATAGATAAACTGTGTGACCGTAGGTGTATATTCTCTCTCTTGGGAAGACTCACAGGACAAGATGGATAAGGTGCAAGCGTTTGTGGAGTCAGGCAAGCCTGAGGACTTAGAAGGTTGCACGAGGGATCAATTGAAACAAATAGCAGAAAAATGTGGCATTAGGTTGAAAGCATCTAAAGTAGCTGGGATGAAGGATGAGATCCTGAGGCAGTTAAGAGCCAAAAGTGAAGCGGCAGAGCAAGGAGCAAGGAACCCAAAATGGAGCTGAAAGTGGAAAGGAGGATGATGGGCAGGATGAAGTGAGATCCCAGGGATCGAGTAGGAGCAGCAAGAGTAGCCGCAGTAGCAGGAGTAGCCGAAATAGGAGCTTGGAGAGATTCCAGTTAGAGCTCCAGATGCAGCGTGAGGAGAGACAGTTCCAGCTAGAAAAGATGAAATTAGAAACCCAGATGAAAAATGAAGCTGAGAAAGAAAAAGAGAAAACCAGAATAAGAGAACTGGAGTTGGAACAAGAGAAAGCAAGACTAGAGATGGAGAAAGAAAAAGAGAAAGTAAGACCAGAGGTTGAGAAAGAAAAAGCCCAGGTCGAAAAAGAAAAAGAAAGAATAAAACAAATGCAGATAGAAGCGAACAGAACCTTGGCTGAGCAAAGGATTGAACATGGGTTGCCAGAGAGCACCTCCCAGGAATCACACCCACCAGATGTTAGGGTTAGGGAGAAGGACATTCCATTGTTTGTTCCCGAAGAGGCGGAGAGCTTCTTCGAGTGTTTTGAAAAAGTTGCCAGCATCAAAAAGTGGCCACAAGAGGAATGGGCCCAGCTGGTCCAATTAAGATTGACCGGTGCAGCCAGGGAGGCATACACCCAATTGTCATTGGAAGAGTGCCAGGATTATGCCACAGTAAAGAGCAGCATATTGCGCTCGTTTCAGCTAACCCCAGAAGCTTATAGGAAGCGCTTCAGAGAGATGATCAAAATTGGAGCATGTACCTTTGCTGAGACAGCAAGAGATCTGGAAAGACGATTCCAGAAGTGGATTGAGGCTGCTGGAGTTGGATCTTACGCTGACCTGAAGCAACTGTTGGTCATGGATAAGTTCTTGGAGATGATGCATCCCGAAACAAAGTTCAAGATCCAAGAAGCAGGGATAAAGGAGGTGAAAGATGCCGCAGATAGGGCGGATATGATTACTGAAGCATATAAGAGCTAGAGAAGAACAGAGTGAGAAGCGAGGTGAGACGCAGCAATTGCAGACCCAGTGGAGTCTGGGGAGGAAGAAATTATGAAAGACCCAGAGGAGTCTGGGGTGAGAAGAATTTTGATAAATGGGCAGACAAAAGTAAGTACCCTAAAACTCAGAAGAGTAGGTCGCGCACTTCGTCTGAAAGTGAAGATGGAGGAGCTAAACGAGAAACTGATCGTTATCCTGGAAGTCAAGAGCCCAGTAAAGCCCCACAGAGTGCAGATAGTGTGCCTGGCCCGAGGAACTCTCATGCAAGTGGACAAAGTCAGAGCCACTCTGGTTCGTATAGAAGAGACTTTTCCCAGGTGAGGTGTTACAATTGTAACAGAGTGGGTCACGTGATGCGAGACTATCGGCAGGGCAAAAGAGTTGTGACCCTGGCCATGTGTGACCCCCGAAGTAGATATACTAATGTGTTCCAAGACAAACCACAGAGGGTAAACTTAGTGAACGAGAGGTATAGGCCGTTCATGAGCAAAGGTTGGATCAGTATAGGAGGCCAACCTGAGGTAGAAGTTGGTATCTTAAGAGATACCGGAGCTAATCAGAGCTTGATTACGAGAAGCCTGATTGGGAATGATCGACGGTTAGCTGGCAGGAGTAAGATGAGAGTATATGGGTTATTTTCTGAGAGTGACATGCCCGTATGTACTGTCCAGCTAAGGTCGGAATACGTGTCGGCAGAGGTGATGTTGGGAGTGTGCCCCGACATACCTGTTCCAGGAGTCCAAGTGATCCTGGGAAATGACTTGTGCGGGACAAAGGTGTTGCCAAGAGTCATAGCGGAGACTGTGCCAGAAGAGTGCCCAGAAGGCCACGGCACGGGTGGGACACCTGAGAGTGTGAACCTGACTGACATCCGAGGAGATGCGTCAGGAGACCGCCAAGCCATTGAAAACCCTGTCTCGGTAGTGATGAAGGCAGAAGTGGCCGACAAGGAAGACGCTGGAGAAGATGAGACAGTGTCAATTAAGCCGGTAGAAGATATCGATGTAGATATAACATGGTTGTTTGATGAAGGTCCAGCCCAGGAAAATGAAGTCTCGGTGAGGTCAAAAGTGAAGATGACCCAGCCGAAGAAGAATCATGTGAAGAGAACGGACCTCATTAGAGCTCGGCCTGCTGATATTAAGAGTCGGAAGGTGAATGCAACTGTGCTGAGTAGGAATGAGGAAGGATGTGGACATACTGAGGACGGGAGTAGAGCGTCAAGTTGTCCACGAGCACAGAGGCATTTGGATAGTAGAGTTAAGTAGTTGGAGATGTCAGGAGTCGACATGTTTCACAGAAAACGTGGAGGAGAGATAGTGAGGAAGAGTAATAGCCGAGAAAATGAAAGGAGAAGAGACAGTGTGTGTGGAGAGATGCTTACGAGCACTCTAGGAGAGGTGGAGCGACATGTACGGTCGAGTGCTGTTGAGTGTAGTACAGTGCTCGAAGAAACTTTTAGGGAACGAAGAAGAGTTGAAGGAGAAGAAATGGAGTTGTATAGAGGTGAGAAGTGTGGGAAGAGGATGATGATACAAGCATGGAGGAATAGAAGAAAGCCGATGACTCGATGGAAGTCAAACAGGATGAGATCTCGGATAAATGAGGAGACGAAAGGGAGGATCGTCGGTGAAGACGAGGGAGTGAAGTATGATGACAGGAGACGGAAGTATAATGGCAGTAAATGGAAGTGTGAAGATGACAGAGGTGGTACAGACAGTAGACGTCTGACTCTGGACGTGAAGAGAGGAAGACGAGGAAATGGAGGGTGGAAACAGTACAGTGGACCGATGGAGTGCAGGCGTCCTAGGAGGACAGCCTAGCCAACAGGTGCCAGAGAAGTCAGACTCTTCTATGGACTCAGACTTCTATATTGGAGCAGAAGACTCTGCTCCAATATAGAAGCATCAAGAAATATGGAACAATAGGCTTTCTACAATCACTTCCATTCAATACCCATTGTTTTGTGTTCTGTCTTGTGTTGATGAATTTAATACCCTATTAAAACCACCTCACCCCATCCACCTCACTAAAATGTAGATATAAACAAATCGGAGATGTGTAAGTTCTATTCAGTTGTGTATGTGTAAACTAAAGTCTTTGAAAATGTAATAAGTTATACGAAACGCGCTCAAGTGTCGCGTCAGACTAGAAATAAAAATGAATTTTGGAGAATTGATTTTTGAATTACCACCAACAGTGAAAAGAAATGTACGAAAGATTGAGAAAATTCGTGTTAGAATTATTAATCTTACTTTTTCGGTCATATTTAATAATATATGTCTACAGGAAAGACTGCTACCAAAATATACTAATATTAAAGCGCACAACCCAGCAGCAAGGAATCAAGCCTTCACGATAAAATATCGCCAGGATCTGATTCGTGATCAGATATACAAGGCAGAGAATGAAATCAAAGACAACAAAACGCAACTACTTCATGCTACAAACGAGTGGAGAAATAGCAACATCGACGAAAGTATCCGTACCCGCATTGAACAACACCTCGACATCCTCACAGACTGACATCACCTCAGCACTGAAACAAGGATTATCAAGAAACTAACAACGTTATATGGAGGACCTATGGCAATTCCACGACCAAGAGATGGCTTCCTGAACCTTGCAGGAATTAACCTCACTGAGGACCAAGTCACTCTCCTAAATCTGGGCATAAACTGTCACGTTATGTCCAGACCGAGTGAGATGGCCCGGAAAGTGGAGTTAGAAATTCTGTTGGACGACATAATCGACCTCGAGACACAAAAGAAGGTCACCACCAAAGATACCTTACAAGCAGAACTTATTGCGGAAGGAGGAAAGAATCGAGGCAATTACAGAAGCACCATACTGTCCCCCGAGCTCAAAGCGGCAGCTAAAAGCCTTCCTGAGAACAAGGAGATAGTTGTCAGGAGAGGTGACAAGTCGCCAATATACGTCATTCTTAAAAAAGACGAATATCTGGCGAAAATGAACCTCATACTCTCTGACCAAACTAAATTCCAAAGGGTAACGAAGGACACTACAGCCGAATTGAAAGCAAAGGTCAACAAACTGATCGAAACTGTAAACGCCAAGAAATCAGGACTCCACCTGCCAAAGATTATTGGGGAATATAAACCTGGATATGCGTATGGAAATGTCAAGACACACAAGCCTGGAAACCCACATCGGCCAATCATTAGCCAGATACCTACACCCACGTACAGACTGGCGAAGCGACTCAACGGCCTGCTGACTCCTTATGTACCTTGCGCCTTCAGCCTGAAGTCTCCAAAGGAATTTGTTGACTTACTGCGGGGCACACGGGCTACAGGGATAAGAGCCTCGTTGGACGTAGAATCACTGTTCACCAACGTACCTGTGGACGAAACAATCGGGATGATAGCCGACAGAGTGTATCGTGATCCAGCCTGTACTCCTCTTGACATACCAGAAAATATTCTAAGGAAACTACTCCAAGCTTGTACTAAAGAGGCACCCTTCTTGAGCCCGGATGGGCACATGTATAAGCAAGTAGATGGGGTCGCCATGGGTTCTCCCCTAGGTGTCCTGTTTGCAAACTTCTACATGGGTACCATCGAGCAAAAAGTCTTAGTCGACATGAACTTGAAACCGGCCATATACTGCAGGTATGTTGACGACATTTTTACACAGGTACCTGATGTCAGACATCTGCAGGAGCTGAAGGAGGCATTTGAGCAGAGTTCCGTGCTGCGTTTCACTTACGAGATGGAAAAGGATGGGAAGCTGCCCTTTCTAGATGTAACAGTCATGGAAAAGAGCGGAGGTTTCCACACTGCAGTCTACACTAAGGAAACGAACATAGGAATGTGCCTAAATGCCAACAGCGACTGCCCAGACAGGTACAAGAGGAGTGTTGTTAACGCATATGTCGACCGTGATCTCAGCCACAGCTCAGAATGGAAGCAAGTCGACGAAGAACTCTGTAGGGTAAGGCAGGTCCTAGTCAACAACGGCTTCTCCAATGGTTACGTCGAAGACATCATAAGAAGGAAAGTGAAACGCCATGCAACCTCTGAAGAGACAACTAACACAACACCTATACCCCCTATTAGACTATTTTACAGGAACGTCTTTTCCACAGCTCATAAAACGGAGGAAAGGGTCCTGAAAGATATTGTTAATAGAAACGTTATCCCTACAGACAAAAATCAGAAAATACAACTGACGATTTACTATAAAACCAGAAAAACGGCCAGCCTACTCATGAAAAACTCTCCAGACACAAAGCAGAACGCTTTAAAAGAGACCAACGTCGTCTATGCCTTCAAATGCCCTCTTGGGGACTGTAAGCTCCAAAATCCCAGTATATAGGCAAGACAACAACATCTCTTTCTAGGCGTTTAACGATGCATAAGCAACAGGGCTCCATTAAGGAACATATAATCTCTTCCCACAACCAAACCATCGCCAGAGAAATCCTAGTAAACAACACAGAAATCATCGATAGATACAGCGATAGCAGGCGGCTTGACGTTTGCGAGGCACTACACATTAAGAAGTCAACACCAGCAATCAACAGCCAATTAATGCACAACTATATTCTACCCACCTCAAGACTCCGCTCCAATATAGAAGCATCAAGAAATATGGACCAATAAGCTTTCTACAATCACTTCCATTCAATACCCATTGTTTCGTGTTCTGTCTTGTGTTGATGAATTTAATACCCTATTAAAACCACCTCAACCCATCCACCTCACTAAAATGTAGATATAAACAAATCAGAGATGTGTAAGTTCTCTTCAGTTAAGTATGTGTAAACTAAAGTCTTTGAAAATGTAATAAGTTTTACGAAACGCGCTCAAGTGTCACGTCAGACTAGAAATAAAAATGAATTTTGGAGAATTGACTTTTGAATTACCACCAACAGTGAAAAGAAATGTATGAAAGATTGAGAAAATTCGTGTTAGAATTATTAATATTACTTTTTCGGTCATATTTAATAATATATATATATATATATATATATATATATATATATATATATATATATATATATATATATATATATATTTCTCTTGTTGATAGTGCAACAGTGTATGTAGACTTGATCTACTTGAGGAGGTTGATAGTATCAGGTGGTGAATCAGAAGATAGGATACCACTTGGTAAACTTATATTAGAGTTCTGATGGTGTTGGAGAGCAACCTGATTGTAATAGTATAGAGTATAGGATTCATTATTATTATATATGTGTATGTGCTCTGTCCAATAAATGTATTCAAATTTGCTGGTATTTGACCTTGTCCTAGTGAGGCTTCCCATGAAATAGTACAGAAGGAGAGAGAGAGAGAAAGAACCAAGAACCACTGCTGTGGACAGGGTAGTAGGTAATAGTAATAAGTCAAAGGGGGATTGAGGAGATCATATCACCTAAGGAGAGAGTGGGGAGCCACAGCGGCTCGAGTGGGTGTGTGCACGTGACAACGAGGCTGAGTGTTGGAGCCGCATCCCCTAAACGTGTGACGCTGAGCCCCTCTTCAAGAGCCAGAAGCGCCTAGTGTGATCTCCTAGTGAAGTGTAAGCACTCAACCGAGTTGTGCGTTGGGTTGTCCGTAAAGGAGGAACACGACGACAACACAAACAACCCACAGTACTAGACTACACCACACTCTACCACCACGCACTCTACCACCTCGCCCTCTACCACCTCGCCCTCTCCCACCATGCACTCTACCACCACGCATTCTACCACCACACACTGTCACCACGCTCTCTACCACCTCACCCTCTACCACCACACACACTGTCACCACGCACTCTACCACCTCGCCCTCTACCACCACGCACTCTACCACCTCGCCCTCTACCACCACGCACTCTACCACCACCACGCACTCTACCACCATGCCCTCTACCACCATGCCCTCTACCACCACGCACTCTACCACCACGCACTCTACCACCATGCCCTCTACCACCACGCCCTCTACCACCATGCCCTCTACCACCATGCCCTCTACCACCACGCACTCTACCACCACGCACTCTACCACCACGCCCTCTACCACCATGCCCTCTACCACCACGCACTCTACCACCACGCCCTCTACCACCACCCACTCTACCACCATGCCCTCTACCACCACGCCCTCTACCACCATGCCCTCTACCACCATGCCCTCTACCACCACGCACTCTACCACCACGCACTCTACCACCACGCCCTCTACCACCATGCCCTCTACCACCATGCCCTCTACCACCATGCCCTCTACCACCATGCCCTCTACCACCACGCACTCTACCACCACGCCCTCTACTACCATGCCCTCTACCACCACGCACTCTACCACCACGCCCTCTACCACCACGCACTCTACCACCATGCCCTCTACCACTATGCCCTCTACCACCACGCCCTCTACCACTATGCCCTCTTCCAACACACACACTGTCATTACACCCTCTACCACCACACACACTGTCACCACGCACTCTACCACCACGCACTCTACCACCACCACGCACTACCACCACGCCCTCTACCACCATGCCCTCTACCACCACGCACTCTACCGCCACCACGCACTACCACCACGCCCTCTACCACCATGCCCTCTACCACCACGCACTCTACCACCACACACTCTACCACCACGCCCTCTACCACCACGCACTCTACCACCTCGCCCTCTACCACCACGCACTGTACCACCACGCCCTCTACCACCATGCCCTCTTCCAACACACACACTGTCATTACACCCTCCACCACCACACACTCTACCACCACACACTCTACCACCACGCTCTCCACCACCATGCACTCTACCACCTCGCCCTCTACCACCACGCACTATACCACCAAACACTCTACCACCACCACGCACTCTACCACCACCACGCTCTCTACCACCACCACGCTCTCTACCACCACGCTCTCTACCACCACGCTCTCTACCACCACGCTCTCTACCACCACGCACTCTACCCCCACACACTGTCACCACGCCCTCTGTCACCACGCACTCTGTCACCACGCACACTGTCACCACGCCCTCTACCACCACACTGTGCCACCATGCGCACTCGGCCACCACGTGCACTCTGCCACCGTGCACTCTCTGCCACCACGCACTCTCTGCCACCACACGCACTCTTCCACCACGCGCTCTCTGCCACCACGCGCACTCTGCCACCACGCGCTCTCTGCCACCATGCGCACTCTTCCACCACGTGCTCTCTGCCACCACGCGCGCTCTGCCACCACGTGCACTCTGCCACCATGCGCTCTCTGCCACCATGCGCTCTCTGCCACCATGTGCACTCTGCCACCACACGGACTCTGCCACCACGTGCTCTCTGCCACCACGCGCTCTCTGCCACCACGCGCACTCTACCACCACGCGCTCTCTGCCACCACGCGCTCTCTGCCACCATGCGCCCTCTGCCACCGCGTGCACTCTGCACCACGCGCACTCTGCCACCACGCGCACTTTGCCACCACGCGCTCTCTGCCACCACGTGCTCTCTGCCACCACGCGCTCTCTGCCACCACGTGCACTCTGCCACCACATGCTCGCTGCCACCATGAACACTCTGCCACCATGCGCTCTCTGCCACCATGCGCTCTCTGCCACCGCGCGCACTCTGCCACCACGCGCACTCTTCCACCACGCGCACTCTGCCACCACGCGCACTCTTCCACCATGCGCACTCTGCCACCACGCGCACTCTTCCACCACGCGCACTCTGCCACCATGCACACTCTGCCACCACGCACACTCTTCCACCACGCACACTCTTCCACCACGCGCTCTCTGCCACCACGCACACTCTTCCACCACGCACACTCTGCCACCACGCGCACTCTGCCACCACGCACCTATTTACTCCTTTCAACACAAATATTTCCACCCAGGCACTGGCGAAATCATTTTCTCCACGTCCTTTGCTGTCCTGAAAAAGATCCAACGTTCATGAGTCTCCTGTCAGGAAACTGTACTCCATCAACAACAATCGCCTGCCAATCAGCCGCTAAACAATACCATTCATCAAGCTACCAGCGCCAATTAAAAATATCCTGAGTGCCTCTAATGCACTGTCTCGCGGCGACACTCCTTCCTGGATCCTCTCACATCTTCCTTGTTTTATGGATTCTGTGGCTGCATTTCAGCCAGGATTCATAATATTCTCACTCTGATGAATCTTCCCAGTAGATTCCGGCGTCGTCTTGGCGTTGTTTGAGTCATCAGTCATAAAGTAGCCTTCAAGTCCCGGGGCGCATAAGAGCCTGGCAGCGATACACGGGACGAGGCTCGTCTCCACCTGTGGTATGTGTCAGGCTGTTGCCTCTGTATGGCGAGCCTGCAATAACTTGAAGGTACTATGTAATCTTCGGTCTTGTGATTCTCCTGCTGGTTTCATCCCTAGTTTGGATTGGTAGCGCGAACCTTTTGGCCGTCTTCATGAATACCCCACAACGATTGTGGGTCCCTACGACGGTTGTGGGTCCCCACGACGATTGTGGGCCCACACGACGGTTGTGGGCCCACACGACGGTTGTGGGCTCCCCACGACGGTTGTGGGCTCCCCCCGACGGTTGTGGGCTCCCCACGACGGTTGTGGGCCCACACGACGGTTGTGGGCTCCCCACGACGGTTGTGGGCTCCCCCCGACAGTTGTGGGCTCCCCACGACGGTTGTGAGCTCCCCACGACGGTTGTGGGCTCCCCACGACGGTTGTGGGCTCCCCACGACGGTTGTGGGCTCCCCACGATGGTTGTGGGTCCACACGACGGTTGTGGGTCCACATGACGGTTGTGGGTCCACACGACGGTTGTGGGTCCTCACGACGGTAGTAGTAGGGTGTAAGACTCACAGACGATTTTTTTTTTCTGGGGGAAAAAATCGTCTGTGTGGCTTAGGGTTTTCAGGTGAATTTAGAAATCGTCTGTGTGGCTTGGGGGGTTCCGGGTGAATTTGGGGAGTCACAGATTTGGAAGTAAGGAATTCTTATGAGGAAAATAATTTCTGAGATTTTAGAAGTTTGTTAAGGTTTCTTATGATGAAAATAAGTAGGAAAATCTTAATGAAAAGTTTTAGAAAAAATCGTGTTTGTGTCACAGCATTTCCAGGTAAACTCTATGGACAACCTTTGCCCGTTTTCAATCACACATTTTCAAAGAGCATTTTCAGAGAATATTGTCTTAGACGTTTTGTTAAGGAAAACGTACAACTTAGCCATAACATTTAGTTTTATATCCATTTACGGCTATTTCACCTGTAAAGACCAAAATTGAACAGAGCCCAGTTATAGACAGAAATTCGTCAGAGACCATTTTATACCTAAAAATGAACAGAGACCACTTTGTGAGCAAAATTAGTCAGAGACAGTTTTAAGCTCAAATTTTATCAGAGTCCAATTATCAACAGAAATTCGCCAGAGTCTACTTTGAGAGCAAAATTAGTCAGAGATAGTTTTAAGCTCAAATTTCATCAGAGTCCAATTATCAACAGAAATTCACCAGAGTCTACTTTGAGAGCAAAATTAGTCAGAGACAGTTTTAAGCTCAAATTTCATCAGAGTCCAATTATCAACAGAAATTCGCCAGAGTCTACTTTGAGAGCAAAATTAGTCAGAGACAGTTTTAAGCTCAAATTTCATCAGAGTCCAATTATCAACAGAAATTCGCCAGAGTCTACTTTGAGAGCAAAATTAGTCAAGAGGCAGTTTTAAGCTCAAATTTCATCAGAGTCCAGTTCTTGATCGAAATTAATCAGAGTCCAATTGAAGACCCAAATTTGACAGAGACCACATTTTCGCTACTAGCAGTCCAATCCCCCTTAAATTTTTACCCTCTGTATTTCAGGCACCGTAAATAAGATCAAAACAGTTACTGAGCTCCAGCTCTCGTCTCCACCTTAGTTCTCTCTCGTATCTTTGTAAATAACCCATCAATTCCCCTGAAATTTTTACCCTCTGTATTTCAGACACCGTAAATAAGATCAAAACAGTTACTGAGCTCCAGCTCTCGTCTCCACCTTAGTTCTCTCTCGTATCTTTGTAAATAACCCATCAATTTCCCTGAAATTTTTACCCTCTGTATTTCAGACACCGTAAACAAGATCAAGTCAGTTACTGAGCTCCAGCTCTCATCCCCCGCCTTACTTCCCTCTCGTGTCTTCGGTATTATCCTATCAAATTCCCTGAAATTTCTACCCTCTGTATTTTCAGACGTAGTTTAGTAAATCCAAACAATTATCAAACTCTAGCTCTTGTCCCCAGCTTAGTTCATTTGTACAAGATCGTTAGTAACAGACCAATTTTCCCCCGAAATTTAAAGCAGACATACTTCAAACACAGTAAATAAGATCAAGTCAGTTACTGAGCTCCAGCATTCGTCCCCCACCTTAGTTCTCTCTCGTATATTTGTAAATAACCCATCAATTCCCCTGAAATTTTTACCCTCTGTATTTCAGACGTAGTAAATAAGATCAAGTCAAGTCAGTTACCGAGCTCCAGCTCTTGTCCCCCTGTATTTACATATTTTCTCTATATTCAGCTGTGTTCTTCACATTTTTCCATGTTTTCTGTGTTCATTCCATGTTCTACAAATGTTCACAGCATGCTCAGTTCAAATTTTTTCTGACGTTTTCCCCGTATGTTCACTATGTTCTTTGTCATGTTTTCATGTGCATCATATGTTCTCTGTATAACTTTTATACTTAATATTCATGTTCTCAATGTTCTTAGCTTATTCTTCACATTTTTTTCCATGTTTTCTGCATTCATTCCATGTTCTGTAAATGTTCACAGCATGCTCAGTATGTGAAGAATAAGCTAAGAACATTGAGAACATGAATATTGAGTATAAAAGTTATACAGAGAACATATGATGCACATGAAAACATGACAAAGAACATAGTGAACATACGGGGAAAACGGCAGAAAAAATTTGAACTGAGCATGCTGTGAACATTTGTAGAACATGGAATGAACACAGAAAACATGGAAAAATGTGAAGAACACAGCTGAATATAGAGAACATGAATATTGAGTATAAAAGTTATACAGAGAACATATGATGCACATGAAAACATGACAAAGAACATAGTGAACATACGGGGAAAACGGCAGAAAAAATTTGAACTGAGCATGCTGTGAACATTTGTAGAACATGGAATGAACACAGAAAACATGGAAAAAATGTGAAGAACACAGCTGAATATAGAGAAAATATCTAAATACAGGGGGACAAGAGCTGGAGCTCGGTAACTGACTTGACTTGATCTTATTTACTACGTCTGAAATACAGAGGGTAAAAATTTCAGGGGAATTGATGGATTATTTACAAATATACGAGAGAGAACTAAGGTGGGGGACGAGAGCTGGAGCTCAGTAACTGACTTGATCTTATTTACTGTGTTTGAAGTATGTCTGCTTTAAATTTCGGGGGAAAATTGGTCTGTTACTAACGATCTTGTACAAATGAACTAAGCTGGGGACAAGAGCTAGAGTTTGATAATTGTTTGGATTTACTAAACTACGTCTGAAAATACAGAGGGTAGAAATTTCAGGGAATTTGATAGGATAATACCGAAGACACGAGAGGGAAGTAAGGCGGGGGATGAGAGCTGGAGCTCAGTAACTGACTTGATCTTGTTTACGGTGTCTGAAATACAGAGGGTAAAAATTTCAGGGGAATTGATGGGTTATTTACAAAGATACGAGAGAGAACTAAGGTGGGGACGAGAGCTGGAGCTCAGTAACTGTTTTGATCTTATTTAAGGTGCCTGAAATACAGAGGGTAAAAATTTAAGGGGGATTGGACTGCTAGTAGCGAAAATGTGGTCTCTGTCAAATTTGGGTCTTCAATTGGACTCTGATTAATTTCGATCAAGAACTGGACTCTGATGAAATTTGAGCTTAAAACTGCCTCTTGACTAATTTTGCTCTCAAAGTAGACTCTGGTGAATTTCTGTTGATAATTGGACTCTGATGAAATTTGAGCTTAAAACTGTCTCTGACTAATTTTGCTCTCAAAGTTGACTCTGGCGAATTTCTGTTGATAATTGGACTCTGATGAAATTTGAGCTTAAAACTGTCTCTGACTAATTTTGCTCTCAAAGTAGACTCTGGCGAATTTCTGTTGATAATTGGACTCTGATGAAATTTGAGCTTAAAACTGTTTCTGACTAATTTTGCTCTCAAAGTAGACTCTGGCGAATTTCTGTTGATAATTGGACTCTGATGAAATTTGAGCTTAAAACTGTCTCTGACTAATTTTGCTCTCAAAGTAGACTCTGGCGAATTTCTGTTGATAATTGGACTCTGATGAAATTTGAGCTTAAAACTGTTTCTGACTAATTTTGCTCTCAAAGTAGACTCTGGCGAATTTCTGTTGATAATTGGACTCTGATGAAATTTGAGCTTAAAACTGTCTCTGACTAATTTTGCTCACAAAGTGGTCTCTGTTCATTTTTAGGTATAAAATGGTCTCTGACGAATTTCTGTCTATAACTGGGCTCTGTTCAATTTTGGTCTTTACAGGTGAAATAGCCATAAATGGATATAAAACTAAATGTTATGGCTAAGTTATACGTTTTCCTTAACAAAACGTCTAAGACAATATTCTCTGAAAATGCTCTTTGAGAATGTGTGATTGAAAACGGGCAAAGGTTGTCCATAGAGTTTACCTGGAAATGCTGTGACACAAACACGATTTTTTCTAAAACTTTTCATTAAGATTTTCCTACTTATTTTCATCATAAGAAACCTTAACAAACTTCTAAAATCTCAGAAATTATTTTCCTCATAAGAATTCCTTACTTCCAAATCTGTGACTCCCCAAATTCACCCAGAACCCCCAAGCCACACAGACGATTTCTAAATTCACCTGAAAACCCTAAGCCACACAGACGATTTTTTCCCCCAGAAAAAAAAAATCGTCTGTGAGTCGTACACCCTACTACTAGTAGTAGGGTGTAAGACTCACAGACGATTTTTTTTTCTGGGGGAAAAAATCGTCTGTGTGGCTTAGGGTTTTCAGGTGAATTTAGAAATCGTCTGTGTCACTTAGGGTTTTCAGGTAAATTTAGAAATCGTCTGTGTGGCTTGGGGGGTTCCGGGTGAATTTGGGGAGTCACAGATTTGGAAGTAAAGAATTCTTATGAGGAAAATAATTTCTGAGATTTTAGAAGTTTGTTAAGGTTTCTTATGATGAAAATAAGTAGGAAAATCTTAATGAAAAGTTTTAGAAAAAATCGTGTTTGTGTCACAGCATTTCCAGGAGAACTCTACGGACATATTTTACCTTTTTTCAACTTACAAAATTCGTCTGTGTGAGCCATGGTTTTCAGGTAAATTTAGAAAATCACCTGTGCGGGCCAGGGTTTTCAGGTCCAAAATGTTCTGTGCGGGCCAGGGTTTTCCCTCCCCCTGCCTCTCCCGCTCGTACCTCACACCCCCTCCCTCCCCCCCTTACCTCACAATCTCTTGCGACACCTTTATTTACCTTAGGCCAGCCAGCCAGACGCTTCGTGTAGGTCGCCTCTTATCTTATCTTATCTTCTCCATAATATCTGGACCGTCCCTCCACCCTCTCTCTCTCTCCTCTTCATATTATTCTCTCTTCCTATTTTTCTGACATCGTAATGTTTTGTTCCTTTTTTCATTAACCAGTTAGTTTTATACAAATCAACCGAAGCATCTCAATGTAACCTTTATTACTGAAACTGTCTCCGAGACTATCTAAGCTGGCACCAGCTACCTGCCCCAGGCTATCTGCCCGAGGCAATCATCACCTGATTACCTGCCCTGTCATCTACCAGTCATTGTCAGCGTTCGCCACCGTAATAATTTATATATATACATTAGGCGTTAATAAAATATATTTATTTATTTATAATTTATTTAGTCATCTAATTCTTAGTTTACACAATGTATAATAAAAGAGTTTAATCCCAGTATTCGCCAATCATTCTCGCTATTAATAAAACAGCCAAACGCTCACTCAGGGGCACACTATCGTTATTACGCTCATTCAGGGGCCCCCTCAGATCGCCTAAGGTCAAAGTCTTAGAGGCCTACACTTTCAGTCAACATTCAATATTCATCCTGTTCACAAGGTTCCCCCAGCCTAGTCATACCATCATGTCAGTGTGTCCTCTGTGCCTTTCTCCTCTCAACAACGAAATCGTGCATGTGTGTCAAACGCAGTGTTTAACATGCCTAGGTGAAATGTCTATCAACGCTCTTCAAGAACGCAGACTGTACTGTATAGGATGCAACGGGCCTATACCGCCTGGACATTTTGACGTAACCTGTACCAGCTGTGGACAACTCTATTGTGCAAATCGTAAGTACCTCTTTTTCTCGCACATTCAATAAACTTTCAAAGAAAATATATATCTGAAACACACATACATACATACAGACAGTCAATTTATATATATTATTCTTATTTCAGTTCATGGTTCTACTTCCTGCCCGTACTGTCGTTTGTCCGTTAACCGGGAACCTCCCACCGAAGCCAGAAACGTCATTGAACCTCCACCCAAACGCCGTCGCATCATAAATAACCGTACGTTTTCACAATAATTTTCGTAATTTAAAAAGTTAATAACTTATATATTTTTTAAACAAGTGTATAAATAAGTAATATGTACTCATACAGAAAAATGTTTCCATTACAGGAGTTCCTATTCGTGATCAAGAGAATCTCATACTTGGTGGAATCAACATCCCAGCTCGTAAGTAATATTATTATTTATCTGTAATTCAGTTTTTCCTCTTATTTAGACTTTTTTGTTTTTCCTTTTAATAATTCCTCTTATTTACACGATATTTTCCTCTTAAAGTTACAAAACATTGTTTTCCTATTAAGGTTTTCAAATCCTCTTATTGTTTTCAAATTTGCTTTCCTCTTAATGTTTATTCATTGCTAATATTATATTACAGAATCGCCCCTGGATTCAACCCAACCCTCTGAGTGGAGCACGCCTGTACGCAGTCAACCCCAGCTGTCCCAGGAGCTAGAAGAAGATGCACTAGACGGCAACCAGCAGGCATCCTCAGATGAAGAAGAAGACAATCAACCCCCTGTTCATGACATATCAGATGAAGAAGTCAACGCTCCGGATTCCCCAGAGGTACATAACTTAGATAACGTTGTTCTGCGAGTGTTAGAAGTCATACGCCATTTCGAAGGATCATTCTCGAGACATTCTTTCTCCATTCCCGGTCATTTAGACACTGACCCCAGCTTATATATAAATAGGTATAGGGAATTTTTTATAGAATATATAGACAATCAGTTCAGACAAATACAGGAAGAATTCCCTCCCTCATTTCACATTTACCCTGACGTAAGCCTAATTTTGCAAAAACTTAATCATGCCGACGATCAATATGAAATATTAGATGAAGTATTTTCAATTAGAGGCGAAACTCAGACTGTTACACAGGAAGAGGTGGAAGTTCTTGTAAATTCATGGGTTGACGAAATGTCTGCTAAAATTGACGAATGCCTAAAAAATGTCCAATCCTCAAGTGTAGGAGTTCATTCCATGTCAGGCTTTGCCATTAATTTTTCATATATTCGCCACCCTATGCACCTTGGATCTTACGTACCATATCCAGCAAAATTAAGGGGTAAAGAATCAGTATTTAATCCTGAAAGTGAAGGAGATGAGTGTTTGTTACAGTGCATTGCAGCATATAAAAACTTAGGATTGTGCAGGACCATGGATAACGTTAGACGACATTACAAAAGCCTTCGATGGTGTACAAGATTCGTAGTATGGGCAGATGAAATCAGATTCCCCGTATCATTTGATAACCTTAAGAAAATAGAGAAGCTTAACAAAATTTCTATTTATATTTATACAGTAACTCATGAAAGTAACAGATACTATCTTAGTTTAGCTAGGGAAAAGCCAGGAAAAGTATGCCGATAAAGTCCCTTTGTTGTTATTAGAAGGCAAGCATCTCTGTCTGATCAAGGATTTTGATAAATTTGTAAAGAGTATTAACCATAATCGGTATAAAATTCCTGACACTCATAAATTCTGCAAAATTTGTCTTTTGCATGCTCCCTTAGATGAAATTCAGGCTCACGAAGTGTCATGCACTGTATCCCAAGTATTTTCGTTCTATAATGCTAGTGATAAAATCAGTTTTAAAAATTACATCCTAGAGGCATGGTGGAATGTAAGCATAAAGCAATTGCTTATGCTTACATGATTTTAGACAGGGAATTCAATGTCGTAGAAACGTATTCATACGTAGGTCCAGACGCGGTCAATCATTTTATTACAAAGCTAGAAGCCTCATGGAATGCTATTCATGCTCAGCTCCCCAACTTCAAAGAATGTTTCAAAGACAAAACACGTGTCAATTGTGTCATCAAACTTTCAAGAATAAGAAAGATAAACATAGACATCATAATCATGCTATTCAGGAAAATAATTACTTAGGTGCTTATTGTGCTCGTTGCAATTTACAATGTAAAAATGCTCGTAGATACTTGACCACATTTTCCCATAATGCTGCCTATGATCTTGGAATTATACTTAAAGAACTGCCCAAAAATCCTCACCGCGATGTAGAAATTCTAACCAAGGAAGGATTGAAATTTATGCAAGTCATCATAGGTAAACTTAAATTCCTAGATAGCCTAGCTCTCCTTAATGGGTCATTAGGAACCTTAGCAAGCGAGCACGTTGCCAGTAAGAAACCCACCAAGTACACTGAACACATACTAAATGGCGTACCCGATGAAGCTAAAGCTCTGTTAATTAAAGGTAAACAAAGCCTATGTTATGATTATATTTCTTCCATGGACGTGTTAGACGAACCTCAGCTCCCTTCGCGAGATAAGTTTTACAATGTTTTACATGACTCTCCACTGTCTGAAGAAGATTATAACAATGCTCTTAAAGTATTTAATTTAGGGAACTGTACAAACATCAAGGATTACCTCATGTTATATTTAAAAGTTGATGTAGGAATGCTAGTTGATATATTTACACTTTGGCGAACATCACTGAAAGAAATTTATGAACTAGATATTGTTTTCTATGTATCACTTCCTAGTTACGCTTGGGACGCGTTCTTATTTAAATCAAAAGTTGTACTTGACTATGTGTATGATCAGAATATATATGATTTGTTGAGAAGGAATCTTAGAGGGGGGTTCACATCTTCCATAAGACAATTTACACAGGCTGTTAACGAGCACAGTACATCTAACCCTTGCCCTAATAAGGTATCCCGCTCAAGGTCAGTTAATTGTCTAATCCTTCCCTGGGGAAGTACCTCAGCCATGCACGCTGCATATAGGCTGTTGAAGTCGAGGTACAAAATGTGAGTATCGTCATCAGAGCTAGGGTTAGATGTAGTGTGCTCGTTAACAGCCTGTGTAAATTGTCTTATGGAAGATGTGAACCCCCCTCTAAGATTCCTTCTCAACAAATCATATATATTCTGATCATACACATAGTCAAGTACAACTTTTGATTTAAATAAGAACGCGTCCCAAGCGTAACTAGGAAGTGATACATAGAAAACAATATCTAGTTCATAAATTTCTTTCAGTGATGTTCGCCGAAGTGTAAATATATCAACTAGCATTCCTACATCAACTTTTAAATATAACATGAGGTAATCCTTGATGTTTGTACAGTTCCCTAAATTAAATACTTTAAGAGCATTGTTATAATCTTCTTCAGACAGTGGAGAGTCATGTAAAACATTGTAAAACTTATCTCGCGAAGGGAGCTGAGGTTCGTCTAACACGTCCATGGAAGAAATATAATCATAACATAGGCTTTGTTTACCTTTAATTAACAGAGCTTTAGCTTCATCGGATATGCCATTTAGTATGTGTTCAGTGTACTTGGTGGGTTTCTTACTGGCAACATGCTCGCTTGCTAAGGTTCCTAATGACCCATTAAGGAGAGCTAGGCTATCTAGGAATTTAAGTTTACCTATGATGACTTGCATAAATTTCAATCCTTCCTTGGTTAGAATTTCTACATCGCGGTGAGGATTTTTGGGCAGTTCTTTAAGTATAATTCCAAGATCATAGGCAGCATTATGGGAAAATGTGGTCAAGTATCTACGAGCATTTTTACATTGTAAATTGCAACGAGCACAATAAGCACCTAAGTAATTATTTTCCTGAATAGCATGATTATGATGTCTATGTTTATCTTTCTTATTCTTGAAAGTTTGATGACACAATTGACACGTATTTTGTCTTTGAAAGATTCTTTCCGGTTCTTTCTAAGACAAGTTCTTAGGGAAGTTGGGGAGCTGAGCATGAATAGCATTCCATGAGGCTTCTAGCTTTGTAATAAAATGATTGACCGCGTCTGGACCTACGTATGAATACGTTTCTACGACATTGAATTCCCTGTCTAAAATCATGTAAGCATAAGCAATTGCTTTATGCTTACATTCCACCATGCCTCTAGGATTTTGACGGTCTAAAAGACATTCAAAATCGTAATAGGCGGTGTGAGTTGGGCTATAGGTCCTACCGTAATTTTTAAAACTGATTTTATCACTAGCATTATAGAACGAAAATACTTGGGATACAGTGCATGACTCTTCGTGAGCCTGAATTTCATCTAAGGGAGCATGCAAAAGACAAATTTTGCAGAATTTATGAGTGTCAGGAATTTTATACCGATTATGGTTAATACTCTTTACAAATTTATCAAAATCCTTGATCAGACAGAGATGCTTGCCTTCTAATAACAACAAAGGGACTTTATCGGCATACTTTTCCTGGCTTTTCCTAGCTAAACTAAGATAGTATCTGTTACTTTCATGAGTTACTGTATAAATATAAATAGAAATTTTGTTAAGCTTCTCTATTTTCTTAAGGTTATCAAATGATACGGGGAATCTGATTTCATCTGCCCATACTACGAATCTTCTACACCATCGAAGGCTTATGTAATGTCGTCTAACGTTATCCATGGTCCTGCCCAATGCTAAGTTTTTATATGCTGCAATGCACTGTAACAAACACTCATCTCCTTCACTTTCAGGATTAAATACTGATTCTTTACCCCTTAATTTTGCTGGATATGGTACGTAAGATCCAAGGTGCATAGGGTGGCGAATATATGAAAAATTAATGGCAAAGCCTGACATGGAATGAATTCCTACACTTGAGGATTGGACATTTTTTAGGCATTCGTCAATTTTAGCAGACATTTCGTCAACCCATGAATTTACAAGAACTTCCACCTCTTCCTGTGTAACAGTCTGAGTTTCGCCTCTAATTGAAAATACTTCGTCTAATATTTCATATTGATCGTCGGCATGATTAAGTTTTTGCAAAATTAGGCTTACGTCAGGGTAAATGTGAAATGAGGGAGGGAATTCTTCCTGTATTTGTCTGAACTGATTGTCTATATATTCTATAAAAAATTCCCTATACCTATTTATATATAAGCTGGGGTCAGCGTCTAAATGACCGGGAATGGAGAAAGAATGTCTCGAGAATGATCCTTCGAAATGGCGTATGACTTCTAACACTCGCGGAACAACGTTATCTAAGTTATGTACCTCTGGGGAATCCGGAGCGTTGACTTCTTCATCTGATATGTCATGAACAGGGGGTTGATTGTCTTCTTCTTCATCTGAGGATGCCTGCTGGTTGCCGTCTGGTGCATCTTCTTCTAGCTCCTGGGACAGCTGGGGTTGACTACGTACAGGTGTGCTCCACTCAGAGGGTTGGGTTGAATCCAGGGGCGATTCTGTAATATAATATAAGCAATGAATAAACATTAAGAGGAAAGCAAATTTGAAAACAATAAGAGGATTTGAAAACCTTAATAGGAAAACAATGTTTTGTAACTTTAAGAGGAAAATATCGTGTAAATAAGAGGAATTATTAAAAGGAAAAACAAAAAAGTCTAAATAAGAGGAAAAACTGAATTACAGATAAATAATAATATTACTTACGAGCTGGGATGTTGATTCCACCAAGTATGAGATTCTCTTGATCACGAATAGGAACTCCTGTAATGGAAAAATTTTTCTGTATGAGTACATATTACTTATTTATACACTTGTTTAAAAAATATATAATTATTAACTTTTTAAATTACGAAAATTATTGTGAAAACGTACGGTTATTTATGATGCGACGGCGTTTGGGTGGAGGTTCAATGACGTTTCTGGCTTCGGTGGGAGGTTCCCGGTTAACGGACAAACGACAGTACGGGCAGGAAGTAGAACCATGAACTGAAATAAGAATAATATATATAAATTGACTGTCTGTATGTATGTATTTGTGTTTCAGATATATATTTTCTTTGAAAGTTTATTGAATGTGCGAGAAAAAGAGGTACTTACGATTTGCACAATAGAGTTGTCCACAGCTGGTACAGGTTACGTCAAAATGTCAAGGCGGTGTAGGCCCGTTGCATCCTATACAGTACAGTCTGCATTCTTGAAGAGCGTTGATAGACATTTCACCTAGGCATGTTAAACACTGCGTTTGACACACATGCACGATTTCGTTGTTGAGAGGAGACAGGCACAGAGGACACACTGACATGATGACATGGCTGGGGGAACCTTGTGAACAGGATGAAGATTGAATGTTGACTGAAAGTGTAGGCCTCTAAGACTTTGACCTTAGGCGATCTGAGGGGGCCCCTGAATGAGCGTAATAACGATAGTGTGCCCCTGAGTGAGCGTTTGGCTGTTTTATTAATAGCGAGAATGATTGGCGAATACTGGGATTAAACTCTTTTATTATACATTGTGTAAACTAAGAATTAGATGACTAAATAAATTATAAATAAATAAATATGTTTTATTAACGCCTAATGTATATATATAAATTATTACGGTGGCGAACGCTGACAATGACTGGTAGATGACAGGGCAGGTAATCAGGTGATGATTGCCTCGGGCAGATAGCCTGGGGCAGGTAGCTGGTGCCAGCTTAGATAGTCTCGGAGACAGTTTCAGTAATAAAGGTTACATTGAGATGCTTCGGTTGATTTGTATAAAACTAACTGGTTAATGAAAAAACGAACAAAACATTACGATGTCAGAAAAATAGGAAGAGAGAATAATATGAAGAGGAGAGAGAAAGAGAGGGTGGAGGGACGGTCCAGATATTATGGAGAAGATAAGATAAGATAAGAGGCGACCTACACAAAGCGTCTGGCTGGCTGGCCTAAGGTAAATAAAGGTGACGCGAGAGATTGTGAGGTAAGGGGGGGAGGGAGGGGGTGTGAGGTACGAGCGGGAGAGGCAGGGGGAGGGAAAACCCTTGCCTGCACAGAACATTTTGGACCTGAAAACCCTGGCCCGCACAGGTGATTTTCTAAATTTACCTGAAAACCATGGCTCACACAGACGAATTTTGTAAGTTGAAAAAAGGTAAAATATGTCCGTAGAGTTCTCCTGGAAATGCTGTGACACAAACACGATTTTTTCTAAAACTTTTCATTAAGATTTTCCTACTTATTTTCATCGTAAGAAACCTTAACAAACTTCTAAAATCTCCGAAATTATTTTCCTCATAAGAATTCTTTACTTCCAAATCTGTGACTCCCCAAATTCACCCGGAACCCCCCAAGCCACACAGACGATTTCTAAATTTACCTGAAAACCCTAAGCCACACAGACGATTTTTTCCCCCAGAAAAAAAATCGTCTGTGAGTCTTACACCCTACTACTGACGGTTGTGGGTCCACACGACGGTTGTGGGTCCACACGACGGTTGTGGGCGCCCCACGACGGTTGTGGGTCCACACGACGGTTGTGGGCTCCCCACGACGGTTGTGGGTCCACACGACGATTGTGGGTCCTCACGGCGGTTGTGGGCTCCCCACGACGGTTGTGAGCTCCCCACGACGGTTGTGGGTCCACACGACGGTTGTGGGCCCCTCCACGACGGTTGTGGGTCCACACGACGGTTGTGGGCCCCTCCACGACGGTTGTGGGTCCACACGACGGTTGTGGGTCCTCACGACGGTTGTGGGCTCCCCACGACGGTTGTGGGCCCCTCCACGACGGTTGTGGGTCCACACGACGGTTGTGGGTCAACACGACGGTTGTGGGTCCTCACGACGGTTGTGGGCCCTCCACGACGGTTGTGGGTCCACACGACGGTTGTGGGTCGTGTGGACCCACAAGACATATATTAAAGACCCTCAACTCTTTAAAATATGCTAATCGTGCACGCAACATTAAGAACAGGGAAATGGTTAATCAAGATAAGGCTAGGAAGGCAATGGCTATGTTGAGGCAGGAAATTCAGCAGCTTCGCATTGAATTGATGGAACACAAACAGGGTAAACGGGTTGTAGGTGAAGATGGCTCCGAGGCTGTCAATGTTATGTATCACGAGAACCAGATGCTTTCTTCAGAAATCAAAAATATGCGAAACCGAATTAAAGCATTACAAGAAACTGTTGAAATGCTAACAGCTAAAAACACTCTGCTATTGGCAGAGAAGGCTACTAGTGGCTGGATTACCTGTGAAGACTCAGACATGGCCACAGTTGGGCAGGGATATCTCAGAGATTGAAGACCTAAGAGCCAAATTGTGTGAAAGTGAAAATCTCTGTCAGCAGCTACGTAAACAAGTTAATAATCGAGCTAATAACGTTGGCAGACTGTCATTGTCACCTGTACATATTCCTATGTCTGGTTCCATGATTGGTTGTTTGGAAGAGAATACACAGTTGATCATTTCAGCAGTTTATTGCGTAAGGTAACAAGATGTAAATCTGGCCTGCAGAGGTCCTACCTACTGTGGGTCTGAGAAAATACTGGCTTGCCTCCAAAACGGCTGGTACCAGCTCTCTGTTGAGAATGACGGCAGAGGCTTACTCGATTGTGATTAGCTACATTCCAACCGTCATACAATTTGAGTACTAACAGTTCATGTATGAACTGTGTTGACTGACGGTCATGTATGGACAGTGATGACTGACTGTTCATGCATGAACAGTGTTGACTGACAGGTCATGTATAAACAGTGATGACTGACGGTTCATGTATGAACACTGTTGACTGGCGATTGATGAATGAACAGTGTTGACTGACGGCTCATGTAAGAACAGTGTTAACTGACGGTCATGTATGAACAGTGTTAACTCACGGTCATGTATGAACAGTGTTAATTGACGGTCATGTATGAACAGTGTTAACTGACGGTCATGTATGAACAGTGTTAACTGACGGTCATGTATGAACAGTGATAACTGACGGTCATGTATGAACAGTGTTAACTGACGGTCATGTATGAACAGTGTTAACTGACGGTCATGTATGAACAGTGTTAACTGACGGTCATGTATGAACAGTGTTAACTGACGGTCATGTATGAACAGTGATGACTGACGAATCATGTATGAACAGTGATGACTGACGGATCATGTATGAACAATGATGACTGATGGTTCATGTATGAACAATGATGACTAACGGATCATGTATGAACAATGATGACTGACGCTTCATGTATGAACAGTGATGACTGACGGATCATGTAAACAATGATGACTGACGGATCATGTATGAACTGACGGATCATGTATGAACAATGATGATTGACGGATCATGTATGAACAATGATGACTGACGGATCATGTATTAACATGGATGGCTGACGGATCATGTATGATCGGTGATGACTGACGGATCATGTATGATCGGTGATGACTGACGGATCAAGTATGATCGGTGATGACTGACGGATCATGTATGATCGGTGATGACTGACGGATCATGTATGATCGGTGATGACTGACGGATCATGTATGATCGGTGATGACTGACAGATCATGTATGATCGGTGATGACTGACGGATCATATATGATCGGTGATGACTGACGGATCATGTAAGATCGGTGATGACTGACGGATCATGTAAGATCGGTGATGACTGACGGATCATGTATGATCGGTGATGACTGACTGATCATGTATGATCGGTGATGACTGACGGATCATGTATGATCGGTGATGACTGACGGATCATGTAAGATCGGTGATGACTGACGGATCATGTATGATCGGTGATGACTGACGGATCATGTATGATCGGTGATGACTGACGGATCATGTAAGATCGGTGATGACTGACGGATCATGTATGATCGGTGATGACTGACGGATCATGTATGATCGGTGATGACTGACGGATCATGTAAGATCGGTGATGACTGACGGATCATGTATGATCGGTGATGACTGACGGATCATGTATGATCGGTGATGACTGACGGATCATGTATGATCGGTGATGACTGACGGATCATGTATGATCGGTGATGACTGACGGATCATGTATGATCGGTGATGACTGACGGATCATGTATGATCGGTGATGACTGACGGATCATGTATGATCGGTGATGACTGACGGATCATGTATGATCGGTGATGACTGACGGATCATGTAAGATCGGTGATGACTGACGGATCATGTATGATCGGTGATGACTGACGGATCATGTAAGATCGGTGATGACTGACGGATCATGTATGATCGGTGATGACTGACGGATCATGTATGATCGGTGATGACTGACGGATCATGTATGATCGGTGATGACTGACGGATCATGTATGATCGGTGATGACTGACGGATCATGTATGATCGATGATGACTGACGGATCATGTATGATCGGTGATGACTGACGGATCATGTATGATCGGTGATGACTGACGGATCATGTATGATCGGTGATGACTGACGGATCATGTATGATCGGTGATGACTGACGGATCATGTATGATCGGTGATGACTGACGGATCATGTATGATCGGTGATGACTGACGGATCATGTATGACCAGTGTTGACCAAAGATCAACACCAATGTCGGCAACAGGTACACAGGGATATTTTGACGAGCAACACCGAAATATTTGATAGATACAATGACAACAGAAGATTAGACATCAGTGAAGTGCTTCATATCAAGAAATCTAGACCAGCGATCAATAAGCGGCTAATACACAGTTACACTCTACCCACTTTTAAGACCCCGGACCAATGCAGAAGCTGGACAGAATTACCCTACAACAGGAACGGCAGCAACCAGAAGAACATAAACTGCCAACATGTCAGTCTTAATTTGCTACCCCATTAATATCCCGTTATACAGGACCCCATTAATACCCAATGTATGTCATTCATCCATGTCATCTACCACCTCACCATTAGGGGAAATAATCAGGTGTTACACCGAAGAATTTATCTCTAAGAATTTGAGGCGAGACCTTATGAAATACATCACTGGGCATTAGAACCAAATAATAAGGAATCATGAACTTTAGAGAGTTTATTTTTAATCTTCCTGCTTCTGTGAAGAAAAAAATGAGAAATATTGAAAAGATTCGTCCCCTCAATCACAAATCTAAACCTTTCTCTCGTTTTCAACGAAATATAAATATATGGGATGTGATTTAACAACTTTTAGAACAAAAGTAACGCGGAAAAATTAATAAACAATATTTTTAACACTTGGAATATAAATATAACTTCCAAATATAACACAACTGGCCGTTCCTCTGTGGCATGATTGGCTTAGTTGTCCGTCTGGCTCTGAGGCGGCCGGTCGAGCCCTGCCCTGCCAGCGGTCCTTGTCAGGGTGGGATGTGACTGCTAACCTTAACAGTCTGTGTAGGATGTGCGTGTGTGCTGACCTTGGCTTAACTGTCTGGGTGGGATGTGACTGCTGACCTTAGCAGTCTGTGTAGGATGTGTGTGTGTGCTGACCTTGGCTTAACTGTCTGGGTGGGATGTGACTGCTGAGTCGTGTAGGATGTGCGTGTGTGCTGACCTTGGCTTAACTGTCTGGGTGGGATGTGACTGCTGACCTGAGCTTAACTGTCTGGGTGGGATGTGACTGCTGACCTGGGCTTAACTGTCTGGGTGGGATGTGACTGCTAACCTGGGCTTAACTGTCTGGGTGGGATGTGACTGCTGACCTGGGCTTAACTGTCTGGGTGGGATGTGACTGCTGACCTTAGCAGTCTGTGTAGGATGTGCGTGTGTGCTGACCTGGGCTTAACTGTCTGGGTGGGATGTGACTGCTGACCTGGGCTTAACTGTCTGGGTGGGATGTGACTGCTGACCTTGGCTTAACTGTCTGGGTGGGATGTGACTGCTCACACACACACACATCCGTGTAGGATGTGTGTGTGTGCTGACCTGGGCTTAACTGTCTGGGAAAGCGGCACTAATATACTTACATAATAACTATGTAAATTAGCTTACATAATAACTGCCATAGGATGTTAGAGGCTCATGGTATTGGGGTGCCATATTAAGTTGGTTTAGGGCATGGCTATACCAAAGGAAACAGAGTTAGTATAAATGGGGTTAAGTCAGAGTGGCAAAATGTTGTAAGTCCCTCAAGGCTCGGCTCGGACCTCTTGCTTATAATATATATAAATGATTTAGATTCAGGTTTGAGTAGCAATATTTGCAAATTTGCCGATGATACAAAAATCGGCACGGAAATTAACACGGAAGAAGACTCACTATCACTTCAAGTTGATCTAAATAGGGTTTTGAAAATGGTATAAAGACTGGCAGATGCAGTTTAATACTGATAAATGTAAAGTTCTGAGGGTAGGTAATAATGATGACCAGACCACACACTAGAATGTGAAGGGACGACGACGTGTCGGTCCGTCCTGGACCATTCTCAAGTCGATTGTGATGAGGAAGTTGAGACGCAATAAATAGGCACGAGAGATGAGGAGCAAAGTAAGGTGTAGTAGAGGGGCTAGTAGTAGGAACTGCAGAGGGCCTATTGGCCCATACGAGGCAGTTCCTATTATAACCACCGAAAGAGAAGGAGAAAATAATGAGAAGAGGAAAATGAGGGAACGTAAGAGAAGACAATGAACAGAAAAAAGAGAGAAAAGAGAAAGAAAGGAAAGAGAAAGAAAGGTAAATGGAAAGGGTAAGCTTATGTAAGGTCACGTTTGTTAGAAAGATTAGAGCATTTGAGTATATACTGTGAAAGGGAAGAGTCCACAGCAATAAAGCCAGGACTCAAGTTTATGTTGGGTACATTGTGTATTAGAGCCGATTCAACAAGACGGCGTCTGTGTAGAGTAGAGGCAGGAAAGATTATTTTGGAGGAAGACCAATCAATGGGATGATAAGAATCCGTCACATGGCAGAAGAGAGCATTGTTAATGTCTGCAGACTTAACACTTCTCTTGTGTTCTTTAAGTCTGTCATTCAGTGAACTGCCAGTTTCGCCAAAGTATTGGAGAGGACAAGACGAACAGGAAATAGAGTAGACACCAGCAGCATTAGAAGCAGGAGGAGCAGTGTGAACTAGATTGCTACGAAGTGTGTTAGTTTGACGAAAGGCGAGCTTAATGTCAAGAGGACGAAAGGTATTGGTAAAAGTTTTGTGTTCAGATATGAAGGGAAGACATAGTACAGTGCTACTAGTGTTGGAAGCAGGTTTAGGATGAAAAAAAGATGAAAGAAATTTCGTTTAGCTTGAGAGTAGGCACAGTTGATGAAATGCAAAGGGTAACCAAGGCGAGAGAATGATTTGTAGATAAGGGCAATTTGGTAATGATGATAGTTACAAGATACGAGCTAGATGGTGTTGAGATGGGAAAGTCGGATTGCAAAAGGGATCTGGGAGTTATGATTAGTAAGAATTTAAAACCAAATGATCAATGCATGAATGTTCGTAATAAGGCAAATAGGACACTGGGATTTATTAATCGAAGCGTTAGTAACAAGACACCTGGTGTTATTTTCCAACTATATCCTGCTATGGTTAGACCCCATTTAGAATTTGCAGTTCAGTTTTGGTCGCCGTACTATAGAATGGATATAAATTCACTTGAACGTGTCCAGTATAGGATGATAAAGCTAATTCCCTAAATTAGAAACCTGTCATATGAAGAGAAATCTCTTCATATGACAGGTTGCATATGAAGTAATGAAATGTAAAAACTAATAATGACTCATATGTTTCACTCTGGACGTGAAGAGAAGAAGACGAGGAAACGGAGGGTGGAAACAAGTAGAGTGGACCGATGGAGTGCAAGCGTCCAAGGAGGACAGCCTAGCAAAGAGGTGCCAGAGAAGTCAGGTCGTTTGTGAGAAGATCATGTTTCTGGCGAGTTGTGAGCCACATATTGCAAATTACAAGGCGACCGGATGTGCAGTGTACATCGATGATATTGTAGTGTTCGCTGATTCCTGGAAGGATCACGTGGATCGACTTTTAGATTTGTTTGATCGATTGGAGAAGGCCAACATGACGATCAACTTAGCAAAAAGCGAGTTCAGGAGAGCCTGCCTGGAGTACCTTGGATATATAGTAGGGCAAGGCAAGGTTGCTCTGGTAAGAACAAAGGTGGAGGCCATTGATAACTTCCCGGTGCCCAGGAGTAAGAAAGAATTGTTGAGATACCTCGGTATGATTGGATATTACCGGAAGTTCTGTGAAAATTTCTCCACCATAGCCGCTCCTATGACGAGTTTACTATCAACGAGCAAGAAGTGGGAATGGAATGGAACAGCACAAGAAGCGTTTGAAAAGACCAAAAGACTGTTGACCGAGGCGCCTGTTCTAGTTTCGCCCGATTTTGGAGCACCGTTTACGTTATGTGTAGATGCCAGTGATATAGGGGCTGGAGCTGTACTGACTCAGCAGAGTGATGGAATTTACCGCCCCGTGTCCTTCTTCTTGAAGAAGTTCGTTTAGCACCAGAGGTCGTATAGTACGGTCGAGAAAGAGACTTTGGCCCTGGTGATGGCATTGAAACATTTTTAAGTGTATGTGAGTGGGGGAGGACACCCAGTGACGGTGTATACGGACCATAATCCCCTAGTTTTCCTGAGAAAAATGAAGCATGCAATCCAGAGGTTAACCAGATGGTTTTTATTGCTCCAAGACTATGACCTGGTAATAGCGCACATAAGAGGGTGAGACAACGTAGTGGCTGATACGTTATCTCGAGCCTAGCCACTAGAATAATTCTCAAAAAAACAAGGGGGAGGGAGTGTTATGATCCCAGATAGCCGTAAAACGAGTCTCCCTTTGAGAATTATTCTATCAAGCCTGACCTGACCAGAAGGTCTAGTAAATATAAAAGTGATAACACAGATGTAAAATAGTTTGTTGGATTTAATGAACAATTTGAGATTATGGGCAGTGAATTAAGAAAATAGATAAAGGACTGGTTAGGAGATGTAGATATTTTGCTGGAGGCGTGAGGCTCGTTTCTGGAGGGCTTTGACATCACTTCAGTGCCAGACACCGCCAGGGGAAGCCGTGCTTCGTTTGAGCTCCCGTCAGAAAGGAACCCCTAGTGATATATCTCCAAGAGAGGAGAAGTGTGCAGACGTGCCACCTGTAGAATCGAGTTGGAAACGTTGTGGTCTCAAGTCCTGGACGGCGAGGAGAGAGTATTAAGCCGCCCAGAGACATTTTCGTGGGTTGTGGGAGCGCCCTGACCAGACGCCGTCAGAGGGATAACGCCCTCGACTAGACAATCTGTGGTAAGCCCGATATAAGCCAGTTTATAGTGATTACTTGTAGTTGGTCATGTGCCCAGCGACAGTAGCGAATGTTCATTGATAAGTTAGAAATGTTTTGGTAAGGCAGGAAGCCTAAATGAGAGGATGGAGATGAGAGAGATAGCTGGAGGGACAAGCAGCACGTCCTCTCCCATCGACTGCCTGAAGCCAACTGACTGGAGGAGGACACTCCCTGAGTTGAGGAGCCACCCGCCGGGCGAGATGGAGCATGGACCAGCCCAAAATGGGGGAGTCCACTCTCACATTATGTAGAGAGCAAATAGATGTTGAAGGCACACATTGTGTGGTGTTATTTTTGTTTATGTGTTTAAGGGGGATGTGAGAGTTTAGAGTTAACTGTGAGAAGTTTTGGAATAAATTGAAATTGGTATAAGGAATTTTAGCTCGGAAAATTTCTAAGAACTTTCTTTATTCTTTAACCTTTATTCCTGTCGTGATATTCAACTAGGTCGCCTGAGGAAGGACTTGCTTAGCTAACACACCAGTGTAGTAAACAGCTCATGAACAAGCAGTCTCCGTGGTGTAGTGGTAAGACACTCGCCTGGCGTTCCGCGAGCGCTATGTCATGGGTTCGTATCCTGGCCGGGGAGGATTTACTGGGCGCAATTCCTTAACTGTAGCCTCTGTTTAACGCAACAGTAAAATGTGTACTTGGATGAAAAAACGATTCTTCGCGGCAGGGGATCGTATTCCAGGGACCATAGGATTAAGGACTTGCCCGAAACGCTACGCGTACTAGTGGCTGTACAAGAATGTAACAACTCTTGTATATATCTCAAAAAAAAAAAAAAAAATTGACTAGGCGCGAGCAAACGCCGAGACCCCAATGAAAATGTAAATCCCCCCCACTTAGGCCGCCGACCTTCGCCAATTGCCGAAGCGAATCTAACGAGTAGGTCACGGGCTCTCACAACAATAATTTATTGTTGTGTGGTGCCGTATATTTGATCCAAAGCTCAGAAAATTAGTCTCAATTTTATTAGTCGAGTGTGAAGAACATTTGCATAACAATAATAATGTGTGGGGTGTAACGAAAAGACAGTGTTAACCATAACAACTTAGTTTATTCAATAAAGTACTAACTACTACAACAAAACAAAAAGAAATGTCAATAACGTTACTCGAAATCCTTCCTGTGACACTATCAATGACAGCTAGACACCAGCCCCTCGGACTGCATAATGAACTAACTCGAACATAAGCGTGACCACAGAGGAATCAATCAAGAAACAAAAACTAACAGATCTATAATCACAATTACAACAAATGACACAGTAGGTTCTGAAATACGTCTCCAGTAACCTCCTAACTGTTCTACGCCTCAGTGCAGTCTACTCCTGCAATAGCGGTTGCAATGCAATCAAATCAGTAGCCTTTCAATGACAACAATAACTAATGGGTTCACTGGCAACTCCAGCACCCTTCCTCAAATTAATCCTTACGTTAACACTCCGTCCCACGGACGATCAACAATCAATAACAATTGATTTACGTTAATAACACAATAACATTTACGTTAATAACAAGGTAACATTTACGTTAAATTAACAACTCTTACAACTGTCACTAGTAACGCGGAAATCAAACAACACTCTACCCGTCGAGCATTCAGTGAGAAAATCCCATTAATCCCTGTACTTCCAGACAGCGGATTAATCTCTTTACTAGTTATGTTAATTTACGTTAATCGGTTACTAATCACTCAGCGATGGTAAACTCTGATTTACAATGTCCAAAGTGCTAAGAGAACGGTAATCACTCGTGATTACCTTTAGAGTAATTAATTACTATCCTCAAGATCAATAATTAAACAATTAAAATACGCAACCTTTCACACTGGCTCAGCAATTTACATTAAGGTATGAATTCCGTCTACGCCTTCCATACTCAGACCAATTCAGGTGACTAATAACAGTAATTAGCCCCACGTTTACGTTATTCTAAAATGACGCTACTCCTCCCACGAGTCAATCAAGTGCCGGTACTTCCGGGCAGATAACGACGTTACGTTAATGGAACAATGTAGCCTTCGTGTGAGTCGATCAAACTAGGATCGAGGTTAATTACTTTGACTTCCTGAAACACGTCAATTACCCGGCCCACTGACCGTTAATTACGACAGACAATACTCTAATTCTTATCTGGCTGATGGCTAGGCTCCTCGAGACTACCGTAGCTGCTTACAGGAAAGTAAATTAACCCAAACGCATTCTACGTTACTCAAATTGTCAAAGAACAAATTCTCTTAAAGCAATGGGCGTTCCCTTGGTTACGTTATATTAATTGCCTCGCAATCACCTCACTGAATACTGGACTTCGATGTCCTACCAGATAACCAGGAGAATATATTGGTACCCAAGTACTCGTCTACAGCCGAGTTCCCCCACGACAATGACAAATCACACTAACAAATCACAGTGATTTACGTTACAATCCGGTTGCAATGACAATACTGCAGTACCTAGTAAAATAACCTACAGGACATGAACCCTCTAGAACACTGCCCCACAATGGTTTTACTGAACTGCAATCACATACGGTGATTGCTCAACACTAGCAACAATCACTATCAAATAACAACCCCTTTTGCAATAACACACACGGCAAGTACTCTAATTTCCAAATATTAGGATACTGCACACACTTACTTACTTACTGTTGCAAATGATCCCTAGAACATAGGTCAATATATTTCAATCACCTCACAGTAAATAACACAATAACACTGGGCACCGTGACACTACGATTATATATATATATATATATATATATATATATATATATATATATATATATATATATATATATATATATATATTATTAAATATGACCGAAAAAGTAAGATTAATAATTCTAACACGAATTTTCTCAATCTTTCGTACATTACGCTTCACTGTTGGAGGTAAATAAAAAATCACTTCTCCAAAATTCATTTTTATTTCTAGTCTGACGCGACACGGGCGCGTTTCGTAAAACTTATTACATTTTCAAAGACTTCACAAATACACAACTGATTAGAACTTACGTATCTCTGCTATTATATCTACATTTGAGTGAGGTGGGAGGGATGATGTGGCATATAGTGACGTGGCATTAACACAAGACAGAACATGAGGGGATATTAATAGGGTATTAAAAGTATCAACACAAGACAGAACAGAAACAATGGGTATTGAATAGAAGTGTTTGTAGAAAGCCTATTGGTCCATATTTCTTGATGCTTCTATATTGGAGCGGAGTCTTGAGGTGGGTAGAATATAGTTGTGCAATAATTGGCTGTTGATTGCTGGTGTTGACTTCTTGATGTGTAGTGCCTCGCAAACGTCAAGCCGCCTGCTATCGCTGTATCTATCGATGATTTCTGTGTTGTTTACTAGGATTTCTCTGGCGATGGTTTGGTTATGGGAAGAGATTATATGTTCCTTAATGGAGCCCTGTTGCTTATGCATCGTTAAACGCCTGGAAAGAGATGTTGTTGTCTTGCCTATATACTGGGTTTTTTTGAGCTTACAGTCCCCAAGTGGGCATTTGAAGGCATAGACGACGTTAGTCTCTTTTAAAGCGTTCTGTTTTGTGTCTGGAGAGTTTCTCATGAGTAGGCTGGCCGTTTTTCTGGTTTTATAGTAAATCGTCAGTTGTATCCTCTGATTTTTGTCTGTAGGGATAACGTTTCTATTAACAATATCTTTCAGGACCCTTTCCTCCGTTTTATGAGCTGTGGAAAAGAAGTTCCTGTAAAATAGTCTAATAGGGGGTATAGGTGTTGTGTTAGTTGTCTTTTCAGAGGTTGCATGGCTTTTCACTTTCCTTCTTATGATGTCTTCGATGAAACCATTGGAGAAGCCGTTATTGACTAGAACCTGCCTTACCCTACAGAGTTCTTCGTCGACTTGCTTCCATTCTGAGCTGTGGCTGAGAGCACGGTCGACGTATGCGTTAACAACACTCCTCTTGTACCTGTCAGGGCAGTCGCTGTTGGCATTTAGGCACATTCCTATGTTTGTTTCCTTAGTGTAGACTGCAGTGTGGAAACCTCCGCTCTTTTCCATGACTGTTACATCTAGAAAAGGCAGCTTCCCAGTCATGGAAAAGAGCGGAGGTTTCCACACTGCAGTCTACACTAAGGAAACAAACATAGGAATGTGCCTAAATGCCAACAGCGACTGCCCTGACAGGTACAAGAGGAGTGTTGTTAACGCATACGTCGACCGTGCTCTCAGCCACAGCTCAGAATGGAAGCAAGTCGACGAAGAACTCTGTAGGGTAAGGCAGGTTCTAGTCAATAACGGCTTCTCCAATGGTTTCATCGAAGACATCATAAGAAGGAAAGTGAAAAGCCATGCAACCTCTGAAAAGACAACTAACACAACACCTATACCCCCTATTAGACTATTTTACAGGAACTTCTTTTCCACAGCTCATAAAACGGAGGAAAGGGTCCTGAAAGATATTGTTAATAGAAACGTTATCCCTACAGACAAAAATCAGAGGATACAACTGACGATTTACTATAAAACCAGAAAAACGGCCAGCCTACTCATGAGAAACTCTCCAGACACAAAACAGAACGCTTTAAAAGAGACTAACGTCGTCTATGCCTTCAAATGCCCACTTGGGGACTGTAAGCTCCAAAAAACCCAGTATATAGGCAAGACAACAACATCTCTTTCCAGGCGTTTAACGATGCATAAGCAACAGGGCTCCATTAAGGAACATATAATCTCTTCCCATAACCAAACCATCGCCAGAGAAATCCTAGTAAACAACACAGAAATCATCGATAGATACAGCGATAGCAGGCGGCTTGACGTTTGCGAGGCACTACACATCAAGAAGTCAACACCAGCAATCAACAGCCAATTATTGCACAACTATATTCTACCCACCTCAAGACTCCGCTCCAATATAGAAGCATCAAGAAATATGGACCAATAGGCTTTCTACAAACACTTCTATTCAATACCCATTGTTTCTGTTCTGTCTTGTGTTGATACTTTTAATACCCTATTAATATCCCCTCATGTTCTGTCTTGTGTTAATGCCACGTCACTATATGCCACATCATCCCTCCCACCTCACTCAAATGTAGATATAATAGCAGAGATACGTAAGTTCTAATCAGTTGTGTATTTGTGAAGTCTTTGAAAATGTAATAAGTTTTACGAAACGCGCCCGTGTCGCGTCAGACTAGAAATAAAAATGAATTTTGGAGAAGTGATTTTTGATTTACCTCCAACAGTGAAGCGTAATGTACGAAAGATTGAGGAAATTCGTGTTAGAATTATTAATCTTACTTTTTCGGTCATATTTAATAATATATGTCTACAGGAAAGACTGCTACCAAAATATACTAATATATATATATATATATATATATATATATATATATATATATATATATATATATATATATATATATATATATATATATATAATTACTGCTGACACATGTAGCCTACAGCTATCAAACGTTATTGGGAACACTAAGGAGAATCTCACACTCCTTAAATCACATGGGTGAGTGATTTATCGATCACGCATGTCGATAAACACTCTCGAGAGTTACGTTACTCGACAGAGCGGTGGCGGTCTCTCTAGACGGCCTCGTCACTCACCAAAACTCACCAAAATTACGTTAATTAATACTGCAACCCCAATATATATTTATATAAATCACACTTGTCACGGCCCTGGGAACAATACAAGAAATTAAAGCCACACTGTGGTACACTCCACAATAATCATTGCCAGGAATCACTTGCGTTACACATACCTGAGCGCTCAGTGTTGGAATTCCACACCTGCAAGACCACACATGGAAATGATATCACTCCGTCCCACGGACGATCAAAAATGATTACCACAATGAAATAATAGAATTATTACTTGGACATCCTCTCAGTCCTTGGCTAATCTATGTATACTGTTCCCGTGTGTACCCACACACACACACACACTGTACGTCTGTGTACACCAGACTTAAGTCCCTCTGGACTGACAAGATGACAACACAGGTGATTAATCTCCTCGCCCACAATTCACTCCACCTGAACAGGTGCTGCGTGACTATGTGACGGAACACTTGACCTCGAATTCAAGCTTTAGAGACTACTAATCACCAGAAATACACACATAGGTACTTACTCATTCATACTGCCGGCTTTACACACCATTCCCATACATCAGGCACCCCGCTTTAGGTGGCTGGCTCGTCCCAAGTGGCGTAAGCGGCGGTAGTTCCTTACGTGGTACTTATACAGAAAATTGGCGCACACTCGAACCCCTCCCACTCAACACGGCTGAGTTCGCACCCTCGACTCCCCGGTGAAGTGAAGCGTTCATACCCAGGTGACGCGCACGATAGCGTCTCACACAAACACGGGGAAATTTGCCTTAACACTGACACGAATTTCCCCGTTCCCATCGACTGCTACAGAGCACTAGCAAGTCTAATCAACACTGGTATGGGATCTACGAGTCTGTTGCTGCTCGTATGCACATTCCCAACGATCCCAGATCACTGTACCTCTACCCCCTGAATAACAATGTCTTAAACTCCTCCAAGCGACGACTTCGGCCGGATTCTGTGACGACCGATGTCGTAGGTGAAGCAGGAAGCATCAGCAGTTGAGTAGTCCAGCCACCACGACGCCCTACACTTCAATTTGGCCGAATTGAGTACAGAGAGCGTCTTGACAAGGTGGCGGCTGAGTTCAGAATGATGCTACACAACGGCTATCCCCGCGTCTTTCTCGAAATAACCAATGAGAGAAAAGCATACAGCGGCCTACCCCTCTCATCCAATCAGCGACGGTGTAGCATAGCCCCTAGGGCAACTCCAAGATGGCCGGCCAACATGGCGGCTCAAGATGTTTAACAAGATGGCGGCTGTCTCCATGACAACCACTCAAGTGGCCAGCCAGCGCGGGAGCCCACATATTACCCACGCCAGCGGCCTAGCCGTTCGCGCGCAAAGTGGTCTGGCTCCATGCCATACAATGAGATGATGCTATCAGCTCTAGCACTGTCCACAGACATGCCACCCCGGTCAGGGTAACATTTATGGACTGCTGATGACTAGGGCTCTCACATGAGCCCAAACACTAGATGTTTCGGTTGCTGGTTACCAAACTTAAGTCCGCCCACTTAACAAGTGCACTTAACAAGTGTACTGGCTCCCACAGGCATAAGAGCACTATTGTAAGTGAGCTGGTGAACCACCTCCTCACAGGGGAAACATTTTTATTGGAGTGTCAATGGGTTGCAGGTTTGTCTTTGGGGAAGAAGTTGCTGAGAACTTCGAAACCAGCACAGAGGGAGTAGTTGATGAGACTCCAAGGTAGTGGAGGAGAGGACCTCGAGCTGGAGGAGAAGCAGTGAAGAGGAGTGTCACGTGCTTCTGTAGAGGTGGTGAAGCACCATAGTTGTTCGAAGAAACTTCATGGTGTAGCAGCTAGGAGAGCTGGGGAGGACCCTAGCAGAAGTGGTGAAGCACCGTAGTTGCTCAAGGAAAACTTCATGGTAGCAGCCAGGAGGAGCTGCAGAGGATCCTGGTAGTTAAACCCGGAAGAACCTGAAGAGATCAGGGTAGTGAACTTCCAGATGTGGAAGGGAAGTTCTAAATGAATACTTGTAGGGAGGTGATAGTGTTTGGTTGTCGTTAGCATGCAAGACGCAGTGAAAGGTGAGTGATTGTTTGCCATTCTTGGGCCGAGGAGTGTTTATACTGAAGTTTAGAGTTACAGTCGTAGGCTGGATTACCTACAGACGTATGTGTACTAGGATTGATAGGGTGATCGATTGATCATTGTTGTGTATCAAGTGACATTTATACTGATATATGTTATTGCATTCATATGCTAATTTTCCTTGTACATGCTTATAGATATATATATTCTCTTGCTGATAGTGCAACATTGTATTATAAGACTTGACCTACTTGAGGAGGTTGGTAATATTAGGCTTCCCAGGAAATAGTAAAGAAAAAGAGAGAGAGAGAGAAAGAACCAAGAACCACCGCTGTGGACAGGGTATGACGGAAAACTAGTAAGTCAAAGGAGATTGAGGAGATCATATCACATAAGTAGAGAGTTGGGAGTCACAGCGACTTGAGTGGGTGTGTGCACGTGACAACGAGGCTGAGTGTTGGAGCCGCATCCCCTAAACGTGAGACGTTGAGCCCCTCTCCAAGAGCCAGAAGCGCCTAGTATGATCTCCTAGTGAAGTATAAGCACTCTACCGAGTTGTGGGTTGGGTTGTCCGTAAAGGAGGAACAACACGACAACACCACCAACCCACACTACAACAGTGTGTGTGTGTGTACTCACCTAGTTGTGTTTGCGGGGGTTGAGCTCTGGCTCTTTGGTCCCGCCTCTCAACTGAGTGTGTGTGTGTGTGTGTGTGTGTGTGTGTGTGTGTGTGTGTGTGTGTGTGAGTGTGTGTGTGTGTGTGTGTGTGTGTGTGTGTGTGTGTGTGTGTGTGTGTGTGTGTGTGTGTGTGTACTCACCTAGTTGTAATCACCTAGTTGTGCTTGCGGGGGTTGAGCTCTGGCTCTTTGGTCCCGCCTCTCAACTGTCAATCAACAGGTGTACAGGTTCCTGAGCCTATTGGGCTCTATCATATCTACACTTGAAACTGTGTATGGAGTCAGCCTCCACCACATCACTTCCTAATGCATTCCATTTGTCAACAACTCTGACACTAAAAAAATTCTTTCTAATATCTCTGTGGCTCATTTGGGCACTCAGTTTCCACCTGTGTCCCCTAGTGCGTGTGCCCCTTGTGTTAAACAGCCTGTCTTTATCAACCCTGTCAATTCCCTTGAGGATCTTGAATGTGGTGATCATGTCCCCCCTAACTCTTCTGTCTTCCAACGAAGTGAGGTTTAATTCTCGTAGTCTCTCCTCGTAGCTCATACCTCTCAGCTCGGGTACTAGTCTGGTGGCAAACCTTTGAACCTTTTCCATTTTAGTGTTATGCTTACCTAGATATGGACTCCATGCTGGTGCCGCATACTCCAGGATTGGTCTGACATATGTGGTATATAATGTTCGGAAAGATTCCTTACACAAGTTTCAAAAGGCCGTTCTTATGTTAGCCAACCTGGCATATGCTGCTGCTGTTATCCTCTTGATATGAGCATCAGGGAACAGGTCTGGCGTGATATCAACCCCCAGGTCTTTCTCTCTCTCGGACTCTTGAAGTATTTCATCTCCCAAGTGATACCTTGTATCTGGTCTCCTGCTTCCTACCCCTATCTTCATTACATTACATTTGCTTGGATTAAACTCTAACAGCCATTTGTTCGATTATTCCTGCAGCTTGTCCAGGTCTTCTTGAAGCCTCAAGCTGTTTTAATCCTTCTCATAATTTTGGCGTCGTCAGCAAACATTGAGAGGAATGAGTCTATACCCTCTGGGAGATCATTTATGTATATCAGAAACAGGATAGGTCCAAGTACAGAGCCCTGTGGGACTCCACTGGTGACTTCACGCCAGTCTGAGGTCTCACCCCTCACTGTAATTCTCTGCTTCCTATTGTTTAGGTACTCCCTTATCCACTGGAGGGCCCTACCAGTTACTCCTGCCTGTTTCTCTAGCTTATGCATCAACCTTTTATGGGGTACTGTGTCAAAGGCTTTCCGACAGTCCAAAAAAATGCAGTCCGCCCACCCTACATGTGTGTGTGTGTGTGTGTGTGTGTGTGTGTGTGTGTGTGTGTGTGTGTGTACTCACCTAGTTGTACTCACCTAGTTGTGTTTGCGGGGGTTGAGCTCTGGCTCTTTGGTCCCGCCTCTCAACCGTCAATCAACAGGTGTACAGATTCATGAGCCTATCGGGCTCTGTCATATCTACACTTGAAACTGTGTATGGAGTCAGCCTCCACCACATCACTTCCTAATGCATTCCATTTGTCAACCACTCTGACACTAAAAAAGTTCTTTCTAATATCTCTGTGGCTCATTTGGGCACTCAGTTTCCACCTGTGTCCCCTTGTGCGTGTTCCCCTTGTGTTAAATAGACTGTCTTTATCTACCCTATCAATCCCCTTCAGAATCTTGAATGTGGTGATCATGTCCCCCCTAACTCTTCTGTCTTCCAGCGAAGTGAGGTTTAATTCCCGTAGTCTCTCCTCGTAGCTCATACCTCTCAGCTCGGGTACTAGTCTGGTGGCAAACCTTTGAACCTTTTCCAGTTTAGTCTTATCCTTGACTAGATATGGACTCCATGCTGGGGCTGCATACTCCAGGATTGGCCTGACATATGTGGTATACAAAGTTCTGAATGATTCTTTACACAAGTTTCTGAATGCCGTTCGTATGTTGGCCAGCCTGGCATATGCCGCTGATGTTATCCGCTTGATATGTGCTGCAGGAGACAGGTCTGGCGTGATATCAACCCCCAAGTCTTTTTCCTTCTCTGACTCCTGAAGAATTTCCTCTCCCAGATGATACCTTGTATCTGGCCTCCTGCTCCCTACACCTATCTTCATTACATTACATTTGGTTGGGTTAAACTCTAACAACCATTTGTTCGACCATTCCTTCAGCTTGTCTAGGTCTTCTTGAAGCCTCAAACAGTCCTCTTCTGTTTTAATCCTTCTCATAATTTTAGCATCGTCCGCAAACATTGAGAGAAATGAATCGATACCCTCCGGGAGATCATTTACATATATCAGAAACAAGATAGGACCGAGTACAGAGCCCTGTGGGACTCCACTGGTGACTTCACGCCAATCGGAGGTCTCACCCCTCACCGTAACTCTCTGCTTCCTATTGCTTAGATACTCCCTTATCCACTGGAGCACCTTACCAGCTACACCTGCCTGTCTCTCCAGCTTATGTACCAGCCTCTTATGCGGTACTGTGTCAAAGGCTTTCCGACAATCCAAGAAAATGCAGTCCGCCCAGCCCTCTCTTTCTTGCTTAATCTGTGTCACCTGATCGTAGAATTCTATCAAGCCTGTAAGGCAAGATTTACCCTCCCTGAATCCATGTTGGCGATTTGTCACGAAGTCCCTTCTCTCCAGATGTGTTACCAGTTTTTTTCTCACGATCTTCTCCATCACCTTGCATGGTATACAAGTCAAGGACACTGGCCTGTAGTTCAGTGCCTCTTGTCTGTCGCCCTTTTTGTATATTGGGACCACATTCGCCGTCTTCCATATTTCTGGTAGGTCTCCCGTCTCTAGTGACTTACTATACACTATGGAGAGTGGCAGGCAAAGTGCCTCTGCACACTCTTTCAGTACCCATGGTGAGATCCCATCTGGACCAACAGCCTTTCTAACATCCAGATCCAGCAGGTGTCTCTTGACCTCCTCTCTCGTAATTTCGAACTCCTCCAAGGCCGCCTGTGTGTGTGTGTGTGTGTGTGTGTGTGTGTGTGTGTATGAGTGTGTGTGTGTTTTATGTGTGAGTGTGTGTATGTGTGTTTTGTGTGTGTGTGTGTGTGTGTGTGCGCGTGTGCGTGTGTGTGTGTGTGTGTGTGTGTGTGTGTGTGTGTGTGTGTGTGTGTGTGTGTGTGTGTGTGTGTGTGTGTGAGTGTGTGTGTGTTTTGTGTGAGTGTGTGTATGTGTGTTTTGTGTGTGTGTGTGTGTGTGTGTACTCACCTAGTTGTACTCACCTAGTTGTGCTTGCGGGGGTTGAGCTCTGGCTCTTTGGTCCCGCCTGTGTGTGTGTGTGTGTGTGTATGTGTGTGTGTGTGTGTGTGTGTGTGTGTGTGTGTGTGTGTGTGTGTGTGTGTGTGTGTGTGTGTGTGTGTGTGTGTGTGTGTGTTTGTGTGTGTGTGTGTACTTCGGTAAAAAAAATTTTATGTATCTTTAGCCTTTGCACTGACAAACATTAAATATTTCTTATACTAACAATGGCATATGTGTATGACATAAAAAGAACCATACTGGCCTTATGCACGTACAGTACTGCATTTGATCAAATTAAACGTAATGTAGGGATTCTTGCGTTAATCTTAAATGACACAGCCACTAAATTATGATTTGTTAATCTCAATAAACCCAATAAAACTACTTTATGATAGGACCCAGCAGAGGCCCATCATCAGTTCTAAGACACTGCGGTTATTGTACAAATAATAAACGAGACCTTCATTACATGAGAAATAGACCACAGGCATGCCAAACCAAACTATTTCCTGGGTGTAGTAAGTCCTTTCTAAAACGCACTACATATTAGTGCAAGCAAGGGATTTCACTCCTCTATATGTTTCTTATTAAACTCCCTCTTTTGCTGGGAGTAGAGGGTGAGGAGGTGGGTCCCGAGCAGATTATGGTATCAGTGGTGTTGTTGTTGGACATCCTGCTGGGGCTGCTGGGCCGGTTCATCAGGCGGTGAAGGAGGATGCGGTAGGTAGCCAGGGCTGGCGAGCGTGCACCCAGGATTGCCTCATCCTCTAGGGCATCTCCTGATATTCCCCACTTTTCATGCGTTGAAACAGCATCTGCCTGCAACCATTATTAGATTATTAAATGAAAACTAACTAAGGATATATTGCTGTACCATCATCAAGCTTACTACTACCCTGCCATACAAATATGAATTCGCCATTACATTTTACCAGAATTTTACCTGAGAACCACCATCTCTAGTGGCCTCTTAATTAAACATTTAAAGAAAAATACATAAAAGTCCTTGAGTAAATACTGCCACAGATACAAACCCGGCATTGAATGTAATGATACACCAATTACGGGATGAGCCATGCTGGCTCCTGGAAGCTTTCCTCCTGAGATTGCTTCATACTAAAAGGTCACATCAGTTGTGGATAGTTCTGTTTAGCCTACCGGGGAGCTAGAACCTGGCCCCATCACAGAGGTGCAGAGAGCAGGTGATACTCCATCACCTCATCACAAAAAGCCTCCAGAAAGTCAGCACAGCTTAAACAAGTTCAAAAATTATAAGTACTGATTGCCACCACCAGGCGTCCAAGCCCCGGTTCTCAACCAGCTCCCCAAATCAGTTCTGTTCTTGATGTTGGTGTCACCACATCAGATTGTTGTGTTTATGGTCATGCTGACTTCTGGGTGAGCCCAAAAGCTTCAGGCTGAGTGTTGGACGGGTCCAACGTTACGGGTCTCGGTAGTACAGTCGGGTTCGTTCTCGACACACAATTGAGAATGTCGGGTTCGAATCCCGAGCAGGACAGATATGGTTGGGCACATTTCCTTTCACCTAGCAGTACGTAGGTACTCAGGAGTTAGTCAGCTGGTTGTGGGGTTGCAACCTGGGTGGGGTCAGTAATTCGACCTTCGGTGACCTTGATAGAAGCCAAAACGTGTATGACTACTCTCTGGCTTCCTGTCCCCCAACACAATGAACTATGAATTATGTGTGTGTTTTGATTCTAGTTTGTTGTGTGGGCTTGGTGCCCGAACATATCGCAAAGCCACTGGAAGGAGGCGGCATTAACAGTCCACTCCATGGAGATGGGAGATGGGACAGACCATTCGCAAGAGCATTGGGCCATGCTCAAAAGTGAACTGCATGAAGAACCAAAATACGAAAAGATAACAAAAGTGCTACACACAACGTACAGTTCCACAGGGTATTGGGCCGAAGTATTTCCTACCAGTTCAGACAATGAACCATTGGGTCACAGTCCATATGGAGCTGGAGCACAGAGCCCAGAGGAATCCAAATCTTCCTCAGGGCATGCCACACCGCTGCAAACTCCTACTCTGAACAATGCAACTAACGACCCTGAGCCGCTTCCCAAGTGCGGGTCATGAAGCCCCAACTCAAACTTAAAACGTCCATAACGCTGTTATTTTTATATTTTTTATTTATTTTTATGTACAAGAGTTCTTATATTCTTGTACAGCCACTAGTACGCATAGCGTTTTGGGCAAAGTTTACTGAGGGGGAAGGCACCAAGGAAAAGAATGCTGAAAATCCCGAGGAAGAAGCCAGGTCATGCAGCAGCCGACAGAGAGTAATTAGGGTTTGAACCCAACAGCCGTGGCAGTGGCAAAAAGGGCAAACCCAGGTAAACCAGAAGAACCACCAAAGCCACACCCTACTCAGTGGAAAACCCACGCAAGTTAAGTTCAGGCTCCCGCACAACAGCCCCAGTAACCGATGCTCGAGTAGTTGTCAGGGAGATGAATCGGAGAAGAAGTATCAAAAAAGGCTGTACTTCTCAACTTCAATAGAGAAAAGGCAGCAGTATCTGGACTGTAGAAAATAAGTCCATCATCTCAACTGATTTCAGTGATTTGCATGTAACACAAATGCCTCTTGATCAAGAAACGGAATGACAGACAGGAAGCTTGTAGGTCCAATTGGAGGGAAGAAAGTCTACATAAAAGACAATATTTGGCACATATCCACATAAAGGATGGCTTGTCCACCTCCCATTCCATCCCAGTTAAGATGAAAACAGGAGAGGTCATCTGCAAGTACATACAAAACCCATAAATATCAATCACATAAACAAGTAAATCTGAGGGAGTGGAAAACACTCCCATGTTAAGATGGGAGACAACAAATTGGTATTCTTCTAATTTAGACTGTGCACTGCTAAAGAACTGCCCAGGTGCAATTGGCCCTCCAGTTGCACCTGGAGCCTCAAGGGTCGAACCATTCAAAACACAATCAACTCCTGTGCACTGAATTTATCTAAGGGTAAATTAAACTAAATCACTTTATTGGCCTCAATGACGACAGGAAGCCAGTGGCTTCTCTAACGTCCCCCAATTTTCCTGTTGACTTTATCCAGTTGGATTTTGAACTGCAACAATGTTTTGCCACTTATAGCATACCCCACTGCCAGACATAATGAATTTAACGAGCATTATGAACGTTAGTAACAAAGTTTCACTGTATGCAAGAAGTGACTGTAAACAAAAATTTACAGCAGCATCTCTATCATACAAGCCCCAGCATTATCATCACAACAACCCACTACATCTTCCAGCAGATGCTGCTGGCACCCCCAGCAGCATCTTCATCACAACTCATATCATCTTCTTTCAACCCCAAGCAACATCTTAACAACATTCCACAACATCCTCACACAACCTCCAGAAGCATCTACATCACTCAACCCCAAGGGACATCTTCACTACAAAACATACAACCGCATCTTCACAACACAACCCCAAGTATCAGCTTCACGACACAACCCCCAGAATCATTTTGACAGAAAAACCAATAATCTTGACTGACCTCCACCACCATCTTCACAACACAACCCCCACCACCATCATCACAACACAACCCCCACCACCATCTTCACAACACAACCCCCACCACCATCTTCACAACACAACCCCACCACCATCTTCACAACACAACCCCCACCACCATCTTCACAACACAACCCCCACCACCATCTTCACAACACAACCCCCACCACCATCTTCACAACACAACCCCACCACCATCTTCACAACACAACCCCCACCACCATCTTCACAACACAACCCCCACCACCATCTTCACAACACAACCCCACCACCATCTTCACAACACAACCCCCACCACCATCTTCACAACACAACCCCCACCACCATCTTCACAACACAACCCCCACCACCATCTTCACAACACAACCCCCACCACCATCTTCACAACACAACCCCCACCACCATCTTCACAACACAACCCCCACCACCATCTTCACAACACAACCCCCACCACCATCATCACAACACAACCCCCACCACCATCATCACAACACAACCCCCACCACCATCATCACAACACAACCCCCACCACCATCATCACAACACAACCCCCACCACCATCATCACAACACAACCCCCACCACCATCATCACAACACAACCCCCACCACCATCATCACAACACAACCCCCACCACCATCATCACAACACAACCCCCACCACCATCATCACAACAACCATTTTATTCTTCACTCAACCTCCAGTAACATCCTCACCATACAACCCTGAGCAGCATCTTCACCACACACACCCGACGATCATCTTCACCAAACACCCCCAAATAGAACCTTCATCACACAACGACCAGCAGCCACTTCACCACACTACCTTAAGAACCATCCTCATCATTCAACCGCCAGCAGAATCTTCACCACACAACCACATACAGCATTCATCACACAACCCACGCGAAGCTTCTTCACCAAGCAATCCCATGCAGCAACTTCACCACACAACCCTTAGCATCATCTTCACCACAAAACCCCAGCAGCATCTTCATCACATCCCCCAGGAGCACTTTCATCATAACCCCCAACAGCATCTACACAACATAACCCCTGCAGCATGTTCGCTACATAGCCTAAACAGCATCTCAACCACACAACCAACAGCATCATCTTCATAACCCCTGCAACATTTACTCCACAGAACAGCAGAAGCATCTTAACTACTTAGCCTAAATAGAATCTTCATAACCATGTGCAACATCTTCACCACACAATCCCAGCAGCATCTTCAGAACATACCTCCAGCAGCATCTTCAGCACATACCTCCTGCAGCATCTTCAGCACATTCCCCCAGCAGCATCTTCAGCACATACCTCCTGCAGCATCTTCAGCACATTCCTCCTGCAGCATCTTCAGCACATACCTCCTGCAGCATCTTCAGCACATACCTCCAGCAGCATCTTCAGAACATACCTCCAGCAGCATCTTCAGCACATACCTCCTGCAGCATCTTCAGCACATACCTCCAGCAGCATCTTCAGCACATACCTCCTGCAGCATCTTCAGCACATACCTCCTGCAGCATCTTCAGCACGTACCTCCTGCAGCATCTTCAGCACATACCTCCTGCAGCATCTTCAGCACGTACCTCCTGCAGCATCTTCAGCACATTCCTCCAGCAACATCTTCAGCACATTCCTCCAGCAACATCTTCAGCACATAATTCCTGCAGCATCTTCAGCACATACCTCCTGCAGCATCTTCAGCACATTCCTCCAGCAGCATCTTCAGCACATACCTCCTGCAGCATCTTCAGCACATTCCTCCAGCAGCATCTTCAGCACATACCTCCTGCAGCATCTTCAGCACATTCCTCCAGCAACATCTTCAGCACATTCCTCCAGCAACATCTTCAGCACATAACTCCTGCAGCATCTTCAGCACATACCTCCTGCAGCATCTTCAGCACATTCCTCCAGCAGCATCTTCAGCACATACCTCCTGCAGCATCTTCAGCACATTCCTCCAGCAGCATGTTCACTACATAGCCAAAGAAGTTTCTTTTCCTCACAACCACCAGCACCATCCTTACTACAACCCATATTATCTTCACCACACAATACCCAGCAGCATCTTACAACAACCAATATCATCTTCACTCAACCCCCAGCAACATCTTCACAACAACCTACAACTTCTTCACACAACCCTAAAGCATCTTCATCACCATCCATATCATCTTCTCTGAACCAAAAGCATCATCTTCACCACCCAAAACATCATCACACAACCTAAGCCAACAGCATCTTCACCACAATCCAGAACATCTTCACCAACACTCACAACATTTTCACAACAACCCATTAATTTTTCACCATACAACATCCAGCTTCGCCAACCTGATCACATTATTATAATTGCTCTATGACAACTATGAGGTTCTGCAGCGACCAGGGGAGAGGATCTGCATTCCAGCAGCGACCGAGGGAGAGGATCTGCAGCCCAGCAGCGACCGTGGCAGAGGATCTGCAGCCCAGCAGCTACAACGGGAGAGGATCTGCAGCCCAGCAGCGACCGGGGGAGAGGATCTGCAGCCCAGCAGCGACCAGGGGAGAGGATCTGCAGCCCACCAGCGAACGGGGGAGAGGATCTGCAGCCCAGCAGCAACCGGGGGAGAAGATCTCCAGCCCAGCAGCGACCGGGGGAGAAGATCTGCAGCCCACCAGCGATCGGGGGAGAGGATCTGCAGCCCAGCAGCGACCAGGGGAGAGGATCTGCAGCCCAGCAGCGACCGGGGGAGTGGATCTGCAGCCCACCAGCGATCGGGGGAGAGGATCTGCAGCCCAGCAGCGACCAGGGGAGAAGATCTGCAGCCCACCAGCGATCGGGGGAGAGGATCTGCAGCCCAGCAGCGACCAGGGGAGAGGATCTGCAATCCAGCAGCGACCGAGGGAGTTTGTCTTTGTCCACCCTGACAGTGTGTGTATTCATGTGTACTCACTTAGTTGTGTTTGCGTGGGTTGAGCTCTGGCTCTTTGGTCCCGCCTCTCAACTGTCAATCAACTGGTGTTCAGATTCCTGAGCCTACTGGGCTCTATCATATCTACATTTAAAACTGTGTATGGAGTCAGCCTCCACCACATCACTGCCTAATACATTCCACCTGTTAACTACTCTGACACTGAAAAAGTTCTTTCTAACGTCCCTGTATATCGTCCCTAACGTCCATTTGGGTACTCAGTTTCCACTGTGTCCCCTTGTTCGCGTACCGCCAGTGTTGAATAGTTTATCCTTGTCTACCCTGTCAATTCCCTTGAGGATTTTGTAGGTAGTGATCATGTCTCCCCTCACTCATCTGTCTTCCAGTGTCGTAAGGTGCATTTCCCGCAGCCTTTCCTCGTAACTCATGCCTCTTAGCTCCGGGACTATTCTAGTGGCATTCCTCTGAACTTTTTCCAGCTTCGTCTTGTGCTTGACAAGGTACGGGCTCCATGCTGGGGCCGAATACGCCAGGATTGAACTTACATATGTGGTGTACAAGATTCTAAACGATTCCTTACACATGTTCCAGAAGGTTGTTTTGATGTTAGCCGGCCTACCCCGCTCCTAAAATACTAGGGAGCCGGTCGGACGAGCAGACACCACGCTGGACTTGTGATCCTGTGGTCCCGTGTTCAATCCCGGGCGCCGGAGAAAAGCAATGGGCAGAGTTTCTTTCACCTTATGCCCCTGTTTCCTAGGAGTAAATTAGGTACCTGGGTGTTAGTCAGCTGTCACGGGCTGCTTCCTGGGGGTAGAGGCCTGGTCGAGGACCGGGATGCGAGGACACTAAAAAGCCCCGAAATCATCTCAAGATAACCTCAAGATAAGCCTCGCATATGCCGTATACGTAATTCTCTTTATGTGGGCTTCAGGAGACAGGTTTGCTGTGATATTAATTCCTAGATCTTTCTCCCTTTCCATTTCATTAAGTACTTCATCTCCAATTCTGTATCTTTTGTCTGGCCTCCTGTTTCCACCGCGTGTGTGTGCGTGCGTTTGCTTCTGTATGTCCGTGAGTGTGTGTGCGTGCACGTGCGTGTACGTGTGTGTGCTTGTACGTGTGCGTGTGTGTGTGTGTACTCACCTAATTGTGCATGTGGGGGTTGAGCTCTGGCTCTATACTCCTGCCTCTCAACCGTCAATCAACAGGTGTACAGGTTCCTGAGCCTTTTTGGCTCTCTCATATCTACACTTGAAACTGTGTATGGAGTCAGCCTGCACCACATCACTTCCTAATGCATTCCATTTGTCAACCACGCTGACACTAAGAAAGTTCTTTCTAATATCTCTGTGGCTCATTTGGGCACTCAATTTCCACCTGTGTCCCCAAGTGCGTGTGACCCTTGGGTTAAATAGTCTGTCTTTATCTACCCCTATCGATTACCTTAAGAATCTTGAAAGTGGTGATCATGTCCCCCCCTAACTCTTCTGTCTTCCAGCGAAGTGAGGTTTAATTCCCGTAGTCTCTCCTCGTAGCTCATACCTCTCAGCTCGGGTACTAGTCTGGTGGCAAACCTTTGAACCTTTTCCAGTTTAGTGCTATGCTTGACTTGACTCCATGACTTACGGACTTACTTACGGACTTGACTTACTTACTTGACTCCTTGACTTACAGACTCCATGCTGGAGTCACAAACTCCAGGATTGGTCTGACATGTGTGGTATATAATGTTCTGAAAGATTCCTTACATAAGTTTCTAAAGGCCGTTCTTATGCTAGCCAACCTGGCATATGCCGCTGATGTTATCCTCTTGATATGAGCTTCAGGTTACAGGTCTGTCGTGATATCAACCCCCAGGTCTTTCTCTCTCTCTGACTCTTGAAGTATTTCATCTCCAAAATGACACCTTGTATCTGGTCACCTGCTCCCTACCCCTATCTTCATTACATTACATTTGCTTGGGTTAAACTCTAACAACCATTTGTTCGACCATTCCTGCAGCTTGTCCAGGTCTTCTTGAAGCCTCAAGCTGTCCTCTGTCTTAATCCTTCTCATAATTTTGGCGTCGTCAGCAAACATTGAGAGGAATGAGTCTATACCCTCTGGGAGATCATTTACGTATATCAGTGTTATGATCCCAGGCAGCCGAAAAACGAGTCTCCCCTCTGAGAATTATTCTATCAAGCCTGACCTGACTATAAGGTCTGGGAAATATGGAGGTGAAGACACCAATGTAAAATAGCTGGTCGGATTTAATAAACGATTTGACACTATGGGCAGTGAATAAGAAAGTAGATAAATGACTGGTGAGGAGATGTGGATAATTTGCTGGAGGCGTGAGGCTCGCTTCTGGAGGGTTTTTGACATCACTTGAGTGCCGGACATTGCATGGGGAAGCTGTGCTCCGTGTGAGCTCCTGTCAGAGAGGAAACCCTAGTGATATATCTCCAAGAGAAGAGAAGTGCAGACGTTCCAGCTGTGAAATCGAGCTGGAACGTTGTGGTCTCAAGTCCTGGACGGTGAGGAGTGTTTATTAAGCCGCCCAGAGACATTATCGTGGGCCGGGGGAGTGCCCTGACCAGATTCAGTCAGAGGGAGGAGTGCCCTCTACTAGGCAATCTTTGGTAAGCACGATTTAAGCCAGTTCATAGTGATTACCTGTAGTTGGTCGTGTGCCCAGCGACAGTAGCAATGTTTATTGATAAGTTAGACATGTTTTGATAAGGCAGAAGGCCTAAAATAAGAGAGTGGAGAGGGAGGAACACTGAGCGATGTCCGTCTCCTCTTAGCGCTGGCAGGTGACTGAGGGAGCCTAGCTCCTGATGGCAGAGGACCCTCCCAGAGTGAGTGAGGCCCGCCGGGTAAGGTGGAGCATGGACCAGCCTAAAACGGGGGAGTCCACTCTCACGGTATGTAGAGAGCAGATAAATTTTGGAGGCAAACATATTGTGTGGTTATTTTTGTTTATGCGTTTAAGGGGAAACATTTTTATTGGAGTGTCAATGGGTTGCAGGTTTGTCTTTGGGGAAGAAGTTGCTGAGAACTTCGAAGCCAGCACAGAGGGAGTAGTTGATGAGACTCCAAGGTAGTGGAGGAGAGGACCTCGAGCTGTGAGGAGAAGCAGTGAAGAGGAGTGTCACATGCTTCTGTAGAGGTGGTGAAGCACCATAGTTGCTCGAGGAAACTTCATGGTGTAACAGCCAGGAGAGCTGTGGAGGACCCTAGTAGTTAAACCCGGAAGAACCTGAAGAGATTAGGGTAGTGAACTTCCAGATGTGGAAGGGAAGTTCTAAATGATTACTTGTAGGGAGTTGACAGAGTGTTTGGATGTCATTAGCGTGCAAGACGCAGTGAAAGGCCAGTGATAGTTTGCCATTTTTGTGCCGAGGAGGATTTTTTATACTGAAGTATAGAGTTACGATCGTAGGCTAGATTACCTACAGATGTATGTGTTCTAGGACTGATAGAGTGATCGATTGATCATTGTTGTGTATCAAGAACATTTATACTGATTTATATGTTATTGCAATCATACCCTGATTTTCTTTGTACATGTTTATACATATATATATTCTCTTGCTGATAGTGCAACATTGTATTATAGGACTTGACCTACTTGAGGAGGTTGGTAATATTAGGTGGTGAATCAGGAGATAGGATACCACTTGATAAGCTGATGATAGAGTTCTGATGGTGTTGGAGTGCAACCTGACCGAAATAGTATAGAGTGTAGGATTCATTATTATTATATGTGTATATGTATTGTGTATGTGCTCTGTCCAGTAAATGTATTCAAATTTGCTGGTGTTTGATCTTGTCCTAGTGAGGCTTCCCATGAAATGGTACAGAAGGAGAGAGAAAGAGAGAAAGAACCAAGAACCATTGCTGTGGACAGGGTAGGACGGAAAACTAGTAAGTTAAAGGGGATTGAGGAGATCATATCACATAAGGAGAGAGTGGGGAGTCACAGCAGCTCGAGTGGGTGTGTGCACGTGACAACGAGGCTAAGTGTTGGAGCCGCATCCCCTACATGTGTGACGTTGAGCCCCTCTCCAAGAGCCAAAAGCGCCTAGTGTGATCTGCTAGTGAAGTATAAGCACTCTACCGAGTTGTGGGTTGGGTTGTCCAGAAAGAAGGATCAACAACGACAACGACACCAACCCACACTACAATAAGCAGACGCTTTACAACTTAACCCCAGCAGCATTTTCACTACATAACCCCAGCATCAATGAACATCTTCACCATAACCGATATCATCTTCATTAAACCTACAGCAGACTCTTTACAACTTAACCCAAACAGCATCTTCACCACATAATGACAACAGCATTTTCACTTCATAACCCCAGCATCAATGAACATCTTCACCACAACCTAAATCATCTTCATTTAACCTACAGCAGCATCTTCACTACATAACCCCAACAGCATCTTCACCACATAACCCCAGCAGCAACTTTACTACATAACCCCAACATTATCTTTTCTACTTAACCCCAGCAGCATCTTCACTACATAACCCCAACAGCATCTTCACTACATAACCACAACAGCATTTTCACTACATAACCCCAGCATCAATGAACATCTTCACCACAACCTATATCATGTTCATATAACCTACAGTAGCATCTTCACAACATAACTCTAGCAGCATCTTCACTACAAAACTCCTGAATAATCCTAACCACACAATCCTCAGCAGTGTCTTCACTACATAACTCAATGAAAAGAAAAGAAAAGAAAGGAGGGATGTCATGTTCACAGAAAACGGTACCATCCGTTTTCTATGTGCGGCGGCTCAGACGCACGGAGAAGATAAACAAAGAGCGTACAGAACGCCCGCCAAGCTTGGTAGCTAGTAGTCATGTAATCGTTTATATTTATTAAAGTCAGTAACCAAGCAATGGCTTTATTTCAACCCTACAACCAAGACTTCCTCAGCTACACACAACACCACAGTGAAGACAGCGTGTGGCCGGCTTGTGAAGAATTGAGGGACGAAGCTGATGGAGCCGCCCAGTGAAGGGGGCCAGTGATCCCTTTAATTCATCAGCTGATGGGAGTTGCTGGCGTTCACCAGAGGAGCGCTGCTGTCACCATTATTATTATTATTTCCATAAGTCCATACATGTATCTCGTGTATTGTAGTTTAGTTTGAGTAAACTTTTTATTATTTTATCACTGCTTTTGGTGTAAACTCCATCTCATTGAGCTTTGTGGATAAATGACATGAGTATACTGTACTGTAACTGGCATGACATAGAGAGAGACCCTGTGTTGGCAACACAACACTAGGTTTGAACACTAGTACTGGCATTCCCTAGAGAGTGACCCTGAGAGGGCAACATGACTGTACATTTGAATTCTAGTACTGGCAGCATATAGTACGGTCTTATGTTGCTGTAAATATATAATATTCGAACTAACGGCGTTGCTGGGACGTGGAGAGAATTACCCAGCTGGCGGCCAGAAGGTAAGAAGAGGAAGTGAGGCTACGGCCGGAAGTCCTGCAAATTCCCTGCACGCATAAGTGGGCATGCCCGGTGGGGGAGTCACATACTGCAAGATTGAGTTTACCAGTGTGGGCTGGCGCTTCTCCTCTCCCCCTTGGGTCTAAGGTCAAATGGTGGCCGGTCTTGAGGCATGACTAGGAGAGCTCCCTGGGGGTGATATGTGATACCCCTAGTGGAGGGAGTGAAGTCCCACGGCGTGAGGTTATAGGATCAGTAGAAAATTCCCGCGCTGTTTAACTGTAACCTCATGTAACACAAGGCCAAGGTGAGCGGCGCGTGACACTACGCATACTGAAGCTGGTGTATTGATGTACTCAAACTATTCAGTGATATCTGGGCAATAGCTTGAAAAACCTCCTTGTATGCTTATTATGTGTAATGGTACATAAATGCTCTATAGGAAACATTATGTTGACCATGATGGAGAATGTATAACTTTAGGTCTCGGATGTATTACTCACATGCATACTGTGTAATTTCCATTTCTTCAACGCATCTGTGGCGGTGTGGTTCAGAGTTTGTGACTTTATTTGTGTTATTTGACTGCAAGGATTATTGTCATGTTGACGTAATGTATACCATGGATCATTTCTACTGTTGTGCATCATTTATACCAGGTGGTAGGTGCTTTTATATGTCTTAGTGAGGTGGTATTCTGAGGAACTTAAATAATGCCAAGGTGCTGTATATGATATTGTTTCCTCATACCTCATTTTTTACTGGTTGTGACACCACCACCCTGTATTGGTATCAGCAGCATAATAGGCGCTAGTGTCCCACTGCACCAGGATAGAGCCTGGTGTCAGCTAGTGCTGATATAATGCAGTTTCCAGACCTGTTTTGTTGATCATGCCCAGCTGTTGAGAAGCTGGATAAGAAATTGTGTGTGAGTTAGTATACTGTTTTCTTTTTTGTAATGTTATGTGGATTTATATTAATGCCGAGTTAACTGGAATATTTTTTTGCTTGCTTTTCACTCCCCTAGAACATTGATTGATGTTTGGCCAGGCTATGTTTTCCAGTGATGCTGAAGGTTACTCCCTCATAACACTAAAGTGGGGGCACTGACCGTGAGCTGTCATAGCATAACATTTGTGGGGTTCCTGTCCGGGATCTCATAAACAACTGCTTCAACCTCATTTTCTTCTAGATTATAACGCATTGTATACTTTATTCCCAAAAAGATATGGTCACATTTACCCAAGGGAGGAAGGTACTGAATGTCAAATATATCTTCATCTTTCCGGGTAAATATCGAATCCAGCATAGAGTACGAAAGTCTTGGTGTAAATTTTTACATAAACTTCACAAATTACGTAAGTATGGGTTTTTATCCTCTGTTATTATGTCTGCGAGAAGACATTATCGTTGTTATTATTAGTATTTTATTATTTTAATGCACGCAGAAATCACAGTAATGTGATATATCAAATGAACAAATTAATTTATTTGTTCATTTGACATATCACGTTATTGTGATTTCTCTATGTATTGAAGTAGAGGCAGGGGGTAGAACTATTTGGTTGACAAAGCCCAAGTGCAAAGGGGGAAAATTGTTTGAAACTCCGGTTAGGCTTCAGTGGAAATGGAAGCTTCGGGAACCTCGTGAGGGCAGTAGCACTCCAGGTTGCAATTCTTTTGACCATGTCATGGTACAGTTGACCAGAGCGCATCTGGGAGCACTCACTGCATAGGTTTGAACCCTCGTCAAAGCCCGTGTGGATTTGTTCATTATTATTAATATTATTTTATAAAGCCTCTAATTATGCACAGCATTTCGAGCATAACTTAAGCTAATGAATTTGGGAACTGTATCAATACAGGTTCTTGGTGATTTTTTTAAGATAATACATTGTATAATATAATATTGGTTTAACAAATGTGAATATTGTTTATTTCATTTACTGTATATAGGTCTATATATCATGCCATATTGCATGGCGTGATGAGTATAAACATTTATATTGTCATGACATGCAAACCAGGCATGATAGGGCGGATCTCAATGAAACCTTTAAAATACTGAACAGTTTGGAGGATCTCGATCTGGTCAATTTCTTCAAAAGGTCAGACGTAACACGAACAAGGAGCCAAGGGTTCAAGCTCAATAAGCCACAATGTAGGACACAAAACAAGAGATGCTTCTTCACCCATAGAGCTATAAACTCGTGCAACTACGTACCCGCTTAAGCCATCAACGCCAAAAATCTGCTGGGTTTTAAAATTCAGCTGGAAAAGACCACCAGAGCAAATGGGGGGGGGGGGGAGGGCGTTGACAAGCCGCCAGTTTCCTGTCCTCATCGAAGCCACTAGTATTAGTGGCACCTCAGGTAAATTTCAGGTAAACTCAGGTAAATATCCATACCTTACTCTATATGAAAATTGTTTGTCTAACTCCTAAACAAAAAAAAATGTCTTGGGAATGTCAGTCATTCTACATTTTCAAGTTGTATTTGACGTGATAGTATTATTATTGTATTTAGCATCAAATTGTTAAAGCAGATGTCAATGAATTTCCTACCTGCATTGTTATTTGGTAAAATATTCCCAGTGCATTAGATTTGTTTACACCAGCACAGGAGCCTGTTCATTGCTATTCATATATTTGCTAATTTAGATCTTTATCTTCAGGCAAACTCGGTAGCTGGGTTGAAGCGGCACATTTTGTCTGGAGCATTTATCACGCCGGATCATGTCTCCCCAGCCACTACAGACCTCATTTCTCACCTCCTGGTACAAGAGCCAAGTGAGAGGCATGGTACTGACACTACTGCCGCTCACACCTGGCTAGCAACAGCCCCCCTCCTAACCCACGCAACTGACGCTTTATGTCATGGCACCTTCCCTATCTGCTCAGGATTCAGCTGATGTAGAGGTAATCTAGGAGTCATTTATTTAGGTAACCCAATTACGGATGTTTTTGGTTCAGTCATGTTTGTTTTTTCTGATTTTGCTTTTTAATTTTTGGTTACAATCACTTGCTGACCAGACCACACACTAGAAGGTGAAGGTAAGCAGAACTGGCGCTGTGGGATGAACCAAACGTCGAGTTAAGGGGCCTAAATGAATGATCATATGTACGTGCATAAGGCCAGTATGGTTCTTTTTATGACATACACATATGCCATTGTTATTATAAGAAATATTTAATGTTTATCAGTGCAAAGGCCAAAGATACATAAAAATATACCGACGAGGTACACACACACACACACACACACACACACACACACACACACACACACACACACACACACACACACACACACACACACACACACACAGAGGAGGTAAGATACCTAAAGGAGACTCTTCCACAATAACAGGCACAAACCGTACCCCAGGGAGATGGGAATGCTACTGTGGAGGGGACCACCACAACCCAGATCTCATTTGCTCAAATGCTTAAAAAGAGCCCTGAAGCTAGGTCTGCGGTTAAGGAAGTTGCCATGGAAGTGGCTTCCTCTCAGGAAGCAGCTAGATGTACTAGCCGGCTGATAGAGAGAAATAGAGCAGTAGTAGTAGCAGGCATTAAAGAACAAACAGGGACCAGACCAAAGGAGCGGAGAGACAAGGACAAAAACATGATTAAAGAGATCCTTAAAGAGGTAAGGATGGAGGGAGCTGAGCGAAATGTTGAAAAGGTTTTCAGGCTTGGAAAGTACAACAAGGACAGAGACCGAATGATAAAGGTGGTTTTCATGAGCGAAATCGCGAAAGAGGAACTGCTAGCAAGGAAGTGTTGTCTAAAAGGTGTAGAGAAGTTCAAGAAAATATTCCATTCACTACAAGGATTCACTACAAATGACAAGGAAGTGTGTGAGGAATTGAATAAGAAATTCCAGGAGGTCTTCACCTTAGAGCAAGGAGAAATTCCAGAGGTAAGTGAGGGAATAGCTAACCAGGAACCACTGGAAGAGTTTGAGATTACCAGTGGGGAAGTAAGGAAGTGTTTACTAGAGTTGGACGTGACGAAGGCTATAGGCCCAGATGGAATCTCCCCTTGGGTTCTAAAGGAAGGAGCAAGAGAACTGAGCCTACCACTCTCCATAGTGTATAACAAATCACTGGCAACAGGGAAACTGCCAGATATTTGGAAAGCAGCTAACGTAGTCCCGATATACAAGAAAGGGGGATAGACAGGAGGCACTGAATTACAGGCCAGTGTCCCTAACCTGCATACCATGCAAGCTGATGGAGAAGATTGTGCTAAGAAAGCTAGTGGATCACCTGGAGCGAAAGAACTTTGTAACACAGCATCAACATGGATTCAGGGATGGCAGGTCCTGCCTCACAGGGATACTTGAATTCTACGACCAGGCAACAAAAATACAGAATAGGAGGTGACGTACTTAATGAAACGAACAGAGAGAAAGATCTAGGAGTTGATATCACACCAAATTTGTCTCCTGAAGCCCACATAAAAAGAATAACGTCTGCGGCATATGCGAGGCTGGCTAACATCAGAACAGCGTTCAGGAACCTGTGTAAGGAATCATTCAGAATCTTGTACACCACATATGTAAGACCAATCCTGGAGTATGCGGCCCCAGCATGGAGCCCGTACCTTGGAGCACAAGACGAAGCTGGAAAAAGTCCAAAGGTATGCCACTAGACTAGTCCCAGAACTAAGAGGCATGAGTTATGAGGAAAGGCCGCGGGAAATGCACCTTACGACACTGGAAGACAGAAGAGTAAGGGGAGACAAGATCACAACCTACAAAATCCTCAGAGGAATCGACCGAGTAAACAAGGATGAACTATTCAACACTGGTGGGACGCGAACAAGGGGACACAGGTGGAAATTGAGTACCCACATGAGCCACAGAGACGTTAGAAGGAACTTTTTCAGTGTCAGAGTAGTTAACGGATGGAATGCATTAGGCAGTGATGTGGTGGAGGCTGACTCCATACACAGTTTTAAATGTAGATATGATAGAGCCCAGTTGGCTCAGGAATCTGTACACCAGTTGATTGACAGTTGATAGGCGGGACCAAAGAGCCAAAGCTCAACCCCCGCAAGCACAAATAGGTGAGTACACACACACACACACACACACACACACACACACACACACACACACAAACACACACACACACATGATCACAACCTACAAAATCCTCAGGGGAATTGACCGGGTAAACAAGGATAAACTATTCAACACTGGTGGTACGCAAAGAAGGGGACACAGGTGGAAACTGAGTATTCACATGAGCCACAGAGACGTTAGAAGGAACTTTTTCAGTGTCAGCGTAGTTAACGGATGGAATGCATTAGGCAGTGATGTGGTGGAGGCTGACTCCATACACAGTTTCAAATGTAGATATGATAGAGCCCAGTAGGCTCAGGAATCTGTACACCAGTTGATTGAAAGTTGAGAGGCGGGACCAAAGATCCAAAGCTCAACCCCCGCAAGCACAAATACGTGAGAACAAATAGGTGAGTACACACACATTGCCACTGGGGGGCCGATGGCCAAGCGGACAGCTAGTTGGACACGTGACCCTGTGGTCCTGGGTTCGATCCCGGGCGTCGGCGAGAAACGATTGGCAGAGTTTCTGTCAACCTATGCCCCTGTTACCTAGTTGTAAGTAGGTTCCTGGGAGTTAGTCAGCTGGCTCAGGATGCTTCCTGGGTGTGTATGTGTGTGTGTGTGTGTGTGGTATGAAAAAAAGTAGTAGTAGAAACAGTTGACTGACAGTTGAGAGGCAGGCCGAAAGAGTCTCAACCCCCTCCGTAAGCACAACTAGGTGAATACAACTATGTGAATACAGACACACACACAGAGATAAAGACAGACTACTTACCACAAGGAGCATGCGCACTAGGGGACACAGGTGAAAATTGAGTGCCCAAATGAGCCTAGAGACGTTAGAAAGAATTTTTCAGTGTCAGAATAGTATACAAATGGAATGCATTAGGCAGTGATTTGGTGGAGGCTGACTCCATACATAGTTTCAAGAGTAGATATGATAGAGCCCAGTAGGCTCAGTAACCTATACATTAGTTGATTGACAGTTGAGAGGCGGGACCAAAGAGCCAGAGCTCAACTCCTGCAAGCACAACTAGGTAAGTACACACACACACACACCCTTCCCCTCACCCTACCTGCCCCCACCCAAATGCTCACCCAACCCTCCCTCCCCCCCACCCCATTCTGAACCTATCACCCCTCCCCCATTCCCACCATGTCCCCCCTCCCACCTTCCCCCCCTTGTCCCCCCTCCCCCTTCATCCCATACCCTCCCTATCCCTCCTCGCCCTCATCCCGTATCCTCCATGTCACCCCTTATCTCCTTAACCCACACCCTACCTGTCCCCCTTTCCCTTGCACCCCCACCCCCCACCCCAAAATCCTCTGAGACCCAGTAAACCACCTCACAGATCTTCTCACCCAGGGAACAGTTTTCCCCACCAGCAGAATGCTCACCAAGAAGGGGACTAGAAAATAAACAGAAGAAAGTGAGCTTCAAGGCAATGTACACTAACATAGATGGGATTACAAATAAAGCAAATGAGCTTGGAGAATGGGTACTAGAGGAAAACCCAGACATAATAGCCCTCACAGAAACAAAGCTAACGAAAACGATAACAAATTCAGTGTTCCCACAGGACTATTATGTTATGAGGAAAGAGAAGGAAGGAAGAGGAGGTTGTGGTGTAGCTCTGCTGGTAAGAAATGGCTGGGATTTTGAGGAGATGGTTATTCAGGGCTGTGAAGGTTTCAGTGACTACATATCAGGCACCATAGCAACTGGAGGACAGAAAATTATAGTAGTAGTCATATATCTATGCCCCCCAACAAACGACAGAAGACCCAGACAGGAATATGATAGAAACAACTTGGCCACCATCAATATAATAGAGAGAGAGTAGCTTCTGTGGCAAACAGGAACAGATACAGACTACTAATCACGGGAGACTTCAACCATGTGAAGATAGATTAGGTGAACAGAGACCCACATGGAGGACCAGACACATGGCGAGCTAAGCTGTTGGACATGGCAACAAGAAACTTTCTAAGTCAACACGTCAAGGGACCGACAAGAATGAGAGGAAAGGACGAGCCAGCCTTGCTTGATCTGATATTTATCCTAAATGAGTCGGATATAAGGGAAGTTAAGTTGGAAGCCCCTCTGAGAATGAGTGATCATAGTGTATTGTGCTTTGAGTACCTGGTTGAGCTAGGAATTATCTCCCCCAAAAATGAACTGGGAAACAAAGGGCTGGCGTACTGAAAAGGAAACTATGAGGAGATGAATCAATTCCTTAGGGATATACAATGGGACACAGAATTCAGAACCAAGTCTGTACAAGACATGATGGACTATGTCACTCAAAAGTGTCAGGAGGCTGTAAGCAGGTTTGTCCCGGCCCGACAGAAAAAAAACACAGAAGCAAAAGAATAATCCGTGGTTTACTAGGGAATGTATGAAACCAAAGGAGCTGAACAAAAAACCATGGAGGAACTTCCGTAATAACAGAACACCTGAAAGCAGAGATAGATACCAGAGAACCAGGAAATAGTATGTTAGTGTGATAAGAGCAGCTGAGAAAAGGTATGTAAATGATATAGCTAACAAAGCCAAGACCGAAACAAAACTATTACACAGTCACATCAGGAGGAAGACAACACTGAAGGAACAGGTGAGGAAACTTAGGATGGGTGAGGACAGGTACACAGTGAATGACAAAGAGGTGTGTGAAGAACTCAACAAAAGGTTCCAGGAGGTCTTTACAATAGAACAAGGAGAAGTCACGGCGCTAGGAGAGGGGGCAGCAAACCAGGCGAATTTGGAAAGGTTCGAAATTACAAGAGATGAGGTCAAGAAGCCCCTATTGGAGATGGTTGTGAGAAAAGCTGTTGGGCCGGACGGAATCTCACCATGGGTATTGAAAGAGTGTACAGGAGCACTTTGTTTGCCACTCTCCATAGTGTATAGTAGGTCACTGGAAACGGGAGACCTACCAGAAATATGGAAGATGGCTAATGTAGTCCCAATATACAAAAAGGGTGACAGACAAGAGGCACTGAACTACAGGCCAGTGTCCTTGACTTGTATACCATGCAAGGTAATGGAGAAGATTGTGAGAAAAAACCTAGTAACACATCTGGAGAGACGAGACTTCGCGACAACCCATCAACATGGGTTCAGGGAGGGTAAATCTTGCCTTACAGGCATAATAGAATTCTACGATCAGGTGACAAAGATTAAGCAAGAAAGAGAAGAATGGGCGGACTGCATTTTTTTGAACTGTTGGAAAGCCTTTGACACAGTACCCCATAAAAGGCTAATGCATAAGCTGGAGAAACAGGCAGGAGTAACTGGTAGGGCGCTCTGTGGATAAGGGAGTACCTAAGCAATAGGAAGCAGAGTGTTACAGTGAGGGGTGAGACCTCAGATTGGCATGAAGTCACCAGTGGAGTCCCACAGGGCTCTGTACTCGGATCTATCCTGTTTCTGATATACATAAATGATATCCCAGAGGGTATAGACTCATTCCTCTCAATGTTTGCTGACGACGCCAAAATTATGAGAAGCATTAAGACAGAGGAGGACAGCTTGAGGCTTCAAGAAGACCTGGACAAGCTGCAGGAATGGTCGAACAAATGGTTGTTAGAGTTTAACACAAGCAAATGTAATGTAATGAAGATAGGGGTAGGGAGCAGGAGACCAGATACAAGGTGTCATTTGGGAGATGAAATACTTCAAGAGTCAGAGAGAGAGAGAAAGACCTGGGGGTTGATATCACGCCAGACCTGTAACCTGAAGCTCATACCAAGAGGATAACATCAGCAGCATATGACACGTTGGCTAACATAAGAACGGCCTTTAGAAACTTGTGTAAGGAATCTTTCAGAACATTATATACCACACATGTCAGACCAATCCTGGAGTATGTGACTCCAGCATGGAGTCCGTATCAAGTCAAGCATAGGACTAAACTGGAAAAGGTTCAAAGGTTTGCCACCAGACTAGTACCCGAGCTGAGAGGTATGAGCTACGAGGAGAGACTACGGGAATTAAGCCTCACTTCGTTGGAAGACAGAAGAGTTAGGGGGGACATGATCACCACATTCAAGATTTTCAAGGTACAGATCCTCTCCCTCGGTCGCTGCTGGGCTGCAGATCCTTTCCCTCGGTCGCTGCTTGGCTGCAGATCCTCTCCAACGGTCGCTGATAAGCTGCCGATCCTCTCCAACGGTCGCTTATTGGCTGCAGATCCTCTCCCTCGGTCCCTGGAGGGCTGTAGATCCCCTCCAACGGTCGCTGATAGGCTGCAGATCCTCTCCAACGGTCGTTGATGGGCTGCAGATCCTCTCCCACGGTCCCTGGTGGGCTGCAGATCCTTTCCCCCGATAGCTGGTGGGCTGCAGATCCTCTTCCCCGGTCCCTAGTGGGCTGTAGATCCTATTCCCCGGTCGCTGCTGGGCTGCAGATTCTCTCCCTCGATCGTTGGTGGGCTGCAGATCCTTTTCCCCGGTCCCTGGTGGGCTGTAGATCCTCTTCCCCGGTCCCTGGTGGGCTGTAGATCCTATCCCCCGGTCGCTGCTGGGCTGCAGATACTCTCCCTCGGTCGCTGCTGGGCTGCAGATTCTCTCCCCTGGTCGCTGCTGGGCTGCAGATCCTCTCCCTCGCCCGCAGTTGGGCTGCAGATCCTCTCCCCCTGGTCGCTTCTGGGCTGCAGATCCTCTCCCCTGGTCTCTGGCAGGCTGCAGATCCTCTCCCCCGGTCGCTGGTTGAATATGAACCAAATTATGTTTTTGGTTCATATGCTATAATTTACGTTTCGATTAAACTCCTGATTTGGGTTTTAAGTTTGCAGGTTATGGCAGAGTGACAGATGACAATAGGGTTCAAATGAGCTGTAATATATATATATCGCCCATGAGTAATAATGGAAGATCGATGATCTTGATCGATGACAGTGTGAGACACTGTCATCGACCAAGAGAAAACATTTATAACACACATGTGTACATGTTCGATAGTGGACGTTAATGTAGCAACACAAACTGGTGGTGAGAATAATGTCCTGGAGTTCTTGTACCAATGCTTCCCCACCGTGTAAACAGTGGTGGTGAGAATAATGTCCTGGCCTTCCTGTACCAGTGCTAATCCACCGGGTAAACACTGGTGGTGAAAATAATGTCCTGACGTTGCTATACCAGTGCTAGCCCACCCTGTAAACACTGGTGGTGAGAATAATGTCCTGGCGTTGCTGTACCAGTGCTAAACCATCGTGTAAGCATTGGCCACGTGTGCTCTCTGCTCTTCAATCTCTCTTATGAATTGCACTTTATCGCTGACATGAAAGTGAAGTTAACACATTGCCATCATTACAGAAAAGCCTCAAATGTATTTCCAGGTGGCATTTACTGCACAACAGTCAATAGCACCTGTTGACTTTACCTGAAGGTTCTTGTTTTTTAAAGACAGAACAATATATCCGTATCTAATACATGTTTGAGCATACATTTTTCCTTAACAAATGGTGAAGTATGACATTAGATTATATGTATTTATTTATTTGATAAAGTCCCACGTTTTATGCTAACATCTCATTCTATTTCCTTAATGAGCTGTAGTCTCCTCTGTCTATTAATTAAATAACATGGGTGAGGATTCATCAATCATTTACATAAGTATAACGAAACCTTTATATCTTTCCTTAATCCTAGCGCATTTATTTACATTTATTTAACAGTTTATGAGCTTTAAAACCCAAGGTTAATATTGTTACAGATAATTTTGTAGTTCTTCAAAATTTTTAAAATGATTCAAGAATGTAAACAACTCTGTCTTGATGGAGGAAAGATGCATAGGTTTCAAAGCAGGTTACCTTGATGAATCCTGGCCCTGACCCCCCTTGTGTTACCTTAATCATCTACCATCGTTCCTGCTGTGTACCGCCAATCGTCTATACTCGTTCATCAGTGTGGTAATTGTCTCTCTTGACCTTCGACCGCCCAGTTCCGGTCAAAGGCTGAACAATAATTCCAATTCATTTCTTATTTCAAATTGGTGAATGTTGTAGATGGGATTTTTTATTGCTAATTATCCTGGGATGGACTGAAATAAATAGAAAATGTTACCTCTACAGGACCTCAACATAACCTAACCTGGTCCTGAACCAGGACCGAGGCTTTTCATAATGTATGATAATAATAGTAAAGATGTTACAACATCGGAGAGAAAGTGCAGTGAACAATGTACCCTTTTACTCATTCAAGACAAGGGATGTATGCACCAGAGGTGTAACCCGCTTCTCAGTGTATATACACTAAGAGTTTGCTTTTGTCCTGCATGAAAGATATTCTGCTTGGGCAGCAGTTTACATTAACAACCATGACGCTTACTGGTGCATGAATAGTGGGTGCTCAAAATTGCAAGCAGAATTATATGCCTCAAATGAGGCTATAAATTATGCAATTGAGAATAATTTCCATGATGTCATCATTCATACTGAATCTAAATCTTCGCTCCAGGCATAGCACTATATATATATATATATATATATATATATATATATATATATATATATATATATATATATATATATATATATATATATATATATATATATATATATATATATACACACAACTCGTCACAAAGCCTACATATAGGAAAAGAAGCACACAATCTAGAGCTGTCAATACCCCTAAATTGGATGCCAAGTCACATTGGCATAGATGGTAATGAAAAGACAGACACAGTAGCAAACACTGCCACTCCTCTACCTGTTGTACAGGTTATTAAACCTCCACGTTTTTCACAGATTAAGGAGCAAATCAAGAAGAAAATACTCCCAACTCTCAAAAGTCACCACAGAGCCAAAGTAGCGGAAGGAAGATCCATTGTGATGTGGTACGAACCAGCCACTGGGTACTCCTCTTTCAAGCCTGGCAAAAAGGTATCCATAGACATTGCAGTAGCCAGAGGGAGCCGGTCGGCCGAGCGGACAGCATGCTGGACTTGTGATCCTGTGATCCTGGGTTCGATCCCAGGCGCCGACGAGAAACATTGGGCAGAGTTTCTTTCACCCTATGCCCCTGTTACCTAGCAGTAAAATAGGTACCTGGGTGTTAGTCAGCTGTCACGGGCTTCTTCCTGGGGGTGGAGGCCTGGTCGAGGACCGGGCCGCGGGGACACTAAAAAAAGACCCGAAATCATCTCAAGATAGCCATACACAGACTCAGACCTGGTTACAAGTGCTGCTGGGAGGTAATAAACCCAATATTCAAAGGAGAGTCATATCTGTGGAACAGATGCAGAAGCGCCACTATTGCACTGCTTACTGGAATGTGAAGCAACTGAAGTCCTGCTCACCAAACTCAACATTAATCCAACGAGAGCAGCTGCATTAGATGCAAATTCCATAGCGAATACGATGATTAGAAAAGCCGTTGAAGAATGGGACACACTAGTGAACATTGTTCATCTATTTCCGCCATTAAGATAAGGTTATTAAAACAAGAGTAAAACTCGTGCGCTAAAACAGGAATGGGAAAGAAACGGGAGAAAAAAGAAAACCCAACCTCCATTTAAAACTTTGACCCAGATATCACAGTAACAAGGTTATCTCGAATAACCTAACTCAATTACGGGCACATTATAGCCCGTGCTACATGGACATTTCGTTCTGAGTAGTTAAATCTAAAACAACAACAACAGCAACAACTTTTGTCCTGGCCTTTGTTGAGGATTAAAGCATTCTCGTTGGTTGGTCAGTAAGCTGTTGTTGTTGCCTTAATAACTCTCCAGAGGTTGATAAGTCCAAGAAGAAAGCTTACTACGGTTTCTCAAGACAGTTCAGCTCGTTAGTCAAAACTCTGACGGCCTGTGATGCGACTCTTATTTAACATGAGAACAATGAGGCCCGAGCAATATTACAATCAGAGTAGGACTAATTTTAACCCTGTTCTTGCTTATAAACTAAAGCAAAAACTAACAATATGAGTTGTACCTAATTCTCCAGATTCCTTCATGAGACTGACTGGTGTTCTGGTTCGAATAAAGAAAGGTGCAGACGGAAGCTGAGACAACCTTCAGTATAAAGAAGTATAAACCTTCAGTATAAACCTTCAGTATACAGCTGTCACAGAAGGTTAACTGTCGAAACAACGATACAACGCTACATGTGGAGGGACTCTATTAGTAACGGGGAAATATATTAAGTTCCTTGTCATTTACCCCTATACCCATGTGTTGTGTGGACATCAAAGTCATTTTATGAGTGGTTATAGCCAATACCCACCTTGTGAGAGTTGGGACTATATACCCATCTCATGGGCGGAGTAGCCACATTTCCATCTTCTTAGTGGTGGACCAAGTACCCATCTTAAGTCGAGGTCCCAATATACATCTTATGAGTAGAGAGTGGTGTTCTCATCTTGTGAGTGGTGGCCCAAATACTGAACTTGTGAGTGGGGGGTCCCAATACCTATCTTGTGAGTAGTGGTCCCAATACCCACCTTGTGAGTAGTGGTCCCAATAACCACCTTGTGAGTGGGGGTCCCAATACCTATCTTGTGAGTAGTGGTCCCAATACCCACCTTGTGAGTAGTGGTCTCAATACCCACCTTGTGAGTGGGGGGTCCCAACAGCGACTTTGTGAGCGGTGGCCTCAATACCCACATTCTGAGTCGTGCTCCCAATGCCCTTCTTTTGAATGGTGGTCACAATACCCATCTTGCGAGTGTTGGTCCCAATTCTCATCATGTGAGTGGTGGTCCCAATGCCTATCTTCTGATTGGTGTTATCAATACCCTTGTTATCAATACTCATCAACTTGTGAGTAGTGTTCCCAATACCCATCTTGTGAGTGATGGTCCCGATACTCACATTTTGAGTGGTGGTCCTTATACCCATCTAGAGGGAAGGGAAGGGAACCATCAGGGGTAAGGTAAGCACCAAGCTCTTACGACTATATAGCAATCTTGAGCGAGGTGTTATCAATACCCGCCTTGTGGGTGGTATTATCAATACCCATCTAGTGAGTGGTGGTCACGATACTCACATTTTGAGTGGTGGTCCTTATACCCATCTTGACGGAAGGGAAGGGAACTATCAGGGGTAAGAGCTAAGCCCTTACGACTATAAAGCAATCTTGAGCGAGGTGTTATCAATATCCCCGCCTTGTGGGTGGTGTTATCAATACCTATTTTGTGAATGGAGGTCCCATTATCCATCATGTGTGTGTGGTGGTCCTAATACCCATCATGTGTGTGTGGTGGTCCTAATACCCATCATGTGTGTGTGGTGGTCCCAATACCCATCATGTGTGTGGTGGTCCCAATACCCATCATGTGTGTGGTGGTCCCAATATTCATCTCGTAAGTGGTGCTCTCAACCTCCATCTTGTGAGTGCTGGTCCTAATACCTATCTTGCGAGTGGTATTCCCAATACCAATCTTTTGATTAATGTTTCCAATCCCAATATTTTATTAGTGTTTCCAATACCCATATTATGAGTGCTGGATCCACATTGATATCTCTGTGAGTTGTGGTGTCCAATGTGTGTATTTTCAGTTGCAGGTTCTCATTCTCAAACTTCTACTTGAAGAAGACCTATGACATTCTCTCTAAAAGGTAGAGCTATGTACCTTTCTTGTGAGTACTGGTGTATCATACACGTTTCTTAAGGTGTGATGCACCAGTCCCATGTTGCGAGTTGTGAAACTCCAATACCCAACTCCTAAGCGCTGGAGCTTCATTCCAACCTTAGAAATGATGGTTCCTCATCCCCACTCCCCACGGCATGCGGAGGAAGGGGTACAGTTATATCCATAGCTGGGAGGGGTACAGTCATATCCATAGCTGGGAGGTTATCTTGAGATGATTTCGGGGCTTTTTAGTGTCCCCGCGGCCCGGTCCTCGACCAGGCCTCCACCCCCAGGAAGCAGCCCGTGACAGCTGACTAACACCCAGGTACCTATTTTACTGCTAGGTAACAGGGGCATAGGGTGAAAGAAACTCTGCCCATTGTTTTTCGCCGGCGCCTGGGATCGAACCCAGGACCACAGGATCACAAGTCCAGCGTGCTGTCCGCTCGGCCGACCGGCTCCCTCCGGGAGGGGTATAGTCATATCCATACCTGAGAAGAGTACAATCATACACATACCTGGGAGGGGTACAGTGTTACGGCCACAATGGGACACAACCGGGTTCTTTTCAGGTGGTACGAAAGTTCATATATCCGGCCCCAAGTTAGTAGAGGCTTTCAAGAGGTGAGCTCAGTAATGCAAGTAAAATAAGAAGGGGAGGTACATTAAATACACAAGTTCGTCACTTTAACCATATATAATTAGTCTTCCCATCAACATATATATATAAAAGTCTTAAACGGAGAATATTACTACACCTTGTACATCATCATCTCTCTCTGAAGACACTGAACACTCAGCGAAGCCCACTCCATGCAGTCTTTTACCGGGTTTCCTTATCCATGGTACTACCCTCAGCAGGTACCAGGAAACAACGATGAGTCTACCCTGGCCACGGACCAGCCAAATCACAATTCCACTAGGTGCCTCGTCGTGAAGGCCCACAACCACAGTCCAGCCTGTTGCTGGCAGGTACCAATCAGCCTCACGCTGTTAGGCCACTTCACGAGCGAATACTAGGATTGCGAGCCCTAGGCAGGAGCTTTGTGTAACTCGCTGGTTACTCTCCTCTTTCGGCACCCAGTCGGTTGTCTCTTCCACCAGCCAGCCCCGGGTACGACGAATCCCGTCACTGCCACTCCTCAGGTAGACAGTTGAACACTATACAGTTCTTGTCCGGCGGCGGCTCACTGCTTCTGTAAAGCAGATTGGTGTAGAGACCTTGGCTGCCTTGGGTAGACTGACTCTTCGTACATCACAGCAGCCTTACGTTGACTCTGTGAATACAAACACGTCATCAGTACACTGGGATACTACATGGGGACCACTAGGAAACATCACTTACTGGCTTAGACTCAAACGTCCACCTTTTCGCTCCATAGATGGCGCTCATTGTCTAAGCGCCACCTCACCAGAGGCCAGCACCGGCTACCTCTCGAGCCGATTGGGACAGGAATCTAGCGGTTCTCGCCAGTATATTCCCGTCATCACTAGATGGCGTTGTCCATGTTGTGGGGGGTTTCGGGAGCGGACTCACAGATGGCGTTGATGTCACTGCTCCATGTTCCGATGGTGGACTTGGGTTTGTAACATACAGTCACACCCGTACCTGGGAGGGGTACCGATAGTGGACTTGGGTTCGTAACATACAGTCACACCCATACCTGGGAGGGGTACAATCACACCCATACCTGGGAGGGGTACAGTCACACTCATACCTGGGAGGGGTACAGTCACACCCATACCTGGGAGGGGTACACTCATACTCATACCTGAGAGGGGTACAATCACCCTCATGCCTGGGAGGAGTACTGTGACACCCATACCTAGGAGGGGTACAGTCACACTCATACCTGGGAGAGGTACAGCCACAGTAATACCTTGAAGGTGTAGTCACACCCATACCTGGGTGGGGTACAGTCACACTCATTCCTGGGAGGGGTACAGTCACTACAATACCTGGGAGGGGTACAGTCACCCTCATACCTGGGAGGGGCACAGTCACACTCATACCTGGGAGGGGTACAGTCACACCCATACCTGGGAGGGGGTACAGTCACACCCATACCTGGGAGGGGGTACAGACACACCCGTACCTGGGAAGGGTACAGTCACACTCATACCTGGGAGAGGTACAGCCACACTAATACCTGGGAGGTGTAGAGTCACACCCATACCTGGGAGGGGTACAGTCACACCCATACCTGGGAGGGGTACAGTCACACTCATTCCTGGGAGGGGTACAGTCACACCCATACCTGGGAGGGGTACAGTCACACCCATACCTGGAAGGGGTACAGTCACACATATACCTGGGAGGGGTACATTCACACCCATAAATGGGAGGGGTACAGTCACACTCATTCCTGGGATGGGTACAGTCACACCCAGACCTGGGAGGGGTACAGTCACACTCATTCCTGAGAGGGGGTTATTATAGTATGTTGGGTTGGTGGTGTTGTCGTCGTTGGTCCTTCTTTACGGACAACCCAACGCACAACTCGGTAGAGTGCTTATACTTTACCAGATCACCCTGGGCGCTTCTGGCTCTTGGAGAGGGGCTCAACGTCACACATGTAGGGGATGCGGCTCCAATACTTAGCCTCGTTGTCACGTGCACACACTCACTCGAGCCGCTGTGACTCCCGACTCTCTCCTTAGGCGATATGATCTCCTTAATCCCCTTTGACTTTTAGTCTTCCGTCCTACCCTGTCCACAGCAGTGGTTCTTGGTTCTTTCTCTCTCTCTCCTTCTTTACTATTTCCTGGGAAGCTTCACTAGGACAAGGTCAAACACCAGCAAATTTGAATACATTTACTGGACAAAGCACATATACAATACATACACACATATAATAATAATGAATCTTACACTCTATACTATTTCAGTCAGGTTGCACTCCAACACCATCAGAAATCTATCATCTGCTTATGAAGTGGTATCCTATCTCCTGATTCACCACCTAATATTACCAAGCTCCTCAAGTAGGTCAAGTCCTATAACACAATGTTGTATTATCAGCAAGAGAATATATATATCTATCAACATGTACAAGGAAAATCAGCGTATGAGTGCAATAACATATATATATATCAGTATAAACGTTCCTTGATACACAACAATGAACAATCGATTACCTTATTAGTCCTAGAACACATACATCTGTAGGTAATTCAGCCTACGTCTGTAACTCTATGCTTCAGTATAAACACTCCTCGGCACAAGAACGGCAAACAATCACTCACCTTTCACTGCGTCTTGCACGCTAATGACAACCAAACACTCTATCACCTCCCAACAAGTAATCAACCAGAACTTCCCTTCCGCATCTGGAAGCTCACTACCCTCATCTCTTCAGGTTCTTCCGGGTTTAACTACCAGGATCCTCTGCAGCTCCTCTTGGCTGCTACACCATGAAGTCTTCCTTGAGCAATTATGGTGCTCCACCACTTCTGCTAGGGTCCTCCACAGCTCTCCTGGCTGCTACACCATGAGGTTTTCCTTGGGCAAATATGGTGCTTCACCACCTCTACAGAAGCACGTGACACTCCTCTTCACTGCTTCTCCTCACAGCTCGAGGTCCTCTCCTCCACTACCTTGGAGTCTCATCAACTACTCCCTCTGTGCTGGCTTCGAAGTTCTCAGCAACTTCTTCCCCAAAGACAAACCTGCAACCCATTGACACTCCAATAAAAATGTTTCCCCTTAAACACATAAACAAAAATAACTACACAATATATTTGCCTCCTACATCTATCTGCTCTCTACATACTGTGAGAGTGGACTCCCCCATTTTGGGCTGGTCCATGCTCCACCTCGCCCGGCGGTCCTCACTCACTCTGGGAGGGTCCTCTGCCATCAGGAGCTGGGCCCTCTCAGTCACCTGCCAGTGCTCAGAGGAGACGGACGTCGCTCCGTGTTCCTCCCTCTCCACTCTCTTGTTTTAGGCCTCCTGCCTTATCAAAACATGTCTAACTTATCAATAAACATTGCTACTGTCGCTGGGCACATGACCAACTACAAGTAATCACTATGAACTGGTTTAAATCGTGCTTACCACAGATTGCCTAGTCGACAGCGCTCCTCCCTCTTACAGAGTCTGGTCAGGGCACTCCCACGGCCCACGATAATGTCTCTGGGCGGTTTAATAAACACTCCTCGCCGTCCAGGACTTGAGACCACAACGACCCCAGCTCGATTCCACAGCTGGCACACCTGCACACTTCTCTTCTCTTGGAGATATATCACTAGGGGTTCCTTTCTGACGGGAGCTCAAATGAAGTACGGCTTCCCCCTGCAATGTTTGGTGCTCAAGTGAGCTCAAAGCCCTCCAGAAGCGAGCCTCACGCCTCCAGCAAATTATCTACATCTCCTAACCAGTCATTTATCTATTTTCTTATTCACTGCCCATAATCTCAAATCGTTCATTAAATCCAACCAGCTATTTTACATCGTGTCTTCACCTCCATATTTCCCATACCTTATAGTCGGGTCAGGCTTGATAGAATAATTCTCAAAGGGGAGACTCGTTTTTCGCCTGCCTGGGATCATAACACTCCCTCTCCTTTGTTTTTTGAGAATTATTCTAGTGGCTAGGCTCGAGATAACGCATAAGCTATTACGTTGTCTCGCCCTCTTATGTGCGTTATCACCAGGTCATACTATTGGAGCGATAAAAACCATCTGGTTAACCTCTGGTTTGCATGCTTCATTTTCCTCAGGAAAACTAGGGGATTATTGTCTGTATACACCGTCACTGGGTGTCCTCCCCCACTCACATACTCTTCAAAATGTTTCAATACCATCACCAGGGCCAAAATCTTTTTCTCGACCGTACTATACGACCTCTGGTGCTTAACGAACTTCTTCGAGAAGAAGGACACGGGGCGGTAAATTCCATCACTCTGCTGCGTCAGTACAGCTCCAGCCCCTATATCACTGGCATCTACAAATAACGTAAACGGCACTCCAAAATCTGGCGACACTAGTACAGGCGCCTCAGTCAACAGTCTTTTGGTCTTTTCAAACGCTTCTTGTGCTGTTCCATTCCACTCCCACTTCTTGCTCTTTGACAGCAAACTCGTCATAGGAACGGCTATGGTGGAGAAATTTTCACAGAACTTCCGGTAATATCCAATCATACCGAGGTATCTCAGCAATTCTTTCTTACTCCTGGGCACCGAGAAATTGTCAATGGCCTCCACCTTTGTTCTTACCGGAGCAACCTCAACCTCACCTTGCCCTACTATATATCCAAGGTACTCCAGGCTGGCTCTCCCGAACTCGCTTTTTGCTAAGTTGATCGTCATGTTGGCCTTCTCCAATCGATCGAACAAATCTAAAAGTCGATCCACGTGATCATTCCAGGAATCAGCGAACACTACAATATCATCGATGTACACTGCACATCCGGTCGAGCCTTGTATTACCTGATTCATTACTCGTTGGAAACAACTACCACTATTCTTCATTCCGAACGGCACCACTTTATATTGGTACAAGCCGTCGGGTGTCACGAACGCTGAGATCCTCTTGGCCTCCTCGGACAGGGGAATCTGGTAGTATCCCTTCAACAGATCTATTTTCGAGACATACCGTGCACTCCCAATCCGATCTATGCAATCGTCAATGCGCGGTATCGGGAATGAGTCAGCGACTGTGACGGCATTCACTTTCCTATAATCGGTGCAGAACCGGTATGTGCCATCACTCTTCTTCACGAGGAGGCACGGCGAACTCCAGTCACTGTCGCTAACCTCTGCCAAGTCGTTATCTAGCAGATACTTTACTTCTGCTCTCTCATCGCCGCTGCTTTCTCTGGGTTAACTCTGTAAGGGTGCTGCTTGATGGGGTCAGCACTCCCTACATTTACTTTGTGCACCGTTCCGCGGTGTCTTCTGGGCACGTCCTTGAATAACGACTTATTCCTCTGGAGGATCTCCGCTAGTTCCTGGCGTTGGTCATCCTCCAAATGACCCAGACGTTCACCTATCTTGGCCAGGCTTTCCGTATTCGATATCTTCGCGCCATCGGCCCTCTCTAACTTACAGTTCTCCTCCTCTATTCCTTTGCCGTCTCCCACGCAAAGCACAGTCGCCGGCAATGGGGTTTCCATCTGTTCTTCACCACCTAGAGGCTTATCTCTGTCATAGTACCTCTTGATAGAGGTACTATGACATGATAGTACCATGTTCAAGTGGCAAACCTGTGACTTCCTCAGACGATCTGTCATGTGGATTATATAATTCACATCCCCTAACGCCTTCTGGATGGTATACGGTCCACAAAATCTCGACTCATATATACTTCAATTCACCGGCAGGAGGACTAACATCTGATCTCTTTCTTAAAATTTCCTGCCCTTCGCCTTCCTGTCGTGGTACCTTACCATCTCTGCCTGGGAGGTTCTCAAATTTTCCTTGGCCAAATCTCTGGCCCTAGAGAGTCGCTCTCTAAAAGTTTTTACATATTGTCCCACGTCCACCTTAGGCCTATCCACGGTGAGCTGCTCCTTCAGCGCACCCACTGGGCTCCTCACGGAGTGTCCATACACCAGCTGGAATGGGGTGAATCCGAGTGATTCTACTACCGCATCCCTGATGGCGAACAACACGGATGGTAATGCCTCGTCCCAACTACTCCCTTCCTCAGCGCAGTATATCCTCAACAAGCTCTTTAGCGTTCCATGGAAACGTTCCAATGCTCCCTGCGACTGAGGGTGATACGGTGTTGAGCGCACTTGCTCTACCCTCCATCCTTTCACAGTGTCCCTAAACAACTTCGACTGGAAGACACTCCCCTGGTCCGTCTGGATAACCTTGTGCATTCCTACCCACGAAATGTAGTTCTGTAGTCTATCCAGAACGGCTCTCGACGTCACTCTTCTCTAGGGGATTGCTTCTGGGAAACGGGTGGCCGTGCACATTATGGTCAGCAAATATTCGTGGCCTCTTCTGGTCCTTGGCAACGAACCTACACAGTCTATCAAGACTCTCTCAAAAGGCTCGCCAAATGCCGGTATGGGCTTTAAAGGTGCCTTTGGTGTAGCCGGAGTCGGCTTACCTGCATGTTGGCATGCCAAACATGTCCTACAATACTTCTTCACATCCTTCCATACGTTCGGCCAGTAGAAGTGTTCCAGCACCTTATTTAAGGTCTTATTCACCCCTAAGTGCCCTGCCATATCTATGGAGTGGGCTAGTTCTAGCACTGCCGCCCTAAACTCCTTCGGCACTAACACTTGGTGCTTCTCCAACCATACTTTATCTGCGCCGGCTTTGTCCGGTCGCCACTTCCTCATTAGTACGTCATCGTCCAAGTAGTAATCCACGGGGGACTCCGGACATGAGTTTCCCCCTTTTGCCTCCCTGATTAGATCTATAAACTCCTCTTTCTGAGCCCTAATCAGGTCCGCTCGGTTCACGCTGAACCTTTCAGGTAGAGTCATCTTCAGTTCCTGTCTCCTCGAATCCTCATTCTTCTGAGCTGGATCTTCATCAAACAGCCCAGACATCTCCATGTCGACCTCCTCCCTTGGTGGAGTCGACACTGCCACATCATCTCCAATGTCTTACTCGGCGGCTACGTCCGACTCTTTCACTACACAGGCCGGGTATACGATGACTTGACTGTCCTCTGCCTCATCTTCAAGGATGCTGGAAGGATCTACCTTGTCCGGTGTTCCACTTGTATCGCGGTCTTTCTGGTTCACCTCCGGCACAGCTTTTACTATCAGCTCTGGCAACACCTTGGACCCACACAAGTCGTTCCCCAGGATCACTTGGACTCCTGAAACAGGTATGTTGGGGCACACTCACAACATCACCTCCGCCGACAAATAATCTGACTTCAACTGAAAAGCACACACGGCCATGTCACTCTTAGACATGAACCCAACAACCCATGAACCTTTATTCTCCTACTGCCAGCTAACAGCCGATCATTTCCAATTAGGCCTCTCAGAATCAAGCTCTGATTGGCTCCGGTATCCCTGAGGATACTAACCTCCACCTCGGGTTGACCTTCTATGCCGACCCAACCTTTACTAATGAACGGCCTATACCGCTCGTTCATCAAATCTCCCTTCTGTGGTTTGTCTTGTTGTACATCAACGAATTTTTTCCGGGGATCACACGTGGTCAGGGTCACGACTCTCTTGCCCTGCCGACAATCTCGCATCATGTGACCCGATCTGTTGCAGTTGTAGCATCTCTTCTGGGAGAAATCTCTCCTATACGTCCCCGAGTGGCTCTGATTCTGCCCACTCATATTGGAGTTCCTCGGGCCAGACGTACTACTCGTACTCTGTGGAGCTTCATTGGACTCTTGTCTTCTCTGCACATTTTGATTTTCCTGCATACCTCCAGCAGACGGACTCAACAACTTTCCTTCCTGGGGCTTAAAACTAGCTGGTCTGCTTGTCTGCCCCCCAAAACTTCTTCCTCCCCAGACTCCACTGGGTCTGCTATTGCTGAGTCTCGCCTCGCTTCTCACTCTGTTCTCCCTCAAGCTCTTGTATGCTTCAGTAATCATATCCGCCCTATCTGCGGCATCTTTCACATCCTTTACCCCCGCTTCTTGGATCTTGAACTTTGCTTCGGGATGCATCATCTCCAAGAACTTCTCCATAACCATTAGTTGCTTCAGGTCAGCGTAAGATCCAACTCCAGCAGCCTCAATCCACTTCTGGAATCGTCTTTGCTGTCCAGATCCTTTGCTGTCTCAGCAAAGGTACATGCTTCAATCTTTATCATCTCTCTGAAACGCTTCCTATAAGCTTCTGGGGTTAGCTGAAACGAGCGCAATATGCTGCTCTTTACTGTGGCATAATCCTGGCACTCTTCCAGTGACAATTGGGTGTACGCCTCCCTGGCTGCACCGGTCAATCTTAACTGGACCAGCTGGGCCCATTCCTCCTGTGGCCACTCCCTAATGCTGGCTATTTTTCAAAATGCCCGAAGAAGCTCTCTGCCTCTTCGGGAACAAACAAGGGAATGTCCTTCTCCCTAACCCTAACATCTGGTGAGTGTGATACCTGGGTGGTGCCCTCTGGCAACCCATGTTCAATCCTTTGTTCAGCCAAGGTTCTGTTCGCTTCTATCTGCATTTGTTTTGTTCTCCCTTTTTCTTATTCGACCCGGGCTTTTTCTTTTTCGACCTCTAGTCTTGCTTTCTCTTTTTCTTTCTCCTGTTCCAACTCCAGTTCTCTTACTCTGGTTTTCTCTTTTTCTTTCTCCACCTCTAGCCTGGCTTTCTCTTTTTCTACCTCCAGTTTGGTGTTCTCTTTATCCCTCTCGGCTTCATTTTTTATCTGGAGTTCTAATTTCATCTTTTCCAGCTGGAACTGTCTCTCCTTGTCCTCTCGTTGTTGCTGCATCTGGAGTTCTAACCGGAACCTTTCCAGACTCCTGTTCCGGCTTCTCCTGCTACTGCGGCTACTCTTGCTGCTCCTACTCGATCCCTGGGATCTCATTTCATCCTGCCCATCGACCTCCTTTCCACTATCAGCTCATTTCTGGGCTCCTTACTCTGCCGCTTCACTTTTTGGTTCTTAACTGCCTCAGGATCTCATCCTTCATCCCAGCTACTTTAGATGCTTTCAACCTGATGCCACATTTTTCTGCTATTTGTTTTAATTGATCCCTCGTGCAACCTTCCAAGTCCTCAGGCTTGCCTGACTCCACAAACGCTTGCACCTTATCCATCTTGTCCTGTGAGTCTTCCCAAAAGAGAATATACACCTGCGGTCACACAGTGTATCTATTTCAACAAGGGGTGTACGAATCCACTCTTGGACAGAGTGTGGGTGTGTCAGTTCACTCTCCCGGACTCAGGCCCCCAATTTATTATATTGTGGATAGGTGGTGTTGTCGTCGTTGGTCCTTCTTTACGGACAACCGAACCCACAATTCGGTAGAGTGCTTATACTTCACCAGGAGATCACCCTGGGCGCTTCTGGCTCTTGGAGAGGGGCTCAACGTCACATGTGTAGAGGGATGCGTCTCCAATACTTAGCCTCGTTGTCATATGCACACACCCACTCGAGCCGCTGTGACTCCCGACTCTCTCCTTAGGTGATATGATCTCCTCAATCCGCTTTGACTTTGACTAGTCTTCCGTCCTACCCTGTCCACAGCAGTGGTTCTTGGTTCTTTCTCTCTCTCTCATTCTTTACTATTTCCTGGGAAGCCTCACTAGGACAAGGTCAAACACGAGCAAATTTGAATACATTTACTAGACAAAGCACATACACAATACATACACACTTATAATAATAATGAATCCTACACTCTATACTATTTCAGTCAGGTTGCACTCCAACACCATCAGAATTCAATAGTCTGCTTATCAAGTGGTATCCTATCTCCTGATTCACCACCTAATATTACCAAGCTCCTCAAGTAGGTCAAGTCCTATAACACAATGTTGTACTATCAGCAAGAGAATATATATATCTATCAACATGTACAAGGAAATCAGCGTATGAGTGCAATAACACACACACACACACACTCACACACACACTCACACACACACATATATATATATATATATATATATATATATATATATATATATATATATATATATATATATATATATATATATATATATATATATATATATATATATATATATATATATATATATATATATATATATATATATATATATATATGTCGTACCTAGTAGCCAGAACGCACTTCTCAGCCTACTATGCATAGCCCGATTTGCCTAATAAGCCAAGTTTTCATGAATTAATATATTTTCTCTAATTTTTTTCTTATGAAATGATAAAGCTACCCATATTATTATGTATGAGGTCAATTTTTTATTATTGGAGTTAAAATTAACGTAGATATATGACCGAACCTAACCAACCCTACCTAACCTAACCTAACCTATCTTTATAGGTTAGGTTAGGTTAGGTAGTCGAAAAAGTTAGGTTAGGTTAGGTTAGGTAGTCGAAAACCAATTAATTCATGAAAACTTGGCTTATTAGGCAAATCGGGCCTTGCATAGTAGGCTGAGAAGTGCGTTCTGGCCAACGAATTGGTAGGGCAGATCCTACCAGAGCGTATGAGAGAGACAGCGGGAACTCATGATCAAACGTTCATCGAAGCAGCCAGACAATGGGACACCATTGCACACCCTCAACCCCGACCACAAGTCCCAAAAGACCACAAGCAGGCCCACTGGGATAGCCCCATAATGGAAAAGACTGTCACAGCAATGATTGACAACGCTGATGCTGAAAACAAAGCCCGCCTCCTAGCGGTAACAGCACCCCACGCCGGGGATTTTTTATTTGCTGTGCCCAATGCAGCCCTGGGAACTCGCCTCAGTCATGACGCTCTCCGCATTGGAGTTGCCCTTCGCCTTGCCGCCCCCATCCTCACCGAACATAGGTGCATCTGCGGAACTGCGATGGCAGACCAATATGGTCGTCATGGTCTGGTAGGTCGTAAATCACAGGGTAAAATTGTAAGACATGAAGAAGTCAACGACATCATCAAGAGGAGCCTCGCCACAGCCCGCTGCCCGGCACAAAGAGAACCACACTTATCCAGACCTAACGACCCTCAGAAGCGCCCTGATGGGGTCACCTTGCTACCTTGGAAGGATGGTAAGCAAGTGGTATGGGACTACACGTGCGCTGCCACACTGGCCAGTACCTACCTCCACTACAGCACACGTGAAAGCGGTGGTGCTGCTTCTTTCAGGGAATCGCAGAAAATTATTAAATACAGAGGTCTAGCACACTGCTACAGCTTTGTTCCGATCGGCTCGGAGACCCTCGGTTCGTGGGGAAAATGTGCATTGAAGTTCCTGAAGGAGTTGGGGGACAAATTGATCAGCGCTACAAAAGACCAGAGAGCAAAAAGTTTCTTGTTCCAGCGCCTCAGTGTTGCGATTCAGAGGGGAAATGCCTGTTGCGTCTTGGGCACTAGTCCAACTTCAGAGGAATTCGAAGAAGTGTTTGACTTGCAACAATGATCGAACCCGTCTGTGACATTCATCAATGTTTCCCATTGTTGTGTTCTTCAAGAGATCCATAACCTTTAAGCACCTTTTTGCATTATTATTTTTGTATCAACCCATGTATATCTTGTAACCATCAAATGCATAATAAAGCACAAAAAATATTCAAGGAAGGGGGTGGTAGGAGAAAAGCACACAGAAACTGTATTGGAGGGGATCTAAACATTCCCTCTAATGCGTTATGCGTGGTTTCCTCCGAGGCTATGGGTCCCCCTTCTTCCAGCTAGAGGGTATATGTATATATATATATATATATATATATATATATATATATATATATATATATATATATATATATATATATATATATATATATACATATATATATATATATATATATATATATATATATATATATATATATATGTTGTATAAAAATCATAGTTGTTACTATTATAGTTGTGTCGGTTGTGTCGACTATTACTATTATAGTTGTGTCGGCTATATATATATATATATATATATATATATATATATATATATATATATATATATATATATATATATATATATATATATATAAACGTGTACAAGGAAAATCAGCATGTGAATGCAATAACATATATCAGTATAAATGTTCCTTGATACACAACACTGATCAATCGATCACTCTATCAGTCCTAGAACACATACATCTGTAGGTAATCCAGCCTACAACTGTAACTCTAAACTTCAGTATAAAACACTCCTTGACATAAGAATGCAAACAGTCACTCACCTCTCATTGCGTCTTGCACGCTAATGACAACCAAACACTATCAACTCCCTTACAAGTAATCCACCAAAACTTCCCTTCCACCTCTGGAAGTTCACTACCCTGATATCTTCAGGTTCCTCCGGGCTTAACTACCAGGATCCTCTGCAGCTCCTCCAGGCTGCTACCATGAAGTTTCTTTGAGCAACTACGGTGCTTCACCTTTCTGCTAGGGTCCTCCACAGCTCTCCAGGCTGCTACACCATGAAGTTTTCTCGAACAACTATGGTGCTTCACCACCTCTACAGAAGCACGTGACACTCCTCTTCACTACTTCTACTCACAGCTCAAGGTCCTTTCCTCCACTACCTTGGAGTCTCATCACTACTCCCTCTGTGCTGGCTTCGAAGTTCTCAGCAACTTCTTCCCCAAAGACAAACCACAGATTGTCTCGTCGAGGGCGCTGCTTCCTCTGACGGAGCCTGGTCAGGGCGATTCCACAGCCCACGAAAATGTCTCTGGGCTGCTTAATACTCTCCTCGTCGACCAGGACTTGAGACCACAACGTTCCCAGCTCGATTCTACAGCTGGCACGTCTGCATACTTCTCTTCTCTTGGAGATATATCACTAGGGGTTCCTTTCTGATGGGAGCTCAACGGAGCGCGGCGTTCCCCCTGCGATGTCTGGCCTCAAGTGAGGTCAAAGCCTTCCAGAAGCGAGCCTCACGCCTCCAGCAAATTATCCACATCTCCTAACCAGTCATTTATCTGTTTCCTTATGCACTGCCCATAATCTTGAACTCCGTGTAAAATTTACCCAATTATTTTTACATATGAATCTTCATGTCTGTATTTCCGACCTCCTAGTCAGGTCAGGCTGATAGAATAATTCTCAAAGGGGAGATTCGTTTTTCGGCTACCTGGGATCATAACATTACCATCTGGCATAATAATTAGTTCATAGGGTTGATTTACCCATGTGTGTTGGCAAAACCTAGGTCACATGACTCGTTCGGCCATGCGGTAGGTCATATGTTTCCCCTTCGTAGCTCAGCTTGGGAAGATTGCCTATGCAACTATCTCATCATTTGAGAGTAAAGATTCCTTCACTTATATTGGCCCAAGTGCATATTAATTATCATTTGTAATGAACTGTGGCAATTAGTGTGGCGAGGACGTAGGCCGGCTTGATAGCCACGAGAGAAAGATCAAATGAGTGTAGACAGGACGGAGTCTGTGAGTTGAGGTGAATACCATACCAGGGCAGGATGGCCAGAACATCAGGCTTGGGACGCAGGATAGACGATACAATACTGTTTGGGATTGTGTACAAATGTGGCCATTTCCATTTCCACTATCTCAAAGGTTAGGATATTAATTAGACGAGGGGTTTACTTAAATTTCCATTTTTATCCTTATAAAGTTATTAAAAATTTTCCTTCTGTGTTTATGTATTTTACCTTAATATTTTTCTGGGTCCAATTTTCTTGAAGTGTTTGGGAACTCCTGTGATCATAAATGTATACTTATGAGTCAAATATTCCCCTTGTCTTGAGTAAGCAGCCTTTATATAGGGGGCATCAGTTCCAAATAAGCCAAAAAAAAATTCAATTAATGAAAACTCGTTCGATTTCACTCAAACTTTTTTCGACGAGTTGTATATGCAAAGGGTCTTATCTGGTCCTGCCTCAGCATCATAGCATAAATAGGAAGGAAGAAAAATTTATTGAACTATGTATCAAAAAATTTCCAAAATGGTCAAAAATTAACATCAAACACAAGTGTCAACTGAAATCATGTCTATGACTCAGCTATCACAATAGCATGTAATAAATACATCAATAGTTAGTTTATTAAAAAAATTTAGTAAAAAACATTTTTTTTCATTTCTATCTCTTGTTAGTTTACCGGACGATTTGCACGAAACTTATACACCTGACTACACGTAAGCTTATCTGTAAGGGTGTTAATTTGGGAGGAAATTGGTTGATGTCAACCTCATCCACAGATGGCAGAACCTTAGACTTTATTTTTTACTTATTTATTTTCAAGTAACATAAACGTTCTAATAACTCATTCATTTTTTTATTAAATTTACATGAAACTTACATCTTAAATATAGAGTTCATGTTTCTACAAATCTGTTTCGACTTTTTTTCCTAAGTTCATTTATTGATTTTATAATAGTAATAAACCATGATATATTTGCATAATTTTTTATGGAACTTTGACTATTTGTAAAACTAAACATATTTTGGAAAATCCGCTGAAACAGATCCTATTATTACATGCTAATGTGATAGAAGAGTGTCATAGAAATGATTTCATTTGAAACTTGTGGTTGTAATTTCGATTTGAAAATGTGTAAAATTCGTTGAAAAAATCTCCCTTTCTATTTAACTGCAGTACTGAAGCTTGGAACAACTGCAGCCCTTTTCATATACAACTAGTCAAAATAAGATTTGTTGACATTGAACAACTTTTAAAAAACTAACTGATACCCCCTTAAAGAAATTCCACCCATCATTTCAAGTATTTCAAGTATAAAGATCAAAATTCCTGTTAGACTATACTAATTGACTGGTCTTTTCCTGAGTCAATTAGCTTAATTACCCCCTAATTCAGGAGAGATGGTGGTGGCCGTAAAAGTATTTCGAGTAATCCTTATTTTTCATCCAGTCCTGTAAGATTTATAAACGATATTTAGTTTCATTGGTTATCAGTCATTCCTCCCCGTCCTTGCTGATTGTGGTGGACATTCTGCTCTAAGGGCGGCTCGGCAGTTCTCCTGAATTTATATTTTACAATTATAAGAGCAGTAAGGGGTTACGCTTATAACAGCAGTGATCGTTGTACGTGTGACACATATTGATGGCACACAAAGATATACGAGGGTGACTGGCGCAGCGTTACAATGTGAACAATGTCTCCTTGGTCGTGCATGAACAATGTCTACAGAGTCATACATGAGCAATGTCTCCTGGGTCGTGCATGAACAATGTCCTTTGAGTCATACATGAGCAATGTCTCCTGGGTCGTGCATGAACAATGTCTATTGAGTCATACAAGAGCAATGTCTCCTGGGTCGAACATGAACAATGTCTATTGAGTCATATATAAGCAATGTCTCCTGGGTCTCCTGGGTCGAACATGAACAATGTCTACTGAGTCATACATGAGCAATGTTTCCTTGGTCGAACATGAACAATGTATCCTGGATCCTCGAGGACCCAAGAGCTCCTCGATCCTCAAGGACCCAAGAGCTGCCTGGGGTCCTCGTGAACCATTATGAGCATGTAACAGTCATGATACTGTAGTTTTGAACCATTATGTGAGTATGTTATGGTCATACCATACTGATAACTACAAATAACACCACTGTGAGATACTCACAGAATGGTTCAACACCACAGCAACATCACTGTAACATATTCTCACAATGGTTCAACACTACAGTAACATCACTGTAACATATTCTCACAATGGTTCAACACTACAGTTACATTACTGTAACATTCTCCCATATTGTCAATATAATATATTATAGGACAATTGGCGACATCTACTGAAGTTTATAAAATATATTGCAGTAAATTGAACACTTCATTAACTTGGTTTCTGAGATGTTGCTGAGTGAAACGTGTGACTGTACCCCTCCCAGGTATGGGTGTGACTCTACACCTCCCAGGTATTAGTGTGGCTGTACCTCTCCCAGGTATGAGTGTGACTGTACCCTCCCAGGTATGTGTCTGACTGTACCCTGTTATGATCCCAGGCAGCCGAAAAACGAGTCTCGACTTTGAGAATTATTCTATCAAGCCTGACCTGACTATAAAGTCTGGGAAATATGGAGGTGAAGACGCCGATGTAAAATAACTAGTTGGATTTAATGAACGATTTGAGATTATGGGCAGTGAATATGAACTGAGTGGGTGATCGATTGATCATTGTTATATATCAAGGAACATTTATACTGATATATGTGCTATTGCATTCATACGCCAATTTTCCTTGCACATGTTTACAGATGTATATTCTCTTGCTGATATTGCAACATTGTATTATCAGACTTGACCTACTTGAGGAGCTTGGTAATATTAGGTGGTGAATCAGGAGATAGGATACCACTTGATAAGCTGATGATAGAGTTCTGATGGTGTTGGAGTGAAACCTGAATGAAATAGTATAGAGTGTAGGATTCATTATTATTATATGTGTGTATTGTGTATGTGCTTTGTCCAGTAAATGTATTCAAATTTGCTGGTGTTTGCCCTTGTCCTAGTGAGGCTTCCCAGGAAGTAGTAAAGAAGGAGAGAGAGAGAGAGAGAGAAAGAACCAAGAACCACTGATGTGGACAGGGTAGGACGGGAAACTAATAAGTCAAAGGGGATTGAGGAGATCATATCACCTAAGGAGAGAGTGGGGAGTCACAGCGGCTCGAGTGGGTGTGTGCACGTGACAACGAGGCTAAGTATTGGAGCCGCATTCCCTAAACGTGTGACGTTGAGCCCCTCTCCAACAGCCAGAAGCGCCCAGGGTAAAGTATAAGCACTCCACCGAGTTGTGGGTTGGGTTGTCCGTAAAGGGGAACAACACGACAACACCACCAACCCACAATCCTATAATAAATCGGGGGCCTGTGTCCGGGAGAGTGAACTGACACACCCACACCCTGTCCAAGAGTGGATTTGTACCCCCCTTGCCGAAATAGATACACTGTGACCGCAGGTGGGATATTCTTTCTCTTAGGAAGACTCACTGGACAAGATGGATAAGGTGCAAGCGTTTGTGGAGTCATGTAAGTCTGAGGACTTGGAAGGTTGCACGAGGGATCAATTAAAACAAATAGCAGAAAAATGTGGCATCAGGTTGAAAGCATCTAAAGTAGCTGGGATGAAGGATGAGATCCTGAGGCAGTTAAGAGCCAAAAGTGAAGCGGCAGAGAATAGCCTTGATAATTTGGAGAACCCGATACCTGATATTATTTTCCTAGGTGACTTCAACTTGCCTAGTCTCAGGTGGAAAATAGCAAACAATAATATTATACCAGGAAATCTATCAGGACCTAACCAACCACAGATTAGAGAACTACTTAGATTCTGTGACAAATTTTCACTCAATCAGCAGATATCGGAGCCAACGAGAAATGAAAATATTCTAGATCTGGTCTTTACGAACAATGAAGACATTATCAGAGACATTACGATATCAGATACCACATACTCAGATCACAAACTCATTGAAGTGCAAACGACCATCAATACTCAGAATAGACCTAAAACGTTGATAAAGCGAGAGGGGCTATTCAGTAAATTCAATTTTTATAATAAAAGGATAGACTGGGAGATAATAAACAGGGAACTTACAAACATTCCATGGGGAACTGTTTTAAATAATACAAGTCCTACAGAAGGAATAGAAAAACTTACTTCAGAAGCGTATCAAGTCTGTCTGAAACATGTTCCTTTGAGGAAAGCCAGAAAGAGATCTAACGTAGAAAGAGAACGCAGACGACACTATAAACGCAGGAAAAAATAACGGAACTGCTTATGCAGACACGAATTTCCCGTCAAAGAAGGAATAATTTAAATAGGGAGATTGAAGAAATCGAGCGGAAATTGAAACACTCATATGAAACTGAAGAAAGGCAGTTACAACAGAAAGCAATTTAGGAAATAAAGAAAAATCCAAAATATTTTTTCTCATATGCGAAATCAAAAGCAAAAACCACTGCCAGTATTGGACCTATTCGTACAAGTGAAGGTTCATACACGGAGGATGACAAAGAAATTAGTGAAATCCTAAAAAAGCAGTATGAGGACATGTTTAGCACTCCAATAAACAACATGAAGGTGGAAGATCCAGACAATTTCTTTATGCGGGATATTCAAACCCCGGTAAATATAACTGATATAAACACGAGCGCACTAAATTTTGAAAAAGAAATTGAAAACATGCCCATGCACTCGGCCCCAGGTCCAGACTCATGGAATTCAATATTTATAAAGAAATGCAAAGTGCCGGTAGCACAGGCACTCAGTATAGTGTGGAGGAAGAGCTTGGACACGGGGGAGATACCAGATGCACTTAAAGTAGCAGACATAGCCCCTCTACACAAGGGAGGGAGCAAAGCATTGGCAAAAAATTATAGACCAGTTGCACTAACATCGCACATCATAAAAGTATTTGAGAGAGTGATTAGGAGTCAGGTCACCAATTTCATGGAGACCAATGACCTTCATAACCCAGGCCAACATGGATTTCGAGCGGGAAGATCGTGCCTCTCACAGCTACTTGAGCACTACGACAAAGTCACTGAGGCATTAGAAGAGAAACAGAATGCTGATGTGATATACACGGACTTCGCAAAGGCCTTCGATAAATGTGACCATGGCGTGATAGCACACAAAATGAAGTCAATGGGAATAACCGGTAAAGTAGGACGCTGGATACTCAGTTTTCTGTCAAACAGGACTCAGCGAGTAACTGTCAACCATATAAAATCTAGTCCAAGTGCAGTGAAAAGCTCTGTACCTCAGGGTACAGTCCTTGCACCACTGCTTTTCCTTATTCTCATATCAGATATAGACAAAAATACAAGTCACAGCTTCGTATCATCCTTTGCAGATGACACAAAAATCAGTATGAAAATTACCTCGGCTGAGGACATTGAAAAACTTCAAGCTGATATTAATAAAGTTTTCGACTGGGCATCAGAAAATAACATGATGTTTAACAGTGATAAATTCCAGGTACTCAGGTACGGTAAAAATGAGGACCTTAAACATAATACAGAGTACAAAACACAATCAAATGTACCCATAGTAGGAAAACAGCATGTAAAGGATTTGTGAATAATAATGTCTGACGACCTAACGTTTAAGGAGCATAACCAAGCAAATATTGCGACAGCCAGAAAAATGATAGGATGGATTACGAGAACTTTCAAATCCAGGGATCCCATCACAATGGTTGTACTCTTCAAGGCACTTGTGTTGTCCCGTCTTGAGTACTGCTCAGTACTCACTTCCCCCTTCAAAGCAGGAGAGATTGCTGAAATAGAGGGAATACAGAGAACATATACGGCACGCATAGACGCAATAAAGCACCTAAATTATTGGGATCGTCTCAAAGCCCTCCAAATGTACTCACTAGAAAGAAGACGAGAGAGATATCAAATAATATACACCTGGAAGATACTGGAGGGCCAAGTACCAAATCTACACAGTAAAATAACAACGTACTGGAGTGACCGACATGGAAGAAAATGTAGAATAGAACCAATGAAGAGCAGAGGTGCCATAGGCACAATCAGAGAACACTGTATAAACATCAGAGGTCCGCGGTTGTTCAACGTCCTCCCAGCAAGCATAAGAAATATTGCCGGAACAACCGTGGACATTTTCAAGAGGAAACTAGATTTATTCCTCCAAGGAGTGCCGGACCAACCGGGCTGTGGTGGGTATGTGGGCCTGCGGGCCGCTCCAAGCAACAGCCTGGTGGACCAAACTCTCACAAGTCGAGCCTGGCCTCGGGCCGGGCTTGGGGAGTAGACGAACTCCCAGAACCCCATCAACCAGATATCAACCAGGTATCAGGCAGAGCAAGGAGCCCAGAAAGGAGCTGAAAGTGGAAAGGAGGATGATGGGCAGGATGAAGTGAGATCCCAGGGATCGAGTAGGAGCAGCAAGAGTAGCCACAGTAGCATGAGTAGCCAGAATAGGAGCTTGGAGAGATTCCAGTTAGAGCTCCAGATGCAGCATGAGGAGAGACAGTTCCAGCTGGAAAAGATGAAACTAGAACTCCAGATGAAAAATGAAGCCAAGAAGGAAAAAGAAAAAAAAACAGGCTGGAAGTAGAAAAGGAGAAAACCAGACTGGAGGTAGAAAAAGAGAAAGCAAGAGTAGAGGTGGAGAAAGAGAAAGCCAGGCTAGAGGTGGAGAAAGAAAAAGAGAAAACCAGAATAAGCGAACTGGAGTTGGAATAAGAAAAAGAGAAAGAAAAAGCCCAGGTCGAAAAAGAAAAAGAGAGAACAAAACAAATGCAGATAGAAGCGAATAGAACCTTGGCTGAACAAAGGATTGAACATAGGTTGCCAGAGAGCACCACCCAGGTATCACACTCACCAGATGTTAGGGTTAGGGAGAAGGACATTCCCTTCTTTGTTCCCGAAGAGGCAGAGAACTTTTTCGACTACTTCGAAAAGGTAGCCAGTATCAAGGAGTGACCACATGAGGAATGGGCCCAGCTGGTCCAGTTAAGGTTGACCGGTGCAGCCAGGGAGGCATGCACCCAATTGTCACTGGAAGAGTGCCAGGATTATTCCACAGTAAAGAGCAGCATACTACGCTCGTTTCAGCTAACCCCAAAAGCTTATAGGAAGCGCTTCAGAGAGATGATCAAAGTTGAAGCATGTACCTTTGCTGAGACAGCAAGGGATCTGGAAAGACGATTCCAGAAGTGGATTGAGGTTGCCGGAGTTGGATCTTACGCTGACCTGAAGCAACTGATGGTCATGGAAAAGTTCTTGGAGATGATGCATCCCGAAACAAAGTTCAAGATCCAAGAAGCGGGGGTAAAGGATGTGAAAGATGCCGCAGATAGGGCAGATATGATTACTGAAGCATACAAGAGCTTGAGGGAGAACAGAGTGAGAAGCGAGGCGAGACGCAGCAATGGCAGACCCAGTGGAGTCTGGGGAAGAAGAAGTTTTGGGGGGCAGACAAGCAGACCAGCTAGTTTTAATCCCCTGGAAGGAAAGTTGTCGAGACTGCCTGCTGGAGGTAAGGAGGAAAATAAAAATGTGCAGAGAAGACAAGAGTCCAATGAAGCTCCACAGAGTACGAGTAGTACATCTGGCCTGAGGAACTCCAATACGAGTGGGCAGAGTCAGAGCCACTCGGGGGCGCATAGGAGAGATTTCTCCCAGAAGAGATGCTACAACTGCAACAGATCGGGTCACATGATGCGAGATTGTCGGCAGGGCAAGAGAGTCGTGACCCTGACCACGTGTGATCCCCGGAAAAAATACGTTGATGTACAACAAGACAAACCACAGAAGGTAGATTTGATGAACGAGCGGTATAGGCCGTTCATTAGTAAAGGTTGGGTCGGCATAGAAGGTCAACCCGAGGTGGAGGTTAGTATCCTTAGGGATACTGGAGCCAATCAGAGTTTGATTCTGAGAGGCCTAACAGGAAATGATCGACTGTTAGCTGGCAGTAGGAGGATAAAGGTTCATGGGTTGTTGTCTAAGAGTGACATGGCCGTGTGTGTTGTCAAGTTGAAGTCAGATTATTTGTCGGCGGAGGTGATGTTGGGAGTGTGCCCCAACATACCTGTTTCAGGAGTCCAAGTGATCCTGGGGAACGACTTGTGTGGGTCCAAGGTGTTGCCAGAGCTGATAGTAAAAGCTGTGCCGGAGGTGAACCAGAAGGACCGCGGTACAAGTGGAACACCGGACAAGGTAGATCTAGGCAGCATCCTCGAAGATGAAACAGAGGACAATCAAGTCATTGTATACCCGGCTTGTGTATTGAGAGAGTCGGAGGTAGCCGCCGAGGTCGACACTGAAGATGATATGGCGGTGTCGACTCCACCAAGGTAGGAGGTCAACATGGACATGTCTGGGCTGTTCGATGAAGATCCAGCTCAGATGAATGAGGATTCGAGGAGACAGGAAGTGAAGATGACTCTACCTGAAAGGTTCAGCGTGAACCGAGCGGACCTGATTAAGGCTCAGAAAAAGGAGTTTATAGATCTAATCAGGGAGGCAAAAGGGGGAAACTCATGTCCGGAGTCCCCTGTGTATTACTACTTGGACGATGACGTACTAATGAGGAAGTGGCGACCGGACAAAGCCGGCGCAGATAAGGTATGGTTGGAGAAGCACCAAGTGTTAGTGCCGAAGGAGTTTAGGGCGGCAGTGATAGAACTAGCCCACTCCATAGATATGGCAGGGCTCTTATGGGTGAAGAAGACCTTAAATAAGGTGCAGGAGCACTTCTACTGGCCGAACGTATGGAAGGAGGTAAAGAAGTATTGTAGGACATGTTTGGCGTGCCACGTTGCAGGTAAGCCGGCTCCAGCTATACCGAAGGCACCTTTAAAGCCCATACCGGCATTTGGCGAGCCTTTTGAGAGAGTCTTGATAGACTGTGTAGGTCCGTTGCCAAGGACCAGAAGACGCCACGAATATTTGCTGACCATAATGTGCACCGCCACCCGTTTCCCTGAAGCAATCCCCTACAGAAGAGTGACGTCGAGAGCCGTTCTGGATAGACTACAGAACTACATTGCGTGGGTAGGAATACCCATGGTTATCCAGACGGACCAGGGGAGTGTCTTCCAGTTGAAGTTGTTTAGGGAAACTGTTAAAGGATGGAGGGTAGAGCAAGTGCGCTCGTCACCGTATCACCCTCAGTCGCAGGGAGTATTGGAACGTTTCCATGGAACGCTGAAGAGCTTGTTGAGGATATACTGCGCTGAGGAATGGAGTAGTTGGGACGAGGCATTACCATCCGTGTTGTTTGCCATCAGGGATGTGGTAGTAGAATCACTCGGATTTACCCCATTTCAACTGGTGTACGGTCACTCCGTGAGGAGCCCAGTGGGTGCGCTGAAGGAGCAGCTCACTGTGGATAGGCCTAAGGTGGACGTGGGACAATATGTGAAAACTTTTAGAGAGCGACTCTCTAGGGCCAGAGATTTGGCCAAGGAAAATTTGAGAATGTCCCAGGCAGAGATGGTAAGATATCACGACAGGAAGGCGAAGGGCAAGAGATTTCAAGAAGGAGATCAGGTGTTAGTCCTACTGCCGGTGAAAGGAAGTATATACGAGTCGAGATTTTGTGGACTATATACTATCCAGAAGGCGTTAGGGGATGTGAATTATGTAATCCACATGCCAGATCGTCCGAGGAAGTCACAGGTTTGCCACATGAACATGATAAAGAGGTACTATAACAGAGATAAGCCTCTAGGCGGTGAAGAACAGATGGAAACCCCGTTGCAAACGACTTTGCTTTGTGTGGGAGACAGCAAAGAAATAGAGGAGGAGAACTGTAAGTTAGAGAGGTTTGATGGCGCGAAGAGGAATAAGTCGTTATTCACAGACGTGCCCAGAAGACACCACGGAACAGTGCACGAAGTAAACGTAGCGAGTGCTGACCCCATCAAGCAGCACCCTTACAGAGTTAACCCAGAGAAAGCAGCGGCGATGAGAGCAGAAGTAAAGTATCTGCTGAATAACGGCTTGGCAGAGGTTAGCGACAGTGACTGGAGTTTACCGTGCTTCCTCGTGAAGAAGAGTGATGGCAGAAGAGATGATGGCAAACTTATCAGCTCTATCATGCATTTTGAGGCCAACATGAGAAGGAGACCACATGAAATGGACTCTGTTACCATACCGTTAATTTAATTTAAAATTATTAAGTTACCCTTAATAATTTTGTGTATTTGTGTCTAGCTTCGGACACGAGCATGTTACAGTTATGTCTTAAAGAGTTAAGAGCATTTAAGGATGATAAGGAGTCACTTACAATTAATGTATCAAGTTTGGAGACTTGTACACATTTCAGTGCAAGGAGCAAGGCAAATAGTTCGGTCTGAAGGGTAGAGGCCCAGTTGTTTAGACTCCCCACTCAAAGTGCAAGCCATCGCCCATTGTCAGAACAACTGCACTTCCAGCTGCACCCGTGGTGCGGTGTAGGGAACCATCATTGTATATGATCTGAGAGAGAGAATGCTCCGTCGACAGAGCATCAATATGGCTTAAGGCGTTGAGCTTTGCTTCAAGACGAAGCTAGGGATGATCTCTAATTTGCTTCTTGGGTGGAAAGGGAGGGATTAAAACTTGAAAGGATGTAACCTCCCACTGTGCAGGAAAGTGCCGTTGTTGTTTCTCTTGGTGCAAATCATGAACCTGATACATTCTGAGTTGAGTTCCAGTTTATGTTATCCATTTGGAACAATGCTGATCTTCAATAAAGAAAATCTGGAGGGCTTCTGTGCAAGGGTTAGGATGAGTTAGCCTAAGCATTTTTATACCAATTTGACAGTTAATTTCAATAACACGCTCAACAATGCTCGGAATATTAAGTTCCTCTCTCATATTAAGTATCTTTGTGGTACGAGGGCACCCAAGGATTATCCTCAAGGCTTCATTCAGCAATTTGTTTGTGAGAGAAAAATGACTAATACGTTCGGCAAATGACTTTGACTTCGACTAATAGTTCATGGCATCGTATTTTTTCATAATATATAAGGGTATGCCAATGCAATTATATTATTGTGTGCAAATAAGTTGGTAATTTCATGTAACCTAAAACTAATAAAATAGATGGAAAGAATAATTGAATAATTGTTTTAGTAAATTGTTCGGGTTCATCAAACCCGAACACCCAGTTTGGACCATCAGTACAACAACAGCCCACCATCTTGAAAGACGCTTTCGAACGTGAGTATATATTTTCTCGTGATAACACTGTGTTATACAATAGATAAGTTCTTGGATTCACATATTTAGAGGTTATATCTGTCAGAGTATGTTAGATGATGTAGTGCTGGTTGATGGTGGCGTATTGGTGAGATTGTTGATGGTTTATGGTGACGGTTTGGTCAGGTCTCTTTGTTCCTGTGTATAGTACCAGGCGTCTCTATACAGTACCAGGCGTCTATGGTTTAAGGTAGGTGAGGCAGGCACAGTATGTGCTGTCTGTGAATTCCTCAACCTTTGTATCTGGCAGTTTATATATTAGAATAATAATTAGGTTTATTTTTCTTCCTTAATTCCAAGTACCTCTACCACCACATTGAGTTTAGTAGCTCTGTGCATATCAGCTGCTCTTTAATATTCAAACCTACTCCTCCATTTGACCTAGTTTCTCTATCACATCTATATAAATTGTAGTTGGGAATCCAGATTTTACTATCCATGTAATCTTTTTTTTCCTTTCTAACTTTTTTATAAGTTATTTATATTTTATAATTTTTTATTTATTTGTTTATATTTCAAATTGAATTTTTCTAACAGTTAAAAAGGAAATAGTTTAATGGTATATATTTATTACATTAGAAAGTAATAAAATCTAATGTTGAGGTTGAACGACATACATTATACTCTATTTCCATACAGTTTATAAATTATTTTATCAGGTACAAATGCCGTCTTTCTTGGGAGGTGCAAACTGTAATGACATAGTGAGACGAATGATGAAGATAGGGCCCTTTGCTTTGTAGTGCAAGCCTTACCTAGTTGAGCTCAACAAGAAAAGTGTCTTCAAAACCTTGAATATTTCCAATGTAATATTAAGTAAGTAAATTTGACAATTTTTGTATTATATATGTATGTGTATATACTGCATATGGATATTTTTTATCATCCGAATTTTGGCACGGCATGTAAGGTAGGCACAGCAGTTGACGCCGGCACAGCAGTTGATGCCGGCACAGCAGTTGATGCCGGCATGACATGTAAGGTAGGCATGGCAGTTGACGCCGGCACAGCAGTTGATGCCGGCATGACATGTAAGGTAGGCATGGCAGTTGATGCAGGCACGGCAGTTGATGCCGGCATGGCAGTTGATGCCGGCACGGCAGTTGATGCCGGCACGGCAGTTGATGCTGGCACGGCATGTAAGGTAGGCACGGCAGTTGATGCTGGCACAGCATGTAAGGTAGGCACGGCAGTTGATGCTGGCACAGCATGTAAGGTAGGCACGGCAGTTGATGCTAGGCACAGCATGTAAGGTAGGCACGGCAGTTGATGCTGGCACAGCATGTAAGGTAGGCACGGCAGTTGATGCTGGCACGGCATGTAAGGTAGGCACGGCAGTTGATGCTGGCACAGCATGTAAGGTAGGCACGGCAGTTGATGCTGGCACAGCATGTAAGGTAGGCACGGCAGTTGATGCTGGCACAGCATGTAAGGTAGGCACGGCAGTTGATGCTGGCACAGCATGTAAGGTAGGCACGGCAGTTGATGCTGGCACAGCATGTAAGGTAGGCACGGCAGTTGATGCTGGCACAGCAGTTGATGCCGGCACGGGGTGCAAATTGTACAAATTTACAAAAAATACACGGGGTGTAAATTGTATTGACACAGTGAGATGAATGATGATGAAGATAGGGCCCTTTGTTTTGTGGTGCAAGCCTTACCTTGTTGAGCGCAAGAAGAAAAGTGTCTTCAAAACCTTGAATATTTGCAATGTAATATTGAGTAAGTAAATTTGATAATTTTTGTATTATATATGTATGTGTATATACTATATATGTATATATGTGTATATATTTGCATATCAAGTATTGCTGATATGTTGAAGCATGTACTGAACAAGATTGGTGGAAACAGATACAAGGTTAAGATTGCCAATTAACTGTAGTCTAGTTTAATTCAATCATTTTTAGTAATCTTTGAGAACATTTATGCTATGTATATGGTAAAATAAAGTAACTTTGATTTTGACTAAATATGTAGACATATCTTGAATTTTCTCTACAATAATATTGAAAGAAAGCCTAGATTAGTGGTGGCTACTAGCTCCAACAATAACATGGTATATTACAAGATATAAAATAGTGTTATAAAGACTCTTGACATTGCTGCTTTCTATAATATAGAATGGGTTTAAGCCATATTTATTAAACCATACTAAGTTCAGGCTATGCTTGGTTACTATACTTTTATATGTACTGTACATCACTCATTTTTTTTATCCTCTATGTTATTAATTGTTCTGTTGTTATTAATATACCATGCTGGTTCTCTGGTTTTGGTTGAAGTTGCCGGTGCCAGTGGACCACTTTGTGCTTTGGGCCTGGTGGAGCTTGGTCCACCAGGCTGTTGTTTGGAGCGGCCCTCAGACCCACATACAGTCTGCATATGATATACAGTCTGCTAATCAATTGAACTACAGTAGTTAGTGTTTATCATCCGAATGCACCAATATGTCTTCATTCTTCCCAGACGAAGGAACTTGGTAATGTTCATCATCTGAATGCACCATCTGAAGCTTTTCCACACTCATGTGGAAACACAGGAGGTTTATCAGCTGTATGCACCATCCTGTGAGTTTTTATAAGTCGCAAACAACTGAATCCCTTGCCACACTCAGGACATTCATGAGGTTTATCATCCGTATGTCGGAAAACCCGACACCATATAATAATATTACATTCAACAGGCAGATAATATATCTGCTGTGTTGTATATACAAGTTACCCATAGAAAATATAGCTTGTAGTGGAATTTTCCGTCAATAGAAAACGGGATATCATTGCTACATAGTACTATAAATTCACCTGCTATTGTGTTGGGAATTATTCTTAAATACAGTAGTCTTTGGAGTTTTTATATCATAAAAACATCTCATTTGAATTAACTTAATTATCAGTATCAAAATAGAGTAAATGTTATCCTTCTATCACTTACTGACATCTAGACAGTAAGCCAGTAGCGTCAGGGAGGAGGGAGTGGTCAGCCATTGTTGTTAGACCAGAGTCGTGGAGCAAATTCAGCTCCAATAATTTCTCTTGGACGAAGTGTTGTGGAGATCAGAGTAGTGTTCTACCATCATCAACATGCTGTCAACAAACACAAGGGAAGTGTCTTTCCGAAACCCATTTATCTAATCATTTCTGGCCATTAATGTTAGTAGATATAGGGCGAACCGGTTAGAACACAAATAATCGACTCAATAAAGGTAATTAAGCCTTGGTCCTTATCCTATCTATTATACAGTGTTTTCTCTGATATAGCTGTCATATATTAGGATTCTGGCTTTACAGCTAGCGCCCCTTGTCAGGAACAAGAAGAGGAAGAAAGACTTGATACATCAGTTACTGGGTGATAGAAGCTAGCCTCAAACGTGGATAATTTGGTGTCTGCATCCCAGTTATACCTGGTGGACTAAGCCTGCTGTACAATAAGATAAGGAACCTCCTCAATGTATACCAATATATGTAGTTTAATACTGTAGTTTGATTGGTTGTATATATATAAATTTAATACAAACCCCCCTAATGTATAAGGATCGATTTGTGAGATTATTGCAGAAATACAGTCCACCTAACATCATACCAATTGCTATCGAAATATATAAATTAACGTAAATATAAATTCTATATAAATTCATATAAATTAAATAAATATAAATCTCACAGGTTGGTTTCCACACCGTATGCACAATCGTGTGTGTGACTTATTGTACTGGAACGTTTTCTGAATCTTTGGCCCGCATTCAGCACACTTGAAATGTTTAGCACCCGTTTGTAACGTCCCATGCACATATATTTATTTATTTATTTATTTGCTTATAAATATTTATTTATTTATATATATATATATATATATATATATATATATATATATATATATATATATATATATATATATATATATATATATATATATATATGTATATATATACATATATATATATATATGTATATATATATATATATATATATATATATATATATATATATATATATATATAATATATATATATATATATATATATATATATATATATACATATATATATATATATATTTGGATCTTGGAGTTTGGATCTAAACTAGGTTGCCTGTATAATGTTTGATGTCATTATTTTTACTGCAACTTAGTATCTGGAAATTATCACTGTTAAACATCATGTTATTTTCTTCTGCCCAGTTAAAAACTTTATTAACATCTGCTTGCAGTTTTTCAATTTCTTCAGCAGAGGTAATTTTCATGGTTTGTCATAGAGGTCAAGTAACTGTGAGAGTCATGATCTTCCCATTCTAAAATCTATCTTGTACTGTCAGCTGTACTGTCAGTCAATGTAATTAGTGCATATGCACCAACCCTGACTTCTCCAGCAGAGGCAAATGAAAAATTCTACGATGACCTCAACAGAGTCATAGCAAGAATCCCTGTAAAGGAGCCACTGTTCATCCTCGGCGACTTTAACGCCAGAGTGGGTGCCGAGCACAACATTTGGCCCACTTGCCTGGGTCAATTTGGCATAGGGAGGATGAATGAGAACGGACAACGTCTGCTAGAACTCTGCTGCCTTCATGGTCTTTGTGTCACCAACACGTTCCTCGGCACAAAGCCTCAACACCGAGTATCTTGGAGACACCCCAGATCCAAGCACTGGCACCAGCTTGACCTGATTCTTACCAGGAGTGCAAGTCTACCCAGCGTCAAGATTACGCGTAGCTACCAGAGTGCTGTCTGTGACACCGACCACTCCCTGGTATGTAGCAGGGTCAAGATGCAACCAAAGAAGATTCATCACTCGAAAAAGGCGGGCAGACCTCGCATCGACACCACCAAGACCTGCAACCAGGACAAGGTGGAAGATTTTGCACGCGTGCTCGAGGAAGCTCTCCCTGGCCCAGCTGGGGTCACTGCCTGTAAAAGATGGGAGCACTTCAGAGACGCTGTGTTCAACGCTGCCATTTCCACCTTTGGCAAGAAGACCAGCAGGTCGGCAGACTGGTTCGAGGCTCACTCGGAAGAGATGGCACCTGTCATCGAAGAGAAGAGAAACGCATTGGCAGCCTACAAAGCCTGCCCAAGTCAGCGCAACTTACAGATCCTTCGGGCCGTCCGCTGCAAAGTGCAGCAGATTGCCAGGCGATGTGTCAACAACTATTGGCTCCAACTCTGCTCCCAGATACAGACTGCAGCGGATACAGGCAATGTAAGGGGAATGTATGACGGCATCAAGCAGGCCCTCGGCCCAATCCAGAGGAAGACCACTCCTCTGAAATCTGCCACTGGCGAGGTGATTCAGGACCAGACACTGCAGCTGAAGCGCTGGGTCGAGCACTACTCTGAGCTATACGCCAGGGACAATGTGGTCACCGAAGATGCCCTGAGCGTCATTAAGTGTCTGCCTGTGTTAATGGAGCTCGACAGTGAACCGACCCTGGAAGAACTCAGCGATGCCCTAGACTCCCTTGCTTCTGGTAAAACTCCTGGCAAAGATGGCATTCCTGATGAGACCTTGAAGTGCTGCAGAGGTAGCCTGCTCATGGAGCTGCATGAAATTCTCTGCCTCTGCTGGGAAGAAGGAGAGGTGCCACAGGACATGAGGGATGCCAACATTGTCACACTGTATAAGAATAAAGGTGACAGGGGCGACTGCAACAACTACCGTGGAATCTCCCTCCTCAGTATTGTCGGAAAGCTGTTTGCTCGAGTCGCATTGAAGAGGCTCCAAGTACTTGCAGAGAGAGTCTATCCAGAATCACAATGCGGATTCAGAGCTGGCAGGTCCACCATCGACATCTTGAGGTTATCTTGAGATGATTTCGGGGCTTTAGTGTCCCCGCGGCCCGGTCCTCGACCAGGCCTCCACCCCCAGGAAGCAGCCCGTGACAGCTGACTAACTCCCAGGTACCTATTTACTGCTAGGTAACAGGGGCATTCAGGGTGAAAGAAACTTTGCCCATTTGTTTCTGCCTCGTGCGGGAATCGAACCCGCGCCACAGAATTACGAGTCCTGCGCGCTATCCACCAGGCTACGAGGGTCCATAAGACATGGTCTTTTCCCTCAGACAACTGCAGGAGAAATGCAGGGAACAGAAGCAGCCACTCTTCGTAGCCTTCATAGATCTGACGAAGGCCTTCGACCTCGTCAGCAGGGATGGCCTGTTCAAGATCCTCCCCAAGATCGGATGCCCACCCAGGCTCCTCAGCATCATCAGATCTTTCCATGAGAACATGAGGGGCACCGTGGTCTTTGATGGCCTAACATTAGACGCCTTTGACATCCAAAGTGGAGTAAAGCAGGGCTGCGTACTGGCTCCAACCCTATTCGGGATTTTCTTCGCAGTTATGCTGCGGCATGCCTTCGGATCTGTCACGGAAGGCATTTACCTCCGGACCAGGTCGGATGGAAAGCTCTTTAACCTCGCCAGGCTGAGACCCAAGACGAAGGTTCGGCTGAGGTGTCTGCGCGACTTCCTTTTTGCCGACGACGCGGCAGTCACTGCCCACTCAGCTGAAGACCTCCAACGGCTCATAACCCGCTTCAGCGAGGCCTCTCAGGCTTTCGGACTCACCATCAGTCTGAAGAAAACACAAGTCATGGGACAAGGAGTGGACTCCCCACCTGACATCGGCATCTCTGATTCCAAACTGGAAGTCGTTCACGACTTCGTGTACCTGGGATCCACAATCACTGACTACCTCTCTCTTGATACGGAGCTAAACAAACGCATCGGTAAGGCATCTACTACCATGTCCAGACTGACAAAGAGAGTGTGGGCCAACAATAGGCTGACTGAGTATACTAAGATTCAGGTTTACAGAGCCTGTGTCCTGAGCACTCTCCTTTATGGCAGTGAGTCTTGGACACTCCGCGCCCGTCAGGAAAAACAGCTGAATGCCTACCACATGCGCTGCCTTCGACACATCTTGGACATCACCTGGCAGGACAAGGTGACAAACAACAACGTCTTGGGGAGAGCAAGAATCACCAGCATGTACAAAATGCTGAAACAGAGACGAATGCGCTGGCTCGGGCACGTTGTGCGAATGGGCGACGGCAGGATCCCCAAGGATCTCCTGTACGGAGAGCTGATGCAGGGAAAGCGTCCAACAGGCAAGCCCCAGCTACGGTACAAAGACGTATGCAAGAGGGACCTGAAAGCCATGGACGTCGATCTAGCTATATGGGAGACACAGGCTGCAGACAGTTCAGCCTGGAGGCAGTCCTGTTCAAAGAGGTCTCTCCAAGTTCGAGGAGTCACTTGCCAAGAAATCGGAGGCAAAGAGACAGAGAAGGAAAGCCGGTAGCCAGGAAGACAGACCAGAATCGGACTTCGTTTGTGCTCGGTGTGGGAAGGACTGCCACTCTCGGATTGGCCTCATCAGTCACACCAGACGCTGCACCAGGATTGACAACTAGGGCGCAACTCCATAGTCTCCCGAGACTGAAGGATGCCTACTAACTGTCAGCTTTGCCAAAATTATCTGGGTAGGTTAGGTTTGGTCATATTTCTACATTAGTTTTAACTCAAATTCTTCCTTTGCAAACTCAGTTTATCATTATTAATCCATTTTTCTGGGAGGGCTTTCTTTGGGGACACTACGCTGCTCTCCTGGATCTTTTAAAACTTTTTGACCTATGTATTTAAAAGCAATTCTAAAGTTAGAAAGTGTAGCATAGGCCCCTCGCATAATGTTCTTAATATGATCCTCAGGTTATAGTTTTCTATCTAAAACCACCCTTAGATCTCTTTTTTGATCAGAATTCTTTATATATCTCTGTGGCTCGATCTTAGAAACTGAGTTGATTCGTTACACTGGACCTTCCAGATCGAAGACCAGCTGACAGTGATATATCATTGAGTACGTCTGCATCTGAAATTGAGCAATATCGGTTTTATTATTTGGTTTTATAAATTTTAGACCTATAATCTTATAAGGATGGGGGCACTGGTGGTACTGGTGGAGGTGGGGGCACGGTTGGTACTGGTGGAGGTGGGAGCACAGGTGGTATGGGTGACGGATGGAAGCACCGGTGGTACTGGTGGAGTTGGGGGCACAGGTGGTACTGGTGGAGGTGGAGGCACAGTTGGTACTGGTGGTGGTGGGGGCACAAGTAATACTGGTGGATGAGGGGACACATGTGGTAATGGTAGAGGTGGGGGCACAGGTGGTACTGGTGGAAGTGGGGGCTCAGGTGGTACTCGTGGAGATGGAGGCACAGTTGGTACTTTTGGTGGTGGGGGCACAGGTGGTACTGTTAGAGGTGGGAGCACAGGTGGTACTGATGGAGGAGGGGGCACAGGTGGTACTGGTAGAGATGGGAGCACAGGTGGTACTAGTGGAGGTGGGAGCACAGGTGTTACTTGTGGAGGTGGGGGCACAGGTGGTACTGGTGGAGGTGGGGGCACAGATGGTGCTGGTGGAGGTGGGGGCACAGGTGGTACTGCTGCTGGTGGGGGCACAGGTGGTACTGGTGGTGGTGGGGGCACAAGTGGTACTGGTGGAGGTGGGGGCAGAGGTGGTACTGGTAAAAGTGGGGGTACTGGTGGAGGTGGGGGAACAGGTGATACTGCTGGAGATGGGTGCACAGGTGGTACTAGTGAAGATGGGGGGCACAGGTGGTTTGTGCAGGTGGGTGCACAGGTGGTACCGGTTAGGCGAGGGCACAGGTAGTACTGGTGGAGGTGGAGGCAGAGGTGTTACTGGTGGAGGTAGGGCACAGGTGGTACTAGTGGTGGAGGGGCCACATGTGGTACTGATGGAGGTGGGGCACAGGTGGTACTGGTAGAGGTGTGGGCACAGGTGATACTGGTGGTGGTGGGGGCACAGGTGGCACTGGTGGAGGTGGGAGCACAGGTGATACTGGTGGTGGTGGGGGCACAGGTGGTACTGGTAGAGGAGAGGGAACAGGTGGTACTGAAGGAGGTGAGGGCACCGGTGGTACTGGTGAAGGTGGGGCCATAGGTGGTACTGGTGGAGGTGTGGGCACAGGTGGTACTTGTGGAGGTGGAGGCACAATTGATACTGGTGGAGGTGGGGGCACAGGTGGTACAAGTGGCGGTAGGGGCACAGATGGTGCTGGTGGAGGTGGAGGCACAGGTGGTACTGCTGCTGGTGGGGGCACAGGTGGTACTGGTGGAAGTGCGAGCACAGGTGGTACTGGTGGAGGTGAGAGCACAGGTCATACTGGTGGAGGTGGGAGGCACAGGTGGTACTCGTAGAGGTGAGAGCACAGGTGGTACTGGTGGAGGTGGGGGCTCAGGTGGTACTGGTGGAAGTGTTGGCACAGGTGTTACTAGTGGTGGTGGGTGAACAGGTGGTACTGAAGGAGGTGAGGGCACCGGTGGTACTGGTGAAGGTGGGGCCACAGGTGGTCCTGGTGGAGGTGTGGGCACAGGTGGCACTGGTGGAGGTGAGAGCACAGGTGGTACTAATGGAGGTGTGGGCACAGGTGGGGGCACAGTTGGTACTGGTGGAGGTGAGGGCACAGGTGGTACTGGTGGAGGTGGGGGCACAGGTCATACTGGTGGAGGTGGGGGGCACAGGTGGTACTGGTGGAGGTGGGGGCACAGGTCATACTGGTGGAGGTGGGGGGCACAGGTGGTACTGGTAGAGGTGAGAGCACAGGTGGTACTGGTGGAGGTGGGGGCTCAGGTGGTACTGGTGAAAGTGTTGGTACAGATGTTACTGGTGGTGGTGGGGGAACAGGTGGTACTGAAGGAGGTGAGGGCACAGGTGGTACTTGTGGAGGTGTGGGCACAGGTGGTACTGGTGGAGGTGAGAGCACAGGTGGTACTAATGGAGGTGTGGGCACAGGTGGTACTGGTGGAGGTGGGGGCACAGGTGGTACTGGTGGAGGTAAGGGCATAGGTGGTACTGGTGGAGGTGGGGGCACAGGTCATACTGGTGGAAGTGGGGGGCACAGGTGGTACTTTTGGAGGTGGGGGCACAGGTCATACTGGTGGAGGTGGGGGGCACAGGTGGTACTGGTAGAGGTGAGAGAACAGGTGGTACTGGTGGAGGTGGGGGAACAGGTGATACTGCTGGAGATAGGTGCACAGGTGGTACTGGTGGAGATGGGGGGCACAGGTGGTTTGTGCAGGTGGGTGCACCGGTGGTACCGGTTAGGCGAGGGCACAGGTAGTACTGGTGGAGGTGGGGGCACAGGTGTTACTGATGGAGGTGGGGGCACAGGTGGTACTGGTGGTGGAGGGGCCACAGGTGGTACTGATGGACGTGGGGGCACAGGTGATACTGGTGGAGGTGGGGGCACAGGTGAAACTGGTGGTGGTGGGGGCACAGGTGAAACTGGTGGTGGTGGGGGCACAGGTGGTACTGATAGAGGAGAGGGAACAGGTGGTACTGAAGGAGGTGAGGGCACCGGTGGTACTGGTGAAGGTGGGGCCACAGGTGGTACTGGTGGAGGTGAGGGCACAGGTGATACTAGTGGAGGTGGGGGCACAGGTCATACTGGTGGAGGTGGGTGGCACAGGTGGTACTGGTAGAGGTGAGAGCACAGGTAGTACTGGTGCAGGTGGGGGCACAGGTGGTACTGGTGGAGGTGGGGGCTCAGGTATTACTGGTGGTGGTGGGGGCACAGGTGGTACTGGTGGAAGTGTTGGCACAGGTGTTACTGGTGGTGGTGGGGGACACAGGTGGTACTGGTAGAGGTGAGAGCACAGGTGGTACTGGTGGAGGTGGGAGCTCAGGTGGTACTGGTAGAGGTGGGGGCATAGGTGGTACTGCTGCTGGTGATGGCACAGGTGGTACTGGTGCAGGTGGGGGCACAGGTGGTACTGGCGGAGGTGGGGGCACAGGTGGTACTGGCACAGGTGGTACTGGACACAGGTGGTACTGGTGGAGGTGGGGGCACAGGTGGTACTTGTGGAGGTTGGGGCACAAGTGGTACTGGTGGAAGTGAGGGCACAGGTGATACTGGTGGAGGAGGGGCACAGTTGGTACTGGTGGAGGTGGTGGCACAGGTGGTACTTGTGGAGGTGGGTGCACAAGTGGTACTGGCGGAGGTGGGGGCACAGATGTTACTGAAGGAGGTGGTGGCGCAGGGAGTACTGGTGGAGGTGTGGGCACAGGTAGTACTGATGGAGGTGGGGGCACAGGTGATTCTGGTGGAGGTGGGGGCACAGGTGGTACTGGTGGAAGTGTTGGCACAGGTGTTACTGGTGGAGGTGAGGACACAGGTGATACTGGTGGAGGTATGGGCACAGGTCATGGTGGTGAAGGTGGGGGGCACAGGTGGTACTGGTAGAGGTGAGAGCACAGGTGGTACTGGTGGAGGTGGGGGTACTGGTGGAGGTGCGGGCACAGGTGATACTGGTGGAGGTGTGGGCACAGGTGGTACTGGTGGAGGTGTGGGCACAGGTGGTACTGGTGGAGGTGAGAGCACAGGTGGTACTGGTGGAGGTGTGGGCACAGGTGGTACTGGTGGAGGTGGGGGCACAGGTCATGCTGGTGGAGATGGGGGGCACAGGTGGTACTGGTAGAGGTGAGAGCACAGGTGGTACTGGTGAAGGTGGGGGTACTGGTGGAGGTGCGGGCACAGGTGATACTGGTGGAGGTAGGGACACAGGTGATACTGGTGGAGGTAGGGGCACAGGTCATGCTGGTGGAGATGGGGGGCACAGGTGGTACTGGTAGAGGTGAGAGCACAGGTGGTACTGGTGAAGGTGGGGGTACTGGTGGAGGTGCGGGCACAGGTGATACTGGTGGAGGTAGGGGCACAGGTGATACTGGTGGAGGTAGGGGCACAGGTGGTACTGGTGGAGGTTGGGGCACAGGTGATACTGGTGGAGGTGGGGGCACAGGTGGTACTGGTGGAGGATGGGCCACCGTTGGTACTGGTGGAGTTGGGGCACAGGTGGTACTGGTGAAGGTGGAGGCACAGTTGGTACTGGTGGTGTTGGGGGACAGGTAATACTGGTGGAGTATGGGACTCATGTGGTACTGGTAGAGGTGGGGGCACAGGTGGTACTGGTGGAGGTGGGGGCACAGGTGGTTCTGGTAGAGGTGGGAGCACAGGTGGTACTGGTGGAGGTGGGGGCACAGGTGGTACTGCTGCTGGTGGGGCACAGGTGGTACTGGTGGAGGTGAAGGCACAGGTGATACTGGTGGAGGTGGGGGCACAGGTCATACATGTGGAGGTGAGGGGCACAGGTGGTACTGGTGGGGATGGGGGCACAGGTGGTACTGGTGGAGGTGAAGGCACAGGTGATACTGGTGGAGGTGGGGGCACAGGTCATACATGTGGAGGTGGGGGGCACAGGTGGTACTGGTAGAGGTGAGAGCACAGGTGGTACTGGTGGAGGTGGGGGCTCAGGTGGTACTGGTGGAGGTAGGGGCACAGGTGGTACTGGTGGAAGTGGGGTCACAGGTGGTACTGGTGGAGGTGTGGGCACAGGTGGTACTGGTGGAGGTGGGGGCACAGGTGATACTGGTGGTGGTGGGGGCACAGGTGGAACTGGTGGAGGTGGGGGCTCAGGTGGTACTGGTGGAGGTGGAGGCACAGGTGGAACTGCTGCTGGTGATGGCACAGGTGGTACTTGTGGAGGTTGGGGCACAAGTGGTACTGGTGGTGGTGGTGGTGGCACCGGTGGTACTGGTAGAGGTGGAGGCACAGGTGGTACTGCTGGAGGTGGGGGCACAGGTGGTACTGGTGCAGGTGGAGGCACAGGTGGTACTTGTGGAGATGGGTGCACAAGTGGTACTTGTGGAGATGGGTGCACAAGTGGTACTTGTGAAGGTTGGGGCACAAGTGGTACTGGTGGTGGTGGTAGCACCGGTGGTACTGGTAGAGGTGGGGGCACAGGTGGTACTGCTGGAGGTGGGGCACAGGTGGTACTGCTGGAGGTGGGGCACAGGTGGTACTGGTGCAGGTGGGGGCACAGGTGGTACTGGTGGAGGTTGGGGCACAGGTGATACTGGTGGAGGTGGGGGCACAGGTGGTACTGGTGGAGGGGGGGGGGGCACAGATGTTACTGAAGGAGGTGGGGGCTCAGGTGTTACTGGTGGTGGTGGGGGCACAGGTGGTACTGGTGGAAGTGTTGGCACAGGTGTTACTGGTGGTGGTGGGGGGCACAGGTGGTACTGGTAGAGGTGAGAGCACAGGTGGTACTGGTGGAGGTGGGAGCTCAGGTGGTACTGGTGGAGGTGGGGGCACAGGTGGTACTACTGCTGGTGATGGCACAGGTGGTACTGGTGCAGGTGGGGGCACAGGTGGTACTGGCGGAGGAGGGGGCACAGGTGGTGCTGGTGCAGGTGGGGGCACAGGTGGTACTGGTGGAGGTGGGGGCACAGGTGGTACTTGTGGAGGTTGGGGCACAAGTGGTACTGGTGGAAGTGAGGGCACAGGTGATACTGGTGGAGGTGGGGGCACAGGTGGTACTGGTGGAGGTGGTAGCACAGGTGGTACTTGTGGAGGTGGGTGCACAAGTGGTACTGGCGGAGGTGGGGGCACAGATGTTACTGAAGGAGGTGGTGGCGCAGGGAGTACTGGTGGAGGTGTGGGCACAGGTAGTACTGATGGAGGTGGGGGCACAGGTGATTCTGGTGGAGGTGGGGGCACAGGTGGTACTGGTGGAAGTGTTGGCACAGGTGTTACTGGTGGAGGTGAGGACACAGGTGATACTGGTGGAGGTATGGGCACAGGTCATGGTGGTGAAGGTGGGGGGCACAGGTGGTACTGGTAGAGGTGAGAGCACAGGTGGTACTGGTGGAGGTGGGGGTACTGGTGGAGGTGCGGGCACAGGTGATACTGGTGGAGGTATGGGGACAGGTGGTACTGGTGGAGGTGTGGGCACAGGTGGTACTGGTGGAGGTGAGAGCACAGGTGGTACTAGTGGAGGTGTGGGCACAGGTGGTACTGGTGGAGGTGAGGACACAGGTGATACTGGTGGAGGTGGGGGCACAGGTCATGCTGGTGGAGATGGGGGGCACAGGTGGTACTGGTAGAGGTGAGAGCACAGGTGGTACTGGTGAAGGTGGGGGTACTGGTGGAGATGCGGGCACAGGTGATACTGGTGGAGGTAGGGGCACAGGTGGTACTGGTGGAGGTTGGGGCACAGGTGATACTAGTGGAGGTGGGGGCACAGGTGGTACTGGTGGAGGATGGGCCACCGTTGGTACTGGTGGAGTTGGGGCACATATGGTACTGGTGAAGGTGGAGGCACAGTTGGTACTGGTGGTGTTGGGGGACAGGTAATACTGGTGGAGTAGGGGACTCATGTGGTACTGGTAGAGGCAGGGGCACAGGTGGTACTGGTGGAGGTGGGGGCACAGGTGGTTCTGGTAGAGGTGGGGGCACAGGTGGTTCTGGTAGAGGTGGGAGCACTGGTGGTACTGGTGGAGGTGGGGGCACAGGTGTTATTGGCAGAGGTGGGAGCACAGGTTGTACTGGTGCAGGTGGGGGCACAGGTGGTACTGGTGGGGGTGGGGCCACAGGTATTACTGGTGGAGGTGGGGGCACAGGTGGTACTGCTGCTGGTGGGGCACAGGTGGTACTGGTGGTGGTGGGGGCACAGGTGGTACTGGTGGACGTGGGATCACAGGTGATACTGGTGGGGATGGGGGCACAGGTGGTACTGGTGTAGGTGAAGGCACAGGTGATACTGGTGGAGGTGGGGGCACAGGTCATACATGTGGAGGTGGGGGGCACAGGTGGTACTGGTAGAGGTGAGAGCAGAGGTGGTACTGGTGGAGGTGGGGGCTCACGTGGTACTGGTGGAGGTGCGGGCACAGGAGATACTGGTGGAGGTGGGGCCACAGGTGGTACTGGTGGAGGTAGGGGCACAGGTGGTACTGGTGGAAGTGGGGTCACAGGTGGTACTGGTGGAGGTGTGGGCCCAGGTGGTACTGGTGGAGGTGGGGGCACAGGTGATACTGGTGGTGGTGGGGGCACAGGTGGAACTGGTGGAGGTGGGGGCTCAGGTGGTACTGGTGGAGGTGGAGGCACAGGTGGAACTGCTGCTGGTGATGGCACAGGTGGTACTTGTGGAGGTTGGGGCACAAGTGGTACTTGTGGTGGTGGCACCGGTGGTACTGGTAGAGGTGGAGGCACAGGTGGTACTGCTGGAGGTGGGGGCACAGGTGGTACTGGTGCAGGTGGAGGCACAGGTGGTACTTGTGGAGATGGGTGCACAAGTGGTACTGGCGGAGGTTGGGTCACAAGTGGTACTTGTGGAGGTTGGGGCACAAGTGGTACTGGTGGTGGTGGTAGCACCGGTGGTACTGGTAGAGGTGGGGGCACAGGTGGTACTGCTGGAGGTGGGGCACAGGTGGTACTGGTGCAGGTGGGGGCACAGGTGGTACTGGTGGAGGTTGGGGCACAGGTGATACTGGTGGAGGTGGGGGCACAGGTGATACTGGTGGAGGGGGGGCACAGGTGATACTGGTGGAGGTGGGGGCACAGGTGATACTGGTGCAGGTGGGGGCACAGGTGATTCTGGTGGAGGTGGGGGCACAGGTGGTACTGGTGGAAGTTGGGGCACAGGTGGTACTGGTGGAGGATGGGGCACCGTTGGTACTGGTGGAGTTCGGGGCACAGGTGGTACTGGTGCAGGTGGGGGCACAGGTGGTACTGGTGGAGGTGGGGGCACAGGTGGTACTGGTGGAGGGGGGGGGGCACAGATGTTACTGAAGGAGGTGGAGGCGCAAAGGGTACTGGTGGAGGTGGGGGCACAGGTAGTACTGGTGGAGGTGGGGGCACAGGTGATTCTGGTGGAGGTGGGGGCACAGGTGGTACTGGTGGAAGTTGGGGCACAGGTGGTACTGGTGGAGGATGGGGCACCGTTGGTACTGGTGGAGTTCGGGGCACAGGTGGTACTGGTGAAGGTGGAGGCACAGTTGGTACTGGTGGTTGTGGTGTCACAGGTGGTATGGATGGAGGTGGGTGCACAAGTGGTACTAGCGGTACTATCGGAGGTTGCGGCACACGTGGCACCGGTGGTACTGGTAGAGGTGGGGGCACAGGTGGTACTGCTACAGGTGAGGGTACAGGTGGTACTGGTGCAGGTGGGGGCACAGGTGGTACTGGTGGAGGTGGAGGCACAGGTGGTACTGGTGCAGGTGGGGGCACAGGTGGTACTGGTGGAGGTGGGGGCACAGGTGGTACTGGTGCAGGTGGGGGCACAGGTGGTACTGGTGGAGGTTGGGGAAAAGGTGGTACTGCTGGAGGTGGGGGCACAGGTGGTACTGGTGGAGTTGGAGGCACAGTTGGTTCTGGTGGTGGTGAGGGCACAGGTAGTACGGGTTGAGGTGGGGACACAGGTGGTACTGGTAGAGGTGAGGGCACAGATTGTACTGGTGGTGGTTGGGGCACAGGTGGTATTGATGGAGGTGGGGGCAAAGATTGTACTGGTGGTGGTGGGGGCACAGATTGTACTGGTTGTGGTGGGGGCACAGGTGGTACTGGTGGAGGTGGGGGCACAGTTGGTACTGGTAGAAGTGGGGGCACAGGTGGTACTGGTGGAGGATGGGCCACCGTTGGTACTGGTGGAGTTGGGGGCACAGGAGATACTGGTGAAGGTGGAGGCACAGTTGGTACTGGTGGTGGTGGGGGACAGGTAATACTGGTGGAGTAGGGGTCTCATGTGGTACTGGTAGAGGTGGGGGCACAGGTGGCACTGGTGGAAGTGGGGGTTCAGGTGGTATTCGTGGAGGTGGAGGCACAGTTGGTACTGGTGGTGGTGGGAGCACAGGTGGTACTGTTGGAGATGGGTGCACAGGTGGTACTGTTGGAGATGGGGGGCACAGGTGGTTTGTGCAGGTGGGTGCACAGGTGATACCGGTTAGGCGAGGGCACAGGTAGTACTGTTGGAGGTGGGGGCTCAGGTGTTACTGGAGGAGGTAGGGGCACTGGTGGTACTGGTGGTGGAGGGGCCAAAGGTGGTACTGATGGAGGTGGGGCACAGGTGGTACTGTTAGAGGTGTGAGCACAGGTGAAACTGGTGGTGGTGGGGGCACATGTGGTACTGGTAGAGGAGAGGGAACAGGTGGTACTGAAGGGGGTGAGGCCACCGGTGGTACTGGTGAAGGTGGGGCCACAGGTGGTGATGGTGGAGTTGTGGGCACAGGTGTTACAGGTGGAGGTGGGGGCACATGTCATACTGGTGGAGGTGGGGGGCACAGGTGGTACTGGTAGAGGTGAGAGCACAGGTGGTTCTGGTGGAGGTGGGGGCTAAGGTGGTACTAGTGGAGGTGGGGGCTCAGGTTGTACTGCTGCTGGTGATGGCACAGGTGGTACTTGTGGAGGTTGGGGCACAAGTGTTACTGGTGGTGTTGGTGGCACCGGTGGTACTGGTAGAGTTGGGGGCACAGATGGTACTGGTGCAGGTAGGGGCACTGGTGGTACTGGTGACACCGGTGGTACTGGGAGAGGTGGGGACACAGGTGGTACTGCTGTAGGTGGGGGCACAGATGGTACTGGTGCAGGTAGGCGCACAGATGGTACTGGTGGTGGTGGTGGAACCGGTGGTACTGGTAGAGGTGGGAGCACAGGTGGTACTGCTGGAGGGGGGGGGGCACAGATGGTACTGGTGCAGGTAGCGGCACAGGTGGTACTGGTGGTGGAGGTGCAGACACAGGTGGTACTGCTGGAGGTGGGGGCACAGGTGGTACTGGTGCAGGTAGGGGCACAGGTGGTACTGGTGGTGGTGGTGGCACAGGTGGTACTTGTGGAGGTGGGTGCACAAGTGGTACTGGCGGAGGTGGGGGCGCAAGTGGTACTGGTGGTGGTGGTAGCACCGGTGGTACTGGTAGAGGTGGGGGCACAGCTGGTACTGCTGGAGGTGGGGGCACAGGTGGTACTGGTGCAGGTGGGGGCACATGTGGTACTGGTGGAGGTTGGGGCACAGGTGATACTGGTGGAGTTGGGGACACAGGTGGTACTGGTGGAGGTGGGGGCACAGATGTTACTGAAGGAGGTGGTGGCGCAGGGAGTACTGGTGGAGGTGGGGGCACAGGTAATACTGGTGGAGGTGGGGGCACAGGTGATTCTGGTGGAGATGAGCGGCACAGCTGGTACTGGTAGAGGATGGGGGCACCGGTGGTACTGGTGGAGGTAGGGGCACAGTTGGTACTGGTGGAGGTGGGGGCACAGGTGGTACTGGTGGAAGTGAGGGCACAGGTGGTACTGGTGGAGGATGGGGCACCGTTGGTACTGGTGGAGTTGGGGGCACAGGTGGTACTGGTGAAGGTGGAGGCACAGTTGTTACTGGTGGTGGTGGGGGACAGGTGGTATGGATGGAGGTGGGTGCACAAGTGGCACTAGCGGTACTAGCGGAGGTTGGGGCACACGTGGCACCAGTGGTACTGGTAGAGGTGAGGGCACAAGTGGTGCTGGTGCAGGTGGGGGCACAGGTGGTATTGGTGCAGGTGGGGGCACAGGTGGTACAGCTGGAGGTGGGGGCACAGGTGGTAGTGGTGCAGGTGGGGGCACAGGTGGTACTGGGGGAGGTGGGGGCACAGGTGGTACTGGTGCAGGTTGGGGCACAGGTGGTATTGGTGGAGGGTGGGGCACAGGTGGTACTGCTGGAGGTGGGGTAACAGGTGGTACTGGTGCAGGTGGGGGCACAGGTGGTACTGGTGGAGGTTGGGGCACAGGTGATACTGGTGAAGGTGGGGGCACAGGTGGTACTGGTGGAGGTGTGGGCACAGGTGGTACTGGTAGAAGTGGGGGCACACGTGGTACTGGTGGAAGTGGGGGCTCAGGTGGTACTCGTTGAGGTGGAGGCACAGTTGGTACTGATGGTGGTGGGGGCACAGGTGGTACTGATGGAGGTGGGGGCACAGGTGGTACTGGTTGAGGTGGGAGCACAGGTGGTACTGGTGGAGGTGGGGGCACAGGTGGTACTGGTGGAGTTGCGGGCACAGGTGGTATTGGTGGAGGTGGGGGTACTGGTGGAGGTGCGGGGCACAGGTCATACTGGTGGAGGTGGGTGGACAGGTAGTACTGGTGGAGGTTGGGACACAGGTTGTACTGATGGTGGTGGGGGCACAGGTGGTACTGGTGGAAGTGAGAGCACAGGTGGCAGTGGTGGAGGTGGGGGCACAGGTGATACTGGTGGTGGGTATGACACAGTTGGTAGAGATGGAGGTGGGTGCACAAGTGGTACTGGTGGTGGTTGTGGCACAGGTGGTACTGGTGGTGGGGGGGGGCACAGGTGGTACTGGTGGACGTGGGAGCACAAGTGATACTGGTGGAGGTGGGGGCACAGGTAGTACTGGTGGAGGTTAGGGCACAGGTGATTCTGGTGGAGGTGGGGGCTCAGGTGGTACTGGTGGAGGTGGGGGCACATTTGGTACTGCTGCTGGTGTTGGCACAGGTGGTACTTGTGGAGGTTAGGGCACAAGTGGTACTAGTGGTGGTGGTGGCACCGGTGGTACTGGTAGAGATGGGGGCACAGGTGGTACTGCTGGAGGTGGAGGCACAGATGGTACTGGTGCAGGTGGTGGCATAGGTGGTACTGGTGCAGGTGGGGGCACAGGTGGTACTGGGGGAGGTGGGGGCACAGGTGGTACTGGTTGAGGTGGGGGCACAGGTGGTACTGGTGGAGGTTGGGGCACAGGTGGTACTGCTGGAGGTGGGGGCACAGGTGGTACTGGTGCAGGTGGGGGCACATGTGGTACTGGTGGAGGTGTGGGCACAGGTGTTACTGGTGGAGGTGAGAGCATAGGTGGTGCTGGTGGAGGTGGGGGCTCAGGTGGTACTGGTGGAGGTGGGGGCACATTTGGTACTGCTGCTGGTGTTGGCACAGGTGGTACTTGTGGAGGTTAGGGCACAAGTGGTACTAGTGGTGGTGGTGGCACCGGTGGTACTGGTAGAGATGGGGGCACAGGTGGTACTGCTGGAGGTGGAGGCACAGATGGTACTGGTGCAGGTGGGGGCACAGGTGGTACTGGGGGAGGTGGGGGCACAGGTGGTACTGGTTGAGGTGGGGGCACAGGTGGTACTGGTGGAGGTTGGGGCACAGGTGGTACTGGTGGAGGTTGGGGCACAGGTGGTACTGCTGGAGGTGGGGGCACAGGTGGTACTGGTGCAGGTGGGGGCACATGTGGTACTGGTGGAGGTTGGGGCACAGGTGATACTGGTGGAGGTGGGGGCACAGGTGGTACTGATGGAGGATGGGCCACCGTTGGTACTGGTGGAGTTGGGGCACAGGTGGTACTGTTGAAGGTGGAGGCACAGGTGGTTCTGGTTGAGGTAGGAGCACAGGTGGTACTGGTGGAGGTGGGGGCACAGGTGGTACTGGTAGAGGTGGGAGTACAGGTTGTACTGATGCAGGTGGGGGCACAGGTGGTACTGGTGGGGGTGGGGCCACAGGTATTACTGGTGGATTTGGGGGACAGGTAATACTGGTGGAGTAGGGGACTCATGTGGTACTGGTAGAGGTGGGGGCACAGGTGGTACTGGTGGAGGTGGGGGCACAGGTGGTTCTGGTTGAGGTAGGAGCACAGGTGGTACTGGTGGAGGTGGGGGCACAGGTGGTACTGGTAGAGGTGGGAGTACAGGTTGTACTGATGCAGGTGGGGGCACAGGTGGTACTGGTGGGGGTGGGGCCACAGGTATTACTGGTGGAGGTGGGGGCACAGGTGGTACTGCTGCTGGTGGGGCACAGGTGGTACTGGTGGTGGTGGGGGCACAGGTGGTACTGGTGGACGTGGGCTCACAGGTGATACTGGTGGGGATGGGGGCACAGGTGGTACTGGTGGAGGTGAAGGCACAGGTGATACTGGTGGAGGTGGGGGCTCAGGTGGTACTGGTGGAGGTGCGGGCACAGGAGATACTGGTGGAGGTGGGGGAACAGGTGATACTGCTGGAGATAGGTGCACAGGTGGTACTGGTGGAGATGGGGTGCACAGGTGGTTTGTGCAGGTGGGTGCACCGGTGGTACCGGTTAGGCGAGGGCACAGGTAGTACTGGTGGAGGTGGGGGCACAGATGTTACTGAAGGAGGTGGAGTCGCAAAGGGTACTGGTGGAGGTGGGGGCACAGGTAGTACTGGTGGAGGTGGGGGCACAGGTGATTCTGGTGGAGGTAGGGGCACAGGTGGTACTGGTGGAAGATGGGGCACCGTTGGTACTGGTGGAAGATGGGGCACCGTTGGTACTGGTGGAGTTCGGGGCACAGGTGGTACTGGTGAAGGTGGAGGCACAGTTGGTACTGGTGGTGGTGGGGGACAGGTGGAACTTGTGGAGGTTGGGGCACAACTGGTACTGGTGGTGGTGGTGTCACAGGTGGTATGGATAGAGGTGGGTGCACAAGTGGTATTAGCGGTACTATCCGAGGTTGCGGCACACGTGACACCGGTGTTACTGGTAGAGGTGGGGGCACAGGTGGTACTGCTAGAGGTGAGGGCACAGGTGGTACTGGTGCAGGTGGGGGCACAGGTGGTACTGGTGGAGGTGGAGGCACAGGTGGTACTGGTGCAGGTGGGGGCACAGGTGGTACTGGTGGAGGTGGGGGCACAGGTGGTACTGGTGCAGGTGGGGGCACAGGTGGTACTGGTGGAGGTTGGGGCACAGGTGGTACTGCTGGAGGTGGGGGCACAGGTGGTACTGGTGGAGTTGGAGGCATAGTTGGTTCTGGTGGTGGTGGGGGCACAGGTAGTACGGGTTGAGGTGGGGGCACAGGTAGTACGGGTTGAGGTGGGGACACAGGTGGTACTAGTAGAGGTGAGGGCACAGATTGTACTGGTGGTGGTTGGGGCACAGGTGGTATTTATGGAGGTGGTGGCAAAGATTGTACTGGTGGTGGTGGGGGCACAGATTGTACTGGTTGTGGTGGGGGCACAGGTGGTACTGGTGGAGGTGGGGGCACAGGTGGTACTGGTAGAAGTGGGGGCACAAGTGGTACTGGTGGAGGATGGGCCACCGTTGGTACTGGTGGAGTTGGGGGCACAGGAGGTACTGGTGAAGGTGGAGGCACAGTTGGTACTGGTGGTGGTGGGGGACAGGTAATACTGGTGGAGTAGGGGTCTCATGTGGTACTGGTAGAGGTGGGGGCACAGGTGGCACTGGTGGAAGTGGGGGCTCAGGTGGTATTCGTGGAGGTGGAGGCACAGTTGGTACTGGTGGTGGTGGGAGCACAGGTGGTACTGTTGGAGATGAGTGCACAGGTGGTACTGTTGGAGATGGGGGGCACAGGTGGTTTGTGCAGGTGGGTGCACTGGTGGTACCGGTTTGGCTATGGCACAGGTAGTACTGTTGGAGGTGGGGGCTCAGGTGTTACTGGAGGAGGTAGGGGCACTGGTGGTACTGGTGGTGGAGGGGCCAAAGGTGGTACTGATGTAGGTGGGGCACAGGTGGTACTAGTAGAGGTGTGGGCACAGGTGAAACTGGTGGTGGTGGGGGCACATGTGGTACTGGTAGAGGAGAGGGAACAGGTGGTACTGAAGGGGGTGAGGGCACCGGTGGTACTGGTGAAGGTGGCCACAGGTGTTACTGGTGGAGTTGTGGGCACAGGTGTTACTGGTGGAGGTGGGGGCACAGGTCATACTGGTGGAGGTGGGGGGCACAGGTGGGACTGATAGAGGTGAGAGCACAGGTGGTTCTGGTGGAGGTGGGGGCTCAGGTGGTACTGGTGGAGGTGGGGGCTCAGGTGGTACTGCTGCTGGTGATGGCACAGGTGGTACTTGTGGAGGTTGGGGCACAAGTGTTACTGGTGGTGTTGGTGGCACCGGTGGTACTGGTAGAGGTGGGGGCACAGATGGTACTGGTGCAGGTAGGTGCACTGGTGGTACTGGTGACACCGGTGGTACTGGTAGAGGTGGGGGCACAGGTGGTACTGCTGGAGGTGGGGGCACAGATGGTACTGGTGCAGGTAGGCGCACAGGTGGTACTGGTGGTGGTGGTGGCACCGGTGGTACTGGTAGAGGTGGGGGCACAGGTGGTACTGCTGGAGGTGGGGGCACAGATGGTACTGGCGCAGGTAGGGGCACAGGTGGTACTGGTGTGGAGGTGCGGGCACAGGTGGTACTGCTGGAGGTGGGGGCACAGGTGGTACTGGTGCAGGTAGGGGCACAGGTGGTACTGGTGGTGGTGGTGGCACAGGTGGTACTTGTGGAGGTTGGGGCACAGGTGGTACTGGTGGTGGTGGTGGTGGCACAGGTGGTACTTGTGGAGGTGGGTGCACAAGTGGTACTAGCGGAGGTGGGGGCGCAAGTGGTACTGGTGGTGGTGGTAGCACCGGTGGTACTGGTAGAGGTGGGGGCACAGCTGGTACTGCTGGAGGTGGGGGCACAGGTGGTACTGGTGCAGGTGGGGGCACATGTGGTACGGGTGGAGGTTGGGGCACAGGTGATACTGGTGGAGGTGGAGGCACAGGTGGTACTGGTGGAGGTGGGGGCACAGATGTTACTGAAGGAGGTGGTGGCGCAGGGAGTACTGGTGGAGGTGGGGGCACAGGTAATACTGGTGGAGGTGGGGGCACAGGTGATTCTGGTGGAGATGAGCGGCACAGCTGGTACTGGTAGAGGATGGGGGCACCGGTGGTACTGGTGGAGGTAGGGGCACAGTTGGTACTGGTGGAGGTGGGGGCACAGGTGGTACTGGTGGAAGTGAGGGCACAGGTGGTACTGGTGGAGGATGGGGCACCGTTGGTACTGGTGGAGTTGGGGGCACAGGTGGTACTGGTGAAGGTGGAGGCAGAGTTGGTACTGTTGGTGGTGGGGGACAGGTGGTACTTGTGGAGGTTGGGGCACAAGTGGTACTGGTGGTGATGGTGTCATAGGGGGTATGGATGGAGGTGGGTGCACAAGTGGCACTAGCGGTACTAGCGGAGGTTGGGGCACAAGTGGCACCAGTGGTACTGGTAGAGGTGAGGGCACAAGTGGTACTGGTGAAGGTGGGGGCACAGGTGGTACTGGTGCAGGTGGGGGCACAGGTGGTACAGCTGGAGGTGGGGCACAGGTGGTAGTGGTGCAGGTGGGGGCACAGGTGGTACTGGGGGAGGTGGGGGCACAGGTGGTACTGGTGCAGGTTGGGGCACAGGTGGTATTGGTGGAGGGTGGGGCACAGGTGGTACTGCTGGAGGTGTGGGCACAGGTGGTACTGGTAGAAGTGGGGGCACACGTGGTACTGGTGGAAGTGGGGGCTCAGGTGGTACTCGTTGAGGTGGAGGCACAGTTGGTACTGATGGTGGTGGGGGCACAGGTGGTACTGATGGAGGTGGGGGCACAGGTGGTACTGGTTGAGGTGGGAGCACAGGTGGTACTGTTGGAGTTGCGGGCACAGGTGGTATTGGTGGAGGTGGGGGTACTGGTGGAGGTGCGGGCACAGGTCATACTGGTGGAGGTGGGTGGACAGGTAGTACTGGTGGAGGTTGGGACACAGGTTGTACTGATGGAGGTGGGGGCACAGGTGGTAATGGTGGAAGTGAGAGCACAGGTGGCACTGGTGGAGGTGGGGACACAGGTGATACTGGTGGTGGGTATGGCACAGTTGGTAGGGATGGAGGTGGGTGCACAAGTGGTACTGGTGGTGGTTGTGGCACAGGTGGTACTGGTGGTGGGGGGGCACAGGTGGTACTGGTGGACGTGGGAGCACAGGTGATACTGGTGGAGGTGGGGGCACAGGTAGTACTGGTGGAGGTGGGGGCACAGGTGATTCTGGTGGAGGTGGGGGCACAGGTGGTACTGGTGGAAGTGTTAGCACAGGTGTTACTGGTGGTGGTGGGGGAACAGGTGGTACTGTTGAAGTTGGGGCCACAGGTGGTACTGGTGGAGGTGTGGGCACAGGTGGTACTGGTGGAGGTGAGAGCACAGGTGGTACTGGTGGAGGTTTGGGCACAGGTGGTACTAGTGGAGGTGAGAGCACAGGTGGAACTGGTTGTGTGGGCACAGGTGGTACTGGTGGAGGTGAGGGCACCGGTGGTACTGTTGAAGGTGGGGCCACAGGTGGTACTGGTGGAGGTGTGGGCACAGGTGGTACTGGTGGAGGTGAGAGCACAGGTGGTATTGGTGGAGGTGTGGGCACAGGTGGTACTGGTGGAGGTGAGAGCACAGGTGGTACGGGTGCAGGTGCGGGCACAGGTGGTACTGGTGGAGGTGAGGACACAGGTGATACTGGTATAGGTGGGGGCACAGGTCATGCTGGTGGAGGTGGGGGGCACAGGTGGTACTGGTACAGGTGAGAGCACAGGTGGTACTGGTGGAGGTGGGGGTACTGGTCGAGGTGCGGGCACAGGTGATACTGGTGGAGGTGGGGGCACAGGTTGTACTGGTGGAGGTAGGGGCACAGGTGGTACTGGTGGAGGTGAGGGCACAGGTGATACTGGTGGAGGTGGGGGCACAGGTCATACTGGTGGAGGTGGGGGGCACAGGTGGTACTGCTGGAGGTAGGGGCACAGGAGGTACTGGTTAGGCGAGGGCACAGGTAGTACTGGTGGAGGTGGGGGCACTGGTGTTACTGGTGGAGGTAAGGGCACAGGTGGTACTGGTGGTGGAGGGGCCACAGGTGGTACTGGTGGAGGTGGGGCACAGGTGGTACTGGTAGAGGAGTGGGAACAGGTGGTACTGAAGGAGGTGTGGGCACACTTGGTACTGGTGGAGCTGTGGGTACAGGTGGTACTGGTGGAGGTGTTGGCACAGGTGGTACTGATGGAGGTGAGAGCATAGGTGGTACTGGTGGACGTGGGGGCTCAGGTGGTACTGGTGGAGGTGGGGGCACATTTGGTACTTCTGCTGGTGTTGGCACAGGTGGTACTTGTGGAGGTTAGGGCACAAGTGGTACTAGTGGTGGTGGTGGCACCGGTGGTACTGGTAGAGGTGGGGGCACAGGTGGTACTGCTGGAGGTGGAGGCACAGATGGTACTGGTGCAGGTGGGGGCACAGGTGGTACTGGTGCAGGTGGGGGCACAGGTGGTACTGGGGGAGAAGGGGGCACAGGTGGTACTGGTTGAGGTGGGGGCACAGGTGGTACTGGTGGAGGTTGGGGCACAGGTGGTACTGCTGGAGGTGGGGGCACAGGGGGTGCTGGTGCAGGTGGGGGCACATGTGGTACTGGTGGAGGTTGGGGCACAGGTGATACTGGTGGAGGTGGGGGCACAGGTGGTACTGGTGGAGGATGGGCCACCGTTGGTACTGGTGGAGTTGGGGCACAGGTGGTACTGTTGAAGGTGGAGGCACAGTTGGTACTGGTGGTGTTGGGGGAGAGGTAATACTGGTGGAGTAGGGGACTCATGTGGTACTGGTAGAGGTGGGGGCACAGGTGGTACTGGTGGAGGTGGGGGCACAGGTGGTTCTGGTTGAGGTGGGAGCACAGGTGGTACTGGTGGAGGTGGGGGCACAGGTGGTACTGGTAGAGGTGGGAGCACAGGTTGTACTGATGCAGTTGGGGGCACAGGTGGTACTGGTGGGGGTGGGGCCACAGGTATTACTGGTGGAGGTGGGGGCACAGGTGGTACTGCTGCTGGTGGGGCACAAGTGGTACTGGTGGTGGTGGGGGCACAGGTGGTACTGGTGGACGTGGGCTCACAGGTGATACTGGTGGGGATGGGGGCACAGGTGGTACTGGTGGAGGTGAAGGCACAGGTGATACTGGTGGAGGTGGGGGCACAGGTCATACATGTGAAGGTGGGGGGCACAGGTGGTACTGGTAGAGGTGAGAGCACAGGTGGTACTGGTGGAGGTGGGGGCGCAGGTGGTACTGGTGGAGGTGCGGGCACAGGAGATACTGGTGGAGGTGGGGGAACAGGTGATACTGCTGGAAATAGGTGCACAGGTGGTACTGGTGGAGATGGGGGGCACAGGTGGTTTGTGCAGGTGGGTGCACCGGTGGTACCGGTTAGGCGAGGGCACAGGTAGTACTGGTGGAGGTGGGGGCACAGGTGTTACTGGTGGAGGTTTGGGCACAGGTGTTACTAGTGGAGGTGAGATCACAGGTGGTACTGGTAGAGGTGTGGGCACAGGTGGTACTGGTGGAGGTGAGGGCACCAGTGGTACTGTTGAAGGTGGGGCCACAGGTGGTACTGGTGGAGGTGTGGGCACAGGTGGTACTGGTGGAGGTGAGAGCACAGGTGGTACTGGTGGAGGTGTGGGCACAGGTGGTACTGGTGGAGGTGAGAGCACAGGTGGTACTGGTGCAGGTGTGGACACAGGTGGTACTGGTGGAGGTGAGGACACAGGTGATACTGGTGGAGGTGGGGGCACAGGTCATGCTGGTGGAGGTGGGGGGCACAGGTGGTACTGGTAGAGGTGAGAGCACAGGTGGTACTGGTGGAGGTGGGGGTACTGGTGGAGGTGGGGGCACAGGTGGTACTGGTGGAGGTAGGGGCACAGGTGGTACTGGTGGAGGTAGGGGCACAGGTGGTACTGGTGGAGGTGTGGGCACAGGTGATACTGGTGGAGGTGGGGGCACAGGTCATACTGGTGGAGGTGGGGGGCACAGGTGGTACTGCTGGAGGTAGGGGCACAGGAGGTACTGGTTTGGCGAGGGCACAGGTAGTACTGGTGGAGGTGGGGGCACTGGTGTTACTGGTGGAGGTAGGGGCACAGGTGGTACTGGTGGTGGAGGGGCCACAGGTGGTACTGGTGGAGGTGGGGCACAGGTGGTACTGGTAGAGGTGTGGGCAAAGGTGATACTGGAGGTGGTGGGGGCACAGATGAAACTGGTGGTGGTGGGGGCACAGGTGGTACTGGTAGAGGAGTGGGAACAGGTGGTACTGAAGGAGGTGTGGGCACACTTGGTACTGGTGGAGCTGTGGGTACAGGTGGTACTGGTGGAGGTGTGGGCACAGGTGGTACTGGTGGAGGTGAGAGCATAGGTGGTACTGGTGGAGGTGGGGGCTCAGGTGGTACTGGTGGAGGTAGGGGCACATTTGGTACTGCTGCTGGTGTTGGCACAGGTGGTACTTGTGGAGGTTAGGGCACAAGTGGTACTGGTGGTGGTGGTGGCACCGGTGGTACTGGTGGAGGTGGGGGCACAGGTGGTACTGGTGCAGGTGGGGGGACAGGTGGTACTGCTGGAGGTGGGGGCACAGGTGGTACTGGTGCAGGTGGGGGCACAGGTGGTACTTGTGGAGGTTGGGGCACAAGTGGTACTGGTGGTGGTGGTGGTGGTAGAACCGGTGGTATTGGTAGAGGTGGGGGCAAAGGTGGTACTGCTGGAGGTGGGGGCACAATGGTGGTACTGGTGCAGGTGGGGGCACAGGTGGTACTGGGGGAGGTGGGGGCACAGGTGGTACTGGTTGAGGTGGGGGCACAGGTGGTACTGGTGGAGGTTGGGGCACAGGTGGTACTGCTGGAGGTGGGGGCACAGGTGGTACTGGTGCAGGTGGGGGCACATGTGGTACTGGTGGAGGTGGGGGCTCAGGTGTTACTGGTAGAGGTGCGGGTACAGGTGATACTGGTGGAGGTGGGGGCACAGGTGTTACTGGTGGTGGTGGGGGCACAGGTGGTACTGGTGGTGGTGGGGGCACAGGTGGTACTGGTGGAGGTGCGGGTACAGGTGATACTGGTGGAGGTAGGGGCACAGGTGTTACTGGTGGTGGTGGGGGTTCAGGTGATACTGGTGGAGGTGGGGGCACAGGTGGTACTGGAAGAGGTGAGAGCACAGGTGGTACTGGTGGAGGTGGGAGCTCAGGTGGTACTGGTGGAGGTGGGGGCACAGGTGGTACTGCTGCTGGTGATGGCACAGGTGGTACTGGTGCAGGTGGAGGCACAGGTGGTACTGGCGGAGGTGGGGGCACAGGTGGTACTGGTACAGGTGGGGGCACAGGTGATACTAGTGGAGGTGGGGGCACAGGTGGTACTTGTGGAGGTTGGGGCACAAGTGGTACTGGTGGAAGTGAGGGTACAGGTGGTACTGGTGGAGGTGGGGGCACAGGTGGTACTGGTGGAGGTGGGTGCACAAGTGGTACTGGCGGAGGTGGGGGCACAGATGTTACTGAAGGAGGTGGTGGCGCAGGGAGTACTGGTGGAGGTGGGGGCACAGGTAGTACTGATGGAGGTGGGGAGCACAGGTGGTACTGGTAGAGGTGAGAGCACAGGTGGTGCTGGTGGAGGTGGGGGTACTGGTGGAGGTGCGGGCACAGGTGATGCTGGTGGAGGTGGGGGAACAGGTGGTACTGGAGGAGATGGGGGCACAGGTCATGCTGGTGGAGGTGGGGGGCACAGGTGGTACTGGTAGTGGTGAGAGCACAGGTGGTACGTGTGGAGGTGGGGGTACTGGTGGAGGTGCGGGCACAGGTAATACTGGTGGAGGTGGGGGCACAGGTGGTACTGGTGGAGGTGTGGGCACAGGTGGTACTGGTGGAGGTGAGGACACAGGTGATACTGGTGGAGGTGGGGGCACAGGTCATGCTGGTGGAGGTGTGGGGCACAGGTGGTACTGGTAGAGGTGAAAGGACAGGTGGTACTGGTGGAGGTGGGGGAACTGGTGGAGGTGCGGGCACAGGTGATACTGGTGGAGGTGGGGGCACAGGTGGTACTGGTGGAGGTAGGGGCACAGGTGGTACTGGTAGAGGTGCGGGCACAGGTGGTACTGGTGGAGGTGAGGGCACAGGTGATACTGGTGGAGGTGGGGGCACAGGTCATACTGGTGGAGGTGGGGGGCACAGGTGGTACTGCTGGAGGTAGGGGCACAGGTGGTACTGGTTAGGCGAGGGCACAGGTAGTACTGGTGGAGGTGGGGGCACAGGTGTTACTGGTGGAGGTAGGGGCACAGGTGGTACTGGTGGTGGAGGGTCCACAGGTGGTACTGATGGAGGTGGGGCACAGGTGGTACTGGTAGAGGTGTGGGCAAAGGTGATACTGGTGGTGGTGGGGGCACAGGTGAAACTGGTGGTGGTGGGGGCACAGGTGGTACTGGTAGAGGAGAGGGAACAGGTGGTACTGAAGGAGGTGTGGGCACAGTTGGTACTGGTGGAGGTGTGGGCACAGGTGGTACTGGTGGAGGTGAGAGCATAGGTGGTACTGATGGAGGTGGGGGCTCAGGTGGTACTGGTGGAGGTGGGGGCACAGGTGGTACTGCTGCTGGTGATGGCACAGGTGGTACTAGTGGAGGTTAGGGCACAAGTGGTACTGGTGGTGGTGGTGGCACCGGTGATACTGGTAGAGGTGGGGGCACAGGTGGTACTGCTGGAGGTGGGGGCACAGATGGTACTGGTGCAGGTGGGGGCACAGGTGGTACTTGTGGAGGTTGGGGCACAAGTGGTGCTGGTGGTGGTGGTAGCACCGGTGGTACTGGTAGAGGTGGGGGCACAGGTGGTACTGCTGGAGGTGGGGGCACAGGTGGTACTGCTGCAGGTGGGGGCACAGGTGGTACTGCTGGAGGTGGGGGCACAGGTGGTACTGGTGCAGGTGGGGGCACAGGTGGTACTGGGGGAGGTGGGGGCGCAGGTGGTACTGGTTGAGGTGGGGGCACAGGTGGTACTGGTGGAAGTGCGGTCACAGGTGGTACTGTTGCAGGTGTGGGCACAGGTGGTACTGGTGGAGGTGAGGGCACAGGTGATACTGGTGGAGGTGGGGGCACAGGTGATACTGGTGGTGGTGGGGGCTCAGGTGGTACTGGTGGAGGTGGGGGCTCAGGTGGTACTGGTGGAAGTGGAGGCACAGGTGGAACTGCTGCTGGTGATGGCACAGGTGGTACTTGTGGAGGTTGGGGCTCAAGTGGTACTGGTGGTGGTGGCACCGGTGGTACTGGTAGAGGTGGAGGCACAGGTGGTACTGGTTGAGGTGCGGGCACAGGTGGTACTGGTGGAGGTGAGGGCACAGGTGATACTGGTGGAGGTGGGGGCACAGGTCATACTGGTGGAGGTGGGGGGCACAGGTGGTACTGCTGGAGGTAGGGGCACAGGTGGTACTGGTTAGGCGAGGGCACAGGTAGTACTGGTGGAGGTGGGGGCACAGGTGTTACTGGTGGAGGTAGGGGCACAGGTGGTACTGGTGGTGGAGGGGCCACAGGTGGTACTGATGGAGGTGGGGCACAGGTGGTACTGGTAGAGGTGTGGGCAAAGGTGATACTGGTGGTGGTGGGCGCACAGGTGAAACTGGTGATGGTGAGGGCACAGGTGGTACTGGTAGAGGAGAGGGCACAGGTGATACTGGTGGAGGTGGGGGCACAAGTGGTACTGGTGGTGGTGGTGGCACCGGTGGTACTGGTAGAGGTGGGGGCACAGGTGGTACTGCTGGAGGTGGGGGCACAGATGGTACTGTGCAGGTGGGGGCACAGGTGGTACTTGTGGAGGTTGGGGCACAAGTGGTACTAGTGGTGGTGGTAGCACCGGTGGTACTGGTAGAGGTGGGGGCACAGGTGGTACTGCTGGAGGTGGGGGCACAGGTGGTACTGGTGCAGGTGGGGGCACAGGTGGTACTGGGGGAGGTGGGTGGACAGGAGGTACTGGTTGAGGTGGGGGCACAGGTGGTACTGGTGGAGGTTGGGGCACAGGTGGTACTGCTGGAGGTGGGGGCAGAGGTGGTACTGGTGCAGGTGGGGGCACAGGTGGTACTGGTGGAGATTGGGGCACAGGTGATACTGGTGGAGATGGGGGCACAGGTGGTACTGGTGGAGGATGGGTCACCGTTGGTACTGGTGGAGTTGGGGCACAGGTGGTACTGGTGAAGGTGGAGGCACAGTTGGTACTGGTGGTGTTGGGGGACAGGTAATACTGGTGGAGTAGGGGACTCATGTGGTACTGGTAGAGGTGGGGGCACAGGTGGTACTGGTGGAGGTGGGGGCACAGGTGGTTCTGGTAGAGGTGGGAGCACAGGTGGTACTGGTGGAGGTGGGGGCACAGGTGTTACTGGTAGAGGTGGGAGCACAGGTTGTACTGGTGCAGGTGGGGGCACAGGTGGTACTGGTGGGGGTGGGGCCACAGGTATTACTGGTGGAGGTGGGGGCACAGGTGGTACTGCTGCTGGTGGGGCACAGGTGGTACTGGTGGACGTGGGCTCACAGGTGATACTGGTGGGGATGGGGGCACAGGTGGTACTGGTGGAGGTGAAGGCTCAGGTGATACTGGTAGAGGTGGGGGCACAGGTCATACATGTGGAGGTGGGGGGCACAGGTGGTACTGGTGGAAGTGCGGTCACAGGTGGTACTGGTGGAGGTGTGGGCACAGGTGGTACTGGTGGAGGTGAGGGCACAGGTGATACTGGTGGAGGTGGGGGCACAGGTGATACTGGTGGTGGTGGGGGCACAGGTGGTACTGGTGGAGGTGGGGGCTCAGGTGGTACTGGTGTAAATGGAGGCACAGGTGGAACTGCTGCTGGTGATGGCACAGGTGGTACTTGTGGAGGTTGGGGCTCAAGTGGTACTGGTGGTGGTGGCACCGGTCTTACTGGTAGAGGTGGAGGCACAGGTGGTACTGCTGGAGGTGGGGGCACAGGTGGTACTGGTGCAGGTGGAGGCACAGGTGGTACTTGTGGAGATGGGTGCACAAGTGGTACTGGCGGAGGTTGGGGCACAAGTGGTACTTGTGGAGGTTGGGGCACAAGTGGTACTGGTGGTGGTGGTAGCACCGGTGGTACTGGTAGAGGTGGGGGCACAGGTGGTACTGGTGGAGGTTGGGGTACAGGTGATACTGGTGGAGGTGGCGGCACAGGTAGTACTGGTGGAGGGGGGGGGGCACAGATGTTACTGAAGGAGGTGGTGGCGCAAAGAGTACTGGTGCAGGTGGGGGCACAGGTGGTACTGGTGGAGGTGGGGGCACAGGTGGTACTGGTGCAGGTGGGGGCACAGGTGGTACTGGTGGAGGTTGGGGCACAGGTGGTACTGCTGGAGGTGGGGGAACAAGTGGTACTGGTGGAGTGTGAGGCACAGTTGGTTCTGGTGGTGGTGGGGGCACAGGTAGTACGGGTTGAGGTGGGGACACAGGTGGTACTGGTAGAGGTGAGGGCACAGATTGTACTGGTGGTGGTGGGGGCACAGGTGGTATTGATGGAGGTGGGGGCACAGATTGTACTGGTGGTGGTTGGGGCACAGATTGTACTGGTTGTGGTGGGGGCACAGGTGGTACTGGTGGAGGTGGGGGCACAGGTGGTACTGGTGGAAGTGGGGGCACAGGTGGTACTAGTGGAAGTGGGGGCACAGGTGGTACTAGTGGAGGATGGGCCACCGTTGGTACTGGTGGAGTTGGGGGCACAGGAGGTACTGGTGAAGGTGGAGGCACAGTTGGTAGTGGTGGTGGTGGTGGACAGGTAATACTGGTGGAGTAGGGGTCTCAAGTGGTACTGGTAGAGGTGGGGGCACAGGTGGCACTGGTGGAAGTGGGGGCTCAGGTGGTACTCGTGGAGGTAGAGGCACAGTTGGTACTGGTGGTGGTGGGAGCACAGGTGGTACTGATGGAGGTGGGGGCACAGGTGGTACTGTTGGAGATGGGGGGCACAGGTGATACTGGTGGAGATGGGGGCACAGGTGGTACTGGTGGAGGATGGGTCACCGTTGGTACTGGTGGAGTTGGGGCACAGGTGGTACTGGTGAAGGTGGAGGCACAGTTGGTACTGGTGGTGTTGGGGGACAGGTAATACTGGTGGAGTAGGGGACTCATGTGGTACTGGTAGAGGTGGGGGCACAGGTGGTACTGGTGGAGGTGGGGGCACAGGTGGTTCTGGTAGAGGTGGGAGCACAGGTGGTACTGGTGGAGGTGGGGGCACAGGTGTTACTGGTAGAGGTGGGAGCACAGGTTGTACTGGTGCAGGTGGGGGCACAGGTGGTACTGGTGGGGGTGGGGCCACAGGTATTACTGGTGGAGGTGGGGGCACAGGTGGTACTGCTGCTGGTGGGGCACAGGTGGTACTGGTGGTGGTGGGGGCACCGGTGGTACTGGTGGACGTGGGCTCACAGGTGATACTGGTGGGGATGGGGGCACAGGTGGTACTTGTGGAGGTGAAGGCTCAGGTGATACTGGTGGAGGTGGGGGCACAGGTCATACATGTGGAGGTGGGGGGCACAGGTGGTACTGGTGGAGGTGTGGGCACAGGTGGTACTGGTGGAGGTGCGGGCACAGGTGATACTGGTGGAGGTGGGGGCACAGGTGATACTGGTGGTGGTGGGGGCACAGGTGGTACTGGTGGAGGTGGGGGCTCAGGTGGTACTGGTGGAAATGGAGGCACAGGTGGAACTGCTGCTGGTGATGGCACAGGTGGTACTTGTGGAGGTTGGGGCTCAAGTGGTACTGGTGGTGGTGGCACCGGTCTTACTGGTAGAGGTGGAGACACAGGTGGTACTGCTGGAGGTGGGGGCACAGGTGGTACTGGTGCAGGTGGAGGCACAGGTGGTACTTGTGGAGATGGGTGCACAAGTGGTACTGGCGGAGGTTAGGGCACAAGTGGTACTTGTGGAGGTTGGGGCACAAGTGGTACTGGTGGTGGTGGTAGCACCGGTGGTACTGGTAGAGGTGGGGGCACAGGTGGTACTGGTGGAGGTTGGGGCACAGGTGATACTGGTGGAGGTGGCGGCACAGGTAGTACTGGTGGAGGGGGGGGCACAGATGTTACTGAAGGAGGTGGTGGCGCAAAGAGTACTGGTGGAGGTGGGGGCACAGGTAGTACTGGTGGAGGTGGGGGCACAGGTGATTCTGGTGGAGGTGGGGGCACAGGTGGTACTGGTGGAAGTGTTGGCACAGGTGTTACTGGTGGTGGTGGGGGAACAGGTGGTACTGGTGGAGGTGAGAGCACAGGTGGTACTGGTGGAGGTGTGGGCACAGGTGGTACTGGTGGAGGTGAGAGCACAGGTGGTACTGGTGGAGGTGTGGGCACAGGTGGTACTGGTGGAGGTGAGGGCACCGGTGGTACTGTTGAAGGTGGGGCCACAGGTGGTACTGGTGGAGGTGTGGGCACAGGTGGTACTGGTGGAGGTGAGAGCACAGGTGGTACTGGTGGAGGAGTGGGCACAGGTGGTACTGGTGGAGGTGAGAGCACAGGTGGTACTGGTGGAGGTGTGGGCACAGGTGGTACTGGTGGAGGTGAGGACACAGGTGATACTGGTGGAGGTGGGGGGCACAGGTGGTACTGGTAGAGGTGAGAGCACAGGTGGTACTGGTGGAGGTGGGGGTACTGGTGGAGGTGCGGGTACTGGTGGAGGTGCGGGCACAGGTGATACTGGTGGTGGTGGGGGCACAGGTGGTACTGGTGGAGGTAGGGGCACAGGTGGTACTGGTGGAGGTGCGGGCACAGGTGGTACTGGTGGAGGTGAGGGCACAGGTGATACTGGTGGAGGTGGGGGCACAGGTCATACTGGTGGAGGTGGGGGGCACAGGTGGTACTGCTGGAGGTTGGGGCACAGGAGGTACTGGTTAGGCGAGGGCACAGGTAGTACTGGTGGAGGTGGGGCACTGGTGTTACTGGTGGAGGTAAGGGCACAGGTGGTACTGGTGGTGAAGGGGCCACAGGTGGTACTGATGGAGGTGGGGCACAGGTGGTACTGGTAGAGGTGTGGGCAAAGGTGATACTGGTGGTGGTGGGGGCACAGGTGGTACTGGTAGAGGAGAGGGAACAGGTGGTACTGAAGGAGGTGAAGGCACAGTTGGTACTGTTGGAGGTGTGGGCACAAATGGTACTGGTGGAGGTGAGAGCATAGGTGGTACTGGTGGAGGTGGGGGCTCAGGTGGTACTGGTGGAGGTGTGGGCACAGGTGGTACTGCTGCTGGTGATGGCACAGGTGGTAATTGTGGAGGTTAGGGCACAAGTGGTACTGGTGGTGGTGGTGGCACCGGTGGTACTGGTAGAGGTGGGGGCACAGGTGGTACTGCTGGAGGTGGGGGCACAGACGGTACTGGTGCAGGTGGGTGCACAGGTGGTACTTGTGGAGGTTGGGGCACAAGTGGTACTGGTGGTGGTGGTAGAACCGGTGGTACTGGTAGAGGTGGGGGCACAGGTGCTACTGCTGGAGGTGGGGGCACAGGTGGTACTGGTGCAAATGGGGGCACAGGTGGTACTGCTTAAGGTGGGGGCACAGGTGGTACTGGTGCAGGTGATTACACAGGTGGTACTGGGGGGAGGTGGGGGCACAGGTGGTACTGGTTGAGGTGGGGGCACAGGTGGTACTGGTGGAGGTTTGGGGCACAGGTGGTACTGCTGGAGGTGGGGCACAGATGGTACTGGTGCAGGTGGGGGCACAGGTGGTACTGGTGGAGGTTGGGGCACAGGTGATACTGGTGGAGGTGGGGGCACAGGTGGTACTGGTGGAGGATAGGCCACCGTTGGTACTGGTGGAGTTGGGGCACAGGTGGAACTCGTGAAGGTGGAGGCACAGTTGGTACTGGTGGTGTTGGGGGACAGGTAATACTGGTGGAGTAGGGGACTCATGTGGTACTGGTAGAGGTGGGGGCACAGGTGGTACTGGTGGAGGTGGGGGCACAAGTGGTTCTGGTAGAGGTGGGAGCACAGGTGGTACTGGTGGAGGTGGGGTCACAGGTGGTACTGGTAGAGGTGGGAGCACAGGTTGTACTGGTGCAGGTGGGGGCACAGGTGGTACTGGTGGGGGTGGGCCACAGGTATTACTGGTGGAGGTGGGGGCACAGGTGGTACTGCTGCTGGTGGGGCACAGGTGGTACTGGTGGTGGTGGGGGAACAGATGGTACTGGTGGACGTGGGCTCACAGGTGATACTGGTGGGGATGGGGGCACAGGTGGTACTGGTGGAGGTGAAGGCACAGGTGATACTGGTGGAGGTGGTGGCACAGGTCATACATGTGGAGGTGGGGGGCACAGGTGGTACTGGTAGAGGTGAGAGCACAGGTGGTACTGGTGGAGGTGGGGGCTCAGGTGGTACTGGTGGAAGTGCGGGCACAGGTAGTACTGGTGGAGGTGTGGGCACAGGAGGCACTGGTGGAGGTGAGGGCACAGGTGATACTGGTGGAGGTGGGGGCACAGGTGATATTGGTGGTGGTGTGGGCACAGGTGGTACTGGTGGAGATGGGGGCTCAGGTGGTACTGGTGGAGTTGGAGGCACAGGTGGAACTGCTGCTGGTGATGGCACAGGTGGTACTGCTGGAGGTGGGGGCACAGGTGGTACTGGTGCAGGTGGAGGCACAGGTGGTACTTGTGGAGATGGGTGCACAAGTGGTATTGGCGGAGGTTGGGGCACAAGTGGTACTTGTGGAGGTTGGGGCACAAGTTGTACTGGTGGTGGTATTAGCACCGGTGGTACTGGTAGAGGTGGGGGCACAGGTGGTACTGCTGGAGGTGGGGCACAGGTGGTACTGGTGCAGGTGGGGGCACAGGTGGTACTGGTGGAGGTTGGGGCACAGGTGATACTGGTGGAGGTGGGGGCACAGGTGGTACTGGTGGAGGGGGGGGGGCACAGATGTTACTGAAGGAGGTGGTGGCGCAAAGAGTACTGGTGGAGGTGGGGTCACAGGTAGTACTGGTGGAGGTGGGGGCACAGGTGATTCTGGTGGAGGTGGGGGGCACTGGTGATTCTGGTGGAGGTGGGGGCACCGTTGGTACTGGTGGAGTTCGGGGCACAGGTGGTACTGGTGAAGGTGGAGGCACAGTTGGTACTGGTGGTGGTGGGGGACAGGTGGTACTTGTGGAGGTTGGGGCACAAGTGGTACTGGTGGTGGTGGTGTCACAGGTGGTATGGATGGAGGTGGGTGCACAAGTGGTACTAGCGGTACTAGCGGAGGTTGGGCACACGTGGCACCGGTGGGACTGGTAGAGGTGGGGGCACAGGTGGTACTGCTGGAGGTGAGGGAACAGTTGGTTCTGGTGCAGGTGGGGGCACAGGTGGTACTGGTGGAGGTGGAGGCACAGGTGGTACTGGTGCAGGTGGGGGCACAGGTGGTACTGGTGGAGGTGGGGGCACAGGTGGTACTGGTGCAGGTGGGGCACAGGTGGTACTGGTGGAGGTTGGGGCACAGGTGGTACTGCTGGAGGTGGGGCACAGGTGGTACTGGTGGAGTTGGAGGCACAGTTGGGTCTGGTGGTGGTGGGGGCACAGGTAGTAGGGGTTGAGGTGGGGACACAGGTGGTACTGGTAGAGGTGAGGGCACAGATTGTACTGGTGGTGGTGGGGGCACAGGTGGTATTGATGGAGGTGGGGGCACAGATTGTACTGGTGGTGGTGGGGGCACAGATTGTACTGGTTGTGGTGGGGGCACAGGTGGTACTGGTGGAGGTGGGGGCACAGGTGGTACTGGTGGAAGTGGGGGCACAGGTGGTACTGGTGGAGGATGGGCCACCGTTGGTACTGGTGGAGTTGGAGGCACAGGTGGTACTGGTGAAGGTTGAGGCACAGTTGGTACTGGTGGTGGTGGGGGACAGGTAATACTGGTGGAGTAGGGGTCTCATGTTGTACTGGTAGAGGTGGGGGCACAGGTGGCACTGGTGGAAGTGGGGGCTCAGGTGGTACTCGTGGAGGTGGAGGCACAGTTGGTACTGGTGGTGGTGGGAGCACAGGTGGTACTGATGGAGGTGGGGGCACAGGTGGTACTGGTAGAGGTGGGAGCACAGGTGGTACTGATGGAGGTGGGGGCACAGGTGGTACTGGTAGAGGTGGGAGCACAGGTGGTACTGATGGAGGTGGGGGCACAGGTGGTACTGGTAGAGGTGGGAGCAAAGGTGGTATTGGTAGAGGTGGGGGAACAGGTGATACTGCTGGAGATGGGTGCACAGGTGGTACTGTTGGAGATGGGGGCACAGGTGGTTTGTGCAGGTGGGTGCACAGGTGGTACCGGTTAGGCGAGGGCACAGGTAGTCCTGGTGGAGCTGGGGGCTCAGGTGTTACTGGAAGAGGTAGGGGCACTATGGTACTGGTGGTGGAGAGGAAACAGGTGGTACTGAAGGAGGTGAGGGCACCGGTGGTACTGGTGAAGGTGGGGCCACAGGTGGTACTGGTGGAGTTGTGGGCACAGGTGTTACTGGTGGAGGTGGGGGCACAGGTCATACTGGTGGAGGTGGGGGGCACAGGTGGTACTGGTAGAGGTGAGAGCACAGGTGGTTCTGGTGGAGGTGGGGGCTCAGGTGGTACTGGTGGAGGTCGGGGCACAGGTAGTACTGGTAGAGGTGAGAGCACAGGTGGTTCTGGTGGAGGTGGGGGCTCAGGTGGTACTGGTGGAGGTGGGGGCTCAGGTGGTACTGCTGCTGGTGATGGCACAGGTGGTACTGTGAAGGTTGGGGCACAAGTGTTACTGGTGGTGTTGGTGGCACCGGTGGTACTGGTAGAGGTGGGGGCACAGATGGTACTGGTGCAGGTAGGGGCACAGGTGGTACTGGTGGTGGTGGTGGCACCGGTGGTACTGGTGCAGGTTGGGGCACAGGTGGTGCTGGTGGAGGTTGGGGCACAGGTGATACTGGTGCAGGTGGGGGCACAGGTAGTACTGGTGGAGGTGGGGGCACAGGTGATTCTGGTGGAGATGAGGGGCACAGGTGGTACTGGTGGAGGTAGGGGCACAGTTGGTATTGGTGGAGGTGGAGCACAGGTGGTACTGGTGGAAGTGGGGGCACAGGTGGTACTGGTGGTGGCACCGGTGGTACTGGTAGAAGTGGGGGCACAGGTGGTACTGCTGGAGGTTGGGGCACAGATGGTACTGGTGCAGGTAGGGGCACAGGTGGTACTGGTGGTGGTGGTGGCACCGGTGGTACTGGTAGAGGTGAGGGCACAGGTGGTACTGCTGGAGGTTGGGGCACAGATGGTACTGGTGCAGGTAGGGGCACAGGTGGTACTGGTGGTACTGGTGGCACCGGTGGTACTGGTAGAGGTGAGGGCACAGGTGGTACTGCTGGAGTTGGGGCACAGATGGTACTGGTGCAGGTAGGGGCACAGGTGGTACTGGTAATGGAGGTGCGGGCACAGGTGGTACTGCTGGAGGTAGGGGCACAGGTGGTACTGGTGGTGGTGGTAGCACCGGTGGTACTGGTAGAGGAGGGGGCACAGCTGGTACTGCTGGAGGTGGAGGCACAGGTGGTACTGGTGCAGGTGGAGGCACAGGTGGTACTGGTGGAGGTTGGGGCACAGGTGATACTGGTGGAGGTGGGGGCACAGGTGGTACTGGTGGAGGTGGGGGCACAGATGTTACTCAAGGAGATAGTGGCGCAGGGAGTACTGGTGGAGGTGGGGGCACAGGTAGTACTGGTGGAGGTGGGGGCACAGGTGATTCTGGTGGAGATGAGGGGCACAGGTGGAACTGGTGGAGGTAGGGGCACAGTTGGTACTGGTGGAGGTGGGGGCACAGGTGGTACTGGTGGAAGTGGGGGCACAGGTGGTACTGGTGGAGGATGGGGCACTGTTGGTACTGGTGGAGATGGGGGCACAGGTGGTACTGGTGAAGGTGGAGGCACAGTTGGTACTGGTGGTGGTGGGGGACAGGTGGTACTTGTGGAGGTTGGGGCACAAGTGGTACTGGTGGTGATGGTGTCACAGGTGGTATGGATGGAGGTGGGTGCACAAGTGGTACTAGCGGTACTAGCGGAGGTTGGGGCACAAGTGGCACCGGTACTGGTACTGGTAGAGGTGAGGGCACAGGCGGTACTGGTGCAGGTGGGGGCACAGGTGGTACTGGTGCAGGTGGGGGCACAGGTGGTACAGCTGGAGGTGGGGGCACAGGTGGTAGTGGTGCAGGTGGGGGCACAGGTGGTACTGGTGGAGGTGGGGGCACAGGTGGTACTGGTGCAGGTTGGGGCACAGGTGGTACTGGTGGAGGTTGGGGCACAGGTGGTACTGCTGGAGGTGGGGGCACAGGTGGTACTGGTGCAGGTGGGGGCACAGGTGGTACTGGTGGAGGTTGGGGCACAGGTGATACTGGTGAAGGTAGGGGCACAGGTGGTTCTGGTGGAGGTGTGGGCAGAGGTGGTACTGGTAGAAATGGGGGCACAGGTGGTACTGGTGGAAGTGGGGGCTCAGCTGGTACTCGTGGAGGTGGAGGCACAGTTGGTACTGATGGTGGTGGGGGCACAGGTGGTACTGATGGAGGTGGGGGCACAGGTGGTACTGGTTGAGATGGGAGCACAGGTGGAACTGGTGGAGGTGGGGGCACAGGTGGTATTGGTGGCGGTGGGGGTACTGGTTGAGGTGCGGGCACAGGTCATACTGGTGGAGGTGGGTGCACAGGTAGTACTGGTGGAGGTTGGGACACAGGTTGTGCTGATGGAGGTGGGGGCACAGGTGGTACTGGTGGAAGTGAGAGCACAGGTGGCACTGGTGGAGGTGGGGGCACAGGTGATACTGGTGGTGGTTATGGCACAGTTGGTAGGGATGGAGGTGGGTGCACAGGTGGTACTGGTGGAGGTGAAGGCACAGGTGATTCTGGTGGTGGTGGGGGCACAGGTGGTACTGATGGAGGTGTGGGGTACAGGTGGTACTGGTGGAGATGGGTGTACAGGTGGTACTGGTGTTGGAGGTGCACAGGTGATACTGGTGTTGATGGGGACACAGGGGGTACTGGTGGTGGTGGTGCACAAGTGGTACTGGTGGAGGTGCATGCACAGGTGGTACTGGCGGAAATGTAGGGACTGGTATTACTTGTGGAGGTATGTGGCTGCTTCGATAAATGCCTTTTGGGTGCCTGGGCTGCAGGTCTTGGAACTAGTGTTACAGGTCTCGGTGCTAGGACTGCAGGTTTTAGGGTTAGGGCTGCAGGTATCAGTGCTAGGATTGCAGGTCTTGGAGCAAGGGTTGCAGGTCTTGGGGTTAGGGCTGCAGGTCTTGGGGCTAAGATTGCAGGTCTTGGAGCTGGGGCTGTAGGTCTTCGGGCGAGGGCTGCAGGTCTTGGGGCTAGGGCTGCAGGTCTTGGGGCTAGGGCTGCAGGTCTTGGGGCTAGGGCTATAGGTCTTGGGGCTAGGGCTATAGGTCTTGGGGCTAGGGCTATAGGTCTTGGGGCTAGGGCTGCAGGTCTTGATGTAATGATAATTTAGAGCATAGTTTGGTAATTAACTTTTTATCATGATTAATAAGGAAAATATGGGTGACGAGTTAAGAGAACTGGACATGAATGTCTCAAGAAATATTTACCGATAAGCATTGTAACATAGTCGCAAGTGGTGGGGGTAGGGCGGTGCCAGCATTACCGGTGACAGGGAGATGCTGGCGGGTGGTACCAGCAGTACCGAGGCCAGGGAGACGCAGGAGGGGGGCGGTGCCAGCAGTACCGGGGCCAGGGAGACGCGGACGGGGGGTTGTGCCAGCAGTACCGAGGCCAGGGAGACGCAGGAAGGGGGCGGTGCCAGCAGTACCGGGGCCAGGGAGACGCGGACGGGGCGGTGCCAGCAGTACCGGGGCCAGGGAGACGCAGGAGGGGGGCGGTGCCAGCAGTACCGGGGCCAGGGAGACGCGGACGGGGGGTTGTGCCAGCAGTACGGGACCAACAGTTCAGCTGGTCACTACACGGGTCCAGGTCAGTTCTCTTCCTGCCCCGCATCTTATCTCTCTTCCTTCAGAAAGACCTTAACTGATGTAGGTAGGTGCTCTCACTCCAGGGTGTATGGTTTACCTGGCGGCCTAACACTCCAGGGTGGCTAGTTTACCTGGCGGCCTAACACTCCAGGGTGTATGGTTTACCTGGCAGCCTAACACCCCAGGGTGGTTGGTTTACCTGGCGGCCTAACACTCCAGGGTGTATGGTTTACCTGGCAGCCTAACACCCCAGGGTGGTTGGTTTACCTGGCGGCCTAACACTCCAGCGTGGTTGGTTTACCTGGCGGCCTAACACTCCAGGGTGTATGGTTTACCTGGCGGCCTAACACTCCAGGGTGTATGGTTTACCTGGCAGCCTAACACCCCAGGGTGGTTGGTTTACCTGGCGGCCTAACACTCCAGGGTGTATTGTTTACCTGGCGGCCTAACACCCCAGGGTGGTTGGTTTACCTGGCGGCCTAACACTCCAGGGTGTATGGTTTACCTGGCAGCCTAACACCCCAGGGTGGTTGGTTTACCTGGCGGCCTAACACTCCAGGGTGTATTGTTTACCTGGCGGCCTAACACCCCAGGGTGGTTGGTTTACCTGGCGGCCTAACACTCCAGGGTGTATGGTTTACCTGGCGACCTAACACCCCAGGGTGGTTGGTTTACTTGGCAGCCTAACACTCCAGGGTGGTTGGTTTACTTGGCAGCCTAACACTCCAGGGTGGTTGGTTTACCTGGCGGCCTAACACTCCAGGGTGGTTGGTTTACCTGGCGCCCTAACACTCCAGCGTGGTTGGTTTACCTGGCGGCCTAACACTCCAGGGTGTATTGTTTACCTGGCGGCCTAACACCCCAGGGTGTATGGTTTACCTGGCGACCTAACACTCCAGCGTGGTTGGTTTAACTGGCAGTCTAGCACTCCAGGGTGGATGGTTTACCTGGCAGCCTAACACTCCAGGGTGTATGGTTTACCTGGCGACCTAACACCCCAGGGTGGTTGGTTTACCTGGCGACCTAACACCCAGGGTGGCTGGTTTACCTGGCGGCCTAACACTCCAGGGTGGTTGGTTTACCTGGTGGCCTAACACTCTAAGGTGGTTGGTTTACCTGGCGCCCTAACACTCCAGGGTGGTTGGTTTACCTGGCGGCCTAACACTCCAGGGTGGTTGGTTTACCTGGCAACCTAACACTCCAGGGTGGTTGGTTTACCTGGCAGCCTAACATTCCAGGGTGGTTGGTTTACCTGGCGGCCTAACACTCCAGGGTGTATGGTTTACCTGGCGACCTAACACCCCAGGGTGGCTGGTTTACCTGGCGACCTAACACCCCAGGGTGGCTGGTTTACCTGGCGGCCTAACACTCCAGGGTGGTTGGTTTACCTGGTGGCCTAACACTCTAAGGTGGTTGGTTTACCTGGCGCCCTAACACTCCAGGGTGGTTGGTTTACCTGGCGGCCTAACACTCCAGGGTGTATGGTTTACCTGGCGACCTAACACTCCAGCGTGGTTGGTTTACCTGGCAGCCTAACACTCTAAGGTGGTTGGTTTACCTGGCGGCCTAACACTCCAGGGTGGTTGGTTTATCTGGCAGTCTAACACTCCAGGGTGGGTGGTTTACCTGGCAGCCTAACACTCGAAGGTGGTTGGTTTACCTGGCGGCCTAACACTCCAGCGTGGTTGGTTTACCTGGCGGCCTAACACTCCAGGGTGGTTGGTTTATCTGGCAGTCTAACACTCCAGGGTGGGTGGTTTACCTGGCAGCCTAACACTCTAAGGTGGTTGGTTTACCTGGCGGCCTAACACTCCAGGGTGGTTGGTTTATCTGGCAGTCTAACACTCCAGGGTGGTTCGTTTACTTGGCAGCCTAACACTCCTGCGTGGTTGGTTTACCTGGCAGTCTAACACTCCAGGGTGGTTGGTTTACCTGGCGGCCTAACACTAGGGTGGTTAGTTTACCTGGCAGCCTAACACTCCAGGGTGGTTGGTTTAACTGGCAGCCTAACACTCCAGGGTGGTTGGTTTACCTGGTAGCCTAACACTCCAGGGTGGTTGGTTTACCTGGCGGCCTAACACTCCAGGGTGGTTGGTTTACCTGACGGCCTAACACTCCAGGGTGTATGGTTTACCTGGCGGCCTAACACCCCAGGGTGGTTGGTTTACCTGGCGGCCTAACACTCCAGGGTGTATGGTTTACCTGGCGGCCTAACACCGCCTCCCTCAACCCGTCTCTCGCATTCACCACAGAAATTATTAATCACGAATAATTCTTTTCTGCGCAATTATGGATGTAACACGTTAATGAGAACTGGGTTGCAATTATACGGACTTAAATACAGAGGAGCTCCAAGATATTCATAACCTCTAAACCCATTGTAATAAATAATAACTAATGTAAATCTTGTAACCTTTAAATATCTAATAAAGCAAAACAAAAGACAAAAGAAAGAGCGGTAGGAGAAAAGCACACAGAAGCTGTATTGGCGGGACCTAAACATTCCCTCCAATGCGTTATGTGTGATTTTCTCCGAGGTTAAGGGTCCCCTTCTTCCAGCCATAGGTGGAACTCCCTTCTTATAATTCTTGGTACGTTGGTAAACGGTGATTCTGTAGAATCACTGTTTACCAACGTACCTGTGGATGAAACAATCGGGATGATAGCCGACAGAGTTTACCGTGATCCGGCCTGTACTCCTCTTGACATACCAGAAAACAGTCTAAGGAAACTACTCCAAGCTTGTACTAAAGAGGCACCCTTCTTGAGCCCGGATGGGCACATGTATAAGCAAGTAGATGGGGTCGCCATGGGTTCTCCCCTAGGTGTCCTGTTTGCAAACTTCTACATGGGTACCATCGAGCAAAAAGTCTTAGTCGACATGAACTTGAAACCGGCCATATACTGCAGGTATGTTGACGACATTTTTACACAGGTACCTGATGTCAGACATCTGCAGGAGCTGAAGGAGGCATTTGAGCAGAGTTCCGTGCTGCGTTTCACTTACGAGATGGAAAAGGATGGGAAGCTGCCCTTTCTAGATGTAACAGTCATGGAAAAGGGCGGAGGTTTCCACACTGCAGTCTACACTAAGGAAACGAACATAGGAATGTGCCTAAATGCCAACAGCGACTGCCCAGACAGGTACAAGAGGAGTGTTGTTAACGCATATGTCGACCGTGCTCTCAGCCACAGCTCAGAATGGAAGCAAGTCGACGAAGAACTCTGTAGGGTAAGGCAGGTCCTAGTCAATAACGGCTTCTCCAATGGTTTCGTCGAAGACATCATAAGAAGGAAAGTGAAAAGCCATGCAACCTCTGAAGAGACAACTAACACAACACCTATACCGCCTATTAGACTATTTTACAGGAACTTCTTTTCCACAGCTCATAAAACGGAGGAAAGGGTCCTGAAAGATATTGTTAATAGAAACGTTATCCCTACAGACAAAAATCAGAGGATACAACTGACGATTTACTTTAAAACCAGAAAAACGGCCAGCCTACTCATGAGAAACTCTCCAGACACAAAACAGAACGCTTTAAAAGAGACTAACGTCGTCTATGCCTTCAAATGCCCTCTTGGGGACTGTAAGCTCCAAAAAACCCAGTATATAGGCAAGACAACAACATCTCTTTCTAGGCGTTTAACGATGCATAAGCAACAGGGCTCCATTAAGGAACATATAATCTCTTCCCACAACCAAACCATCGCCAGAGAAATCCTAGTAAACAACACAGAAATCATCGATAGATACAGCGATAGCAGGCGGCTTGACGTTTGCGAGGCACTACACATCAAGAAGTCAACACCAGCAATCAACAGCCAATTATTGCACAACTATATTCTACCCACCTCAAGACTCCGCTCCAATATAGAAGCATCAAGAAATATGGACCAATAGGCTTTCTACAAACACTTCTATTCAATATCCATTGTTTCGTGTTCTGTCTTGTGTTGATGAAATTAATACCCTATTAATACCACTTCTTGTTCTGTCTTGTGTTGATGAAATTAATACCCTATGAATACCACATCTTGTTCTGTCTTGTGTTAATGCCACATCACCCCTTCCACCTCACTCAAATGTAGATATAAAATCGGAGATGCGTAAGTTCTATTCAGTTGTGTATTTGTGAACTAAAGTCTTTGAAAATGTAATAAGTTTTACGAAACGCGCTCGTGTCGCGTCAGACTAGAAATAAAAATGAATTTTGGAGAATTGATCTTTGATTTACCTCCAACAGTGAAAAGAAATGTACGAAAGATTGAGAAAATTCGTGTTAGAATTATTAATCTTACTTTTTCGGTCATATTTAATATATATATATATATATATATATATATATATATATATATATATATATATATATATATATATAAATATATATATATATATATATATATATATATATATATATATATATATATATATATATGTCTACAGGAAAGACTGCTACCAAAATATACTAATATATATAAATATATATATATATATATATATATATATATATATATATATATATATATATATATATATATATATATATATATATATATATATATATATATATAAAGTTTGTGAGGGTACCACCTCTGGTGCCAATGTGGGGACCCATAGCCTCGGAGAAGAAAATAAAAAGTATTCAGAGGAGACCTTGTGGTTTCTCACTGAACACTAATATTATCTTCTCCTACCACCCCCATTCTTTTGTATGTACACATATATATTTACTTTATTTGAACTTTGTTACAAAAAAGGAGTTACATATAGGTTACAAAGATGGTTGTCATAGGTTGTCGAGTTCCTCCAGCTCCTCAGATGGCGGGCAGGAACCCTGGATGCAGTGCGCATTTCCCCTCTGTATCGCCACACTGAGGCGCTGGAAAAGAAAGCTTGCAGCTCTCGGGTCCCTTGTTGTTTCAATGAGCCTAGAACCCAGTTCCTTCAAAAAACTGGTAGCACTTTTACCCCAGGCGCCGAGCGTCTCAGAAGCAATGGGGACAAAATTGTAGTGGTGATCCAGTTCTCTATACTTACGGGATTTGGCTGCTTCCCTGTGGGTGGCAGCGCCACCTGGTTGTGCAACACTGAGGTTAATGTAGGTGTTAGCCAGGGTTGATACGCACGTGTAGTCCCATACCAACTGCTTGCCATTCTTCCAGGGGTTCACTGTGATACCATCTGGGCGACCAATAAGAGCATCAGAGTTACGGGGCGTTAGGTAACGGGGCTCTCTTTCAGCTGGGCATCCAGCTGTGGTGAGGCTCCTCTTGATGATGTCGTTAACTTCGCTGTGCCTCGAGTGCCATCCCCCTGTGCTTTGGCAGAGTAGGCCATGGTGACCGTACCTGTCAGCCACCACCTCGCCGCAAATACACCTATATCTGGTGTGGATTGGGGCAGCAAGGCGGAGGGCCACAGCAATTCGGAGGGCGTGTGGTGTGAGACGCGTGCCAGTTGCCGACATTGGGGTTGCTAACAGGAAATCCCCTGCATGTGGTGCTGCTACTGCTGTGAGGCGAGCAATGTCGTGTTGTGTTGTTGCAGCACCCAGGCACTCTGCAGCAACTTGGTCTACAATGGGACCATCCCAGCTGGATTGCTTGTGGGATTTTGGGGATGGTGGTTGAGGTGATTGGCCTGCACGAGAGGCCCACTCTGTGGCACAGCGTGTAAAATTGGGATCATGTACACCTGCCAGCTGATGTAAGTGGGCAGGTAGAATTTCCTTCACAAGGTCGTCGGATGCTGATAAGGAGGACAGGAAGGCTGGAACAGCGATTTGCGTTGCTGTTCGAACTCCGAGGCCCCCAAGTCTTACGGGAAGAGAGGCTTGTTTCCACTGTAGGTCATCGAGAGAGAGGTTAAGGGCTTTTTCTAGCATTGATTTCAGTAACCGGTCATACTCACTTAGTTTTTGGCTACTGTAAGATGGTGAACACCTCAGAAAGTAGGTTAACCTGGGGAGGGACAGACATCTGGTGATGAGGTAGAGTGCATCATGTGCATCAATATCCTCAATCCTCCCATCCATCCTCTTAAGGTCGGCGATTTTCTTATCAAGGACCTCATCGATGGCTTTCAACCCCAGGGGAGCTCCTAGGAGTGTGCTGTCTTCAGGTTTAGTTTTATGGATATTTGGCAGAAGACCCTCTATTCTCTCTACGATGCCCTGGTTGGAACATATTATTTCACATTTAGAAGGGTTCAGGGTGAGGCCTAAAACTGCACCTTGCTCCTGGATTTTTCTGATGTCCTCCAGGAGGGAGTCTTGGGAACCAGCTAGGGTACCATCATCCAAGAACCAGATGTTAAGCTCGCTGGACAGGACCTCTGTGACTTGTTTGATGACTAAGCAGAAAAGGAGAGGAGCGAGGGGGTCACCCTGTTGGACGCCTTCTCGCGAGTCAATTTCATGTTCGCCAAAAAGTAGCTTAAGATCCATACTGTAGCATGAATGTACAAAAGGGTAGAGGGAAGGGAAATGACTATGAACCGCACGGAGTACAGCATCCCTCCGCACCAAATTGAACGCATTTTTGAAATCTAGCTTGATAAGGGCCTTTTCGTCTGTGATGTTGGCGATGAAGGCTCGAGCTGCATAGCCTGCCGCCTCACACCCTTGTGGAATGCCAAACCCGAGCTGTTTTGGCTTCAGCATGTTGGCCGCTGCATCACTAACTGTTCTTGCAGCTGCCTTTGCGACGAGACGCCGGAGAGAATTGCCCACAGCTATTGGCCTGATCCCTCCATCCTTTTTCTTTAGAGCACAGAGAGATGCTCCAAAAAAGATAGGTCTTATGGACGCTGGTATGTTGCCAGCTAGACATGTGTTGGTGAATCTGGTTAGTTCCACCAAGAGGTTCTTTGCAATGTCACCCAGTGCAGGGTTGAGCATTTGCTTGAGGTGGTTGGGTTTTAGTCCTGTGAACCCACCTGCTGATCCTGTAGGGAAGGACATGGCTGCTTTATGGACCACAGATTCAGCCACCCAGAGAGGGTCTGCTCCGGTAGCCCCCACTTGTACAATGTCGTCCTCACGCGGAGCCCTGGGTGGGTGTTTCTTCCTTAGGGCTTGAGCTGTTGCGGCATCTCTGTCGGCAATTGAGTCCTCACTGGTGATGACTCGTATTGCGCCAATAGTGTTTCCTTCTTCTATTTTCTTGGTGACTGATGTTCTGATTTTTGATGTCTCGGATATGCCACTGTTGCTCTTCCTGCCATATATATATATATATATATATATATATATATATATATATATATATATATATATATATATATATATATATATATATATATATATATGAAATAGCTTCGGCTATCACTTCCTTATGTCCGGTCATGACGTTCAAGCGGATTAAGGCATCCTGTAGATACCAGTTGCGTTGCTCCTGGCATTATGGGTTCGAGTCACTTCTGGGGTGTAAGTTTTCATTCATATATATATATATATATATATATATATATATATATATATATATATATATATATATATATATATATATATATTTATATATATATATATATATATATATATATATATATATATTTATATATATATATTTATATATATATATTTATATATATATATTTATATATATATATTTATATATATATATATTTATATATATATATATATATATAAAGCTAGCTGAACCACTTCCCCGCCGGCACTCGAATAGTAATTATGGGCATAGCATTTTATCAAATCACCTCATTCTTTGGGGCATGTTGTGAGGAACACAAATGCGAACAAGCCTGAATGATCCCCAGGACTATATGCGACTGAAAACTCACACCCCAGAAGTGACTCGAACCCATACTGCCAGAAGTAACGCAACTGGTATCTACAGGACGCCTTAATCCGCTTGACCATCATGACTGGACATAAGGAAGTGATAGCTGAAGCTATTTGAAGCACTTCCCCGCCGGCACTTGGATGGTAATCTTGGGAATAGCATTTTATCAAATCACCTCATTCTTTGAGGCACATGTGAGAAACACAAATGCGAACAAGCCTGAATGATCCCCAGGACTATATGCGACTGAAAACTCACACCCCAGAAGTGACTCGAACCCATACTGTGAGGAGCAATGCAACTGGTATCTACAGGACACCTTAATCTGCTTGACCATCACGACCGGACATAAGGAAGTGATAGCCGAAGCTATTTGAACCACTTCCCTGCCGGCACTTGGATGGTAATCTTGGGCATAGCATTTTATCAAATACCTCATTCTTTGGGGCACACGTGAGGAACACAAATGCGAACAAGCCTGAATGGTCCCCAGGACTATATGCGACTGAAAACTCACACCAGAAGTGACTCGAACCCATACTCCCAGGAGCAACGCAACTGGTATCTACAAGACGCCTTAATCCGCTTGACCATCACGACCGTACATAAAGAAGCGATAGCCGAAGCTGTTTCAACCACTTCTCCACTGGCACTTGGATGGTAATCTTGCGCATAGCATTTCATCAAATCACCTCATTCTTTGGGGCAAACGTGAGGAACACAAATGCGAACAAGCCTGAATGGTCCCCAGGACTATATGCAACTGAAAACTCACACCCCATAAGTGATTCGAACCCATACTGCCAGGAGCAACGTAACTGGTATCTACAGGACACCTTAATCCGCTTGACTATCGCGACCGGACATAAGGAAGTGATAGCCGAAGCTATTTGAACCACTTCCCTGCCGGCATTCAGATGGTAATCTTGGGGATAGCATTTTATCAAATCACCTCATTCTTTGGGGCACACGTGAGGAACACAAATGCGAACAAGCCTGAATGGTCCCCAGGACTATATGCGACTGAAAACTCACACCAGAAGTGACTCGAACCCATACTGCCAGGAGCAAAGCAACTGGTATCTACAGGACGCCTTAATCCGCTTGACCATCGCGACCGGACATAAGGAAGTGATAGCCGAAGTTATTTGAACCACTTCCCCGCCGGCAATCGGATGGTAATCTTGGGCATAGTATTTTATCAAATCACCTCATTCTTTGGGGTGTGAGTTTTCAGTCGCGTATAGTTCTGGGGACTATATAGTCAAATGGATTAAGGCGTGCTGTACACACTAGTTGCGTTGCTCCTAGCAGTATGGGTTCGAGTCACTTCTGGGGTGTGAGTTTTCTGTTGCATATAGTCCTAGGGACCATTCAGGCTTGTTCGCACATATACATACGTGTATATATATATATATATGTTTCATTGAATATGACCGCATATTCTGTATTTATTATTTTCTGGTTTAGGGCTTCTATCCCTCTAACTATTTTCTTAGCATCAGGGCTTAATTGAAATAGGAGTTCTCCAAAACTCATTTTCGTACTTTTAAGGTGAAGAAAAGAAGTGATTTACTATAGAGTGTATTACACTTATTTATATAATTTGCACAACGTTTCGAACCTCCATGGTTCATTCTCAAGTGAACAGGTCTTACAATATTAGTTGATTTTATACCCGCACTGGGTCAGGTGATAATACAATAAAGGTGAAAACATGGGGGGATACATAGGGAATAAATGTGAGGTGAAACATACAGGCTGCAGAAGGCTTATTGGCCCATACGAGGCATCTCCTATCTAAATACAAAGATTAATCCAGTGTAATTGGCCTATTATGTTGGACATTGTCTTCTGTGTTGGCATCGATATGTTCTTGTCTTGTCCTTACTCTCATGGTGGGTAGAGTAAATAGTTTCGTGATTTGGGTGTTCATGGAAGGTCGCTCTATTCTTATGTGAATTGCCTCAAGAATTTGTAATCTTCTTGCATCTTGGGTTTTGTCTATTATGCAGGTATTCTTGTTCAACATTTCTCTTGTTAGAGTAATGTCATGGGCTTGTCTCATGTGATTCCTAGGGGCACCAGATTGAAGATGGCATGTCAAACGCCTCGTCAGCTTGGTCGATGTCATACCTATGTACTTACATTGAAGGTTACATCCTTCGTGGGGGCAAGTGTACATGTATACAACGCTTGACTGCTGTAGAGGGTTCTCCGTCGGCTTCGGGCTGTTTTTGATAAGGAGTTCGGAAGTCTTCTTGGTTTTGTAGAATATTATCAGGTTTATGTTTTGGTTAGGAGTAGTGCTTTTTACTCCTTTACGGATTATTTCTTTCATTATTCTTTCCTCTTTTATATGTTTACTGTGCATGGTTGATTTGTAATATAATTTTATTGGGGGTGTTGTGGTTTCTGTTCTAGGTTCTGAATTATACCAACGGTCCAAGTGTCTTCTTATAGCAGCGTTTATTTCCGCGTTGCTATATCCGTTGTTCACCAATACCTGAGTTATTCTTTCAAACTCTCTACTCACGTTGCTCCATTCAGAGCAGTGGGTAAGCGCTCGACGAATATAAGCATTGAGAACACTGGCTTTGTATCTTTGGGGGCACTCACTTCTACCGTTCAGGCATAATCCTATGTTGGTGGGCTTGGTATATACGTTGGTGCTTAAAGAGGTTCCTGTTTTTGTTATTAGTACATCCAGGAATGGCAGACTGTTATTTTCACTATTTTCATGTGTAAATCGGAGTACTGACTCTCTCTCTAGGTGTCTTTTTAGGTCAATTAGTTCATCTGAGTCTTTTACTATTACGAATATGTCATCTACATAACGGCAGTATACAGTTGGTTTTTGTCTGCTACTGAAGACCCTGTCTTCGATGGTTCCCATATAAAAATGGGAATTTGAATTTGAAAAAATTTGTTTGAAAGAAAACTTGCTGCCAGTATACACCAATATATATATATATATATATATATATATATATATATATATATATATATATATATATATATATATATAAACTCTGTAGGGTAAGGCAGGTCCTAGTCAATAACGGCTTCTCCAATGGTTTCATCGAAGACATCATAAGAAGGAAAGTGAAAAGCCATGCAACCTCTGAAGAGACAACTAACACAACACCTATACCCCCTATTAGACTTTTTTACAGGAACTTCTTTTCCACAGCTCATAAAACGGAGGAAAGGGTCCTGAAAGATATTGTTAATAGAAACGTTATCCCTACAGACAAAAATCAGAGGATACAACTGACGATTTACTATAAAACCAGAAAAACGGCCAGCCTACTCATGAGAAACTCTCCAGACACAAAACAGAACGCTTTAAAAGAGACTAACGTCGTCTATGCCTTCAAATGCCCACTTGGGGACTGTAAGCTCAAAAAAACCCAGTATATAGGCAAGACAACAACATCTCTTTCTAGGCGTTTAACGATGCATAAGCAACAGGGCTCCATTAAGGAACATATAATCTCTTCCCATAACCAAACCATCGCCAGAGAAATCCTAGTAAACAACACAGAAATCATCGATAGATACAGCGATAGCAGGCGGCTTGACGTTTGCGAGGCACTACACATCAAGAAGTCAACACCAGCAATCAACAGCCAATTATTGCACAACTATATTCTACCCACCTCAAGACTCCGCTCCAATATAGAAGCATCAAGAAATATGGACCAATAGGCTTTCTACAAACACTTCTATTCAATACCCATTGTTTCTGTTCTGTCTTGTGTTGATACTTTTAATACCCTATTAATATCCCCTCTTGTTCTGTCTTGTGTTAATGCCACATCACCCCTCCCACCTCACTCAAATGTAGATATAAAATCAGAGATACGTAAGTTCTAATCAGTTGTGTATTTGTGAAGTCTTTGAAAATGTAATAAGTTTTACGAAACGCGCCCGTGTCGCGTCAGACTAGAAATAAAAATGAATTTTGGAGAAGTGATTTTTTATTTACCTCCAACAGTGAAGCGTAATGTACGAAAGATTGAGAAAATTCGTGTTAGAATTATTAATCTTACTTTTTCGGTCATATTTAATAATATATGTCTACAGGAAAGACTGCTACCAAAATATACTAATATTAAAGTGCACGACCCAGCAGCAAGGAATCAAGCCTTCACGATAAAATATCGCCAGGATCTGATTCGTGATCAGATATACAAGGCAGAGAATGAAATCAAAGACAACAAAACGCAACTACTTCATGCTACAAACGAGTGGAGAAATAGCAACATCGACCATAGTATCCGTACCCGCATTGAACAACACCTCGACATCCTCACAGACCAACATCACCTCAGCACTGAAACAAGGATTATCAAGAAACTAACAACATTATATGGAGGACCTATGGCAATTCCACGACCAAGAGATGGCTTCCTGAACCTTGCAGGAATTAACCTCACTGAGGACCAAGTCACTCTCCTAAATCTGGGCATAAACTGTCATGTTATGTCCAGACCGAGTGAAATGGCCCGGAAAGTAGAGTTGGAAATTCTGTTGGACGACATATTCGACCTCGAGACACAAAAGAAGGTCACTACCAAAGATACCTTACAAGTAGAACTTATTGCAGAAGGAGGAAAGAATCGAGGCAACTACAGAAGCACCATACTGTCCCCCGAGCTTAAAGCGGCAGCTAAAAGCCTTCGTGAGAACAAGGAGATAGTTGTCAGGAGAGGTGACAAGTCGCCAATATATGTCATTCTTAAAAAAGACGAATATCTGGCGAAAATGAACATCATACTCTCTGACCAAACTAAGTTCCAAAGGGTAACGAAGGACACTACAGCCGAATTAAAAGCAAAGGTCAACAAACTGATCGAAACTGTGAACGCCAAGAAATCCGGACTCCACCTGCCAAAGATCATTGGGGAATATAAACCTGGATATGTGTATGGAAATGTCAAGACGCACAAGCCTGGAAACCCACTTCAGCCAATCATTAGCCAGATACCCACACCCACGTACAGACTGGCGAAGCGACTCAACGGCCTGCTGACTCCTTATGTTCCTTGCGCCTTCAGCCTGAAGTCTCCAAAGGAATTTGTGGACTTACTGCGCGGCACACGGGCCACAGGGATAAGAGCCTCGTTGGACGTAGAATCGCTGTTTACCAACGTACCTGTGGACGAGACAATCGGAATGATAGCCGACAGAGTGTATCGTGATCCAGCCTGTACTCCTCTTGACATGCCAGAAAGTATTCTGAGGAAACTACTCCAAGCTTGTACTAAAGAGGCACCCTTCTTGAGCCCGGATGGGCACATGTATAAGCAAGTAGATGGGGTCGCCATGGGTTCTCCCCTAGGTGTCCTGTTTGCAAACTTCTACATGGGTACCATCGAGCAAAAAGTCTTAGTCGACATGAACTTGAAACCGGCCATATACTGCAGGTATGTTGACGACATTTTTACACAGGTACCTGATGTCAGACATCTGCAGGAGCTGAAGGAGGCATTTGAGCAGAGTTCCGTGCTGCGTTTCACTTACGAGACGGAAAAGGATGGGAAGCTGCCTTTTCTAGATGTAACAGTCATGGAAAAGGGCGGAGGTTTCCACACTGCAGTCTACACTAAGGAAACAAACATAGGAATGTGCCTAAATGCCAACAGCGACTGCCCTGACAGGTACAAGAGGAGTGTTGTTAACGCATACGTCGACCGTGCTCTCAGCCACAGCTCAGAATGGAAGCAAGTCGACGAAGAACTCTGTAGGGTAAGGCAGGTCCTATCCAATAACGGCTTCTCCAATGGTTTCATCGAAGACATCATAAGAAGGAAAGTGAAAAGCCATGCAACCTCTGAAGAGACAACTAACACAACACCTATACCCCCTATTAGACTTTTTTACAGAAACTTCTTTTCCACAGCTCATAAAACGGAGGAAAGGGTCCTGAAAGATATTGTTAATAGAAACGTTATCCCTACAGACAAAAATCAGAGGATACAACTGACGATTTACTATAAAACCAGAAAAACGGCCAGCCTACTCATGAGAAACACTCCAGACACAAAACAGAACGCTTTAAAAGAGACTAACGTCGTCTATGCCTTCAAATGCCCACTTGGGGACTGTAAGCTCCAAAAAACCCAGTATATAGGCAAGACAACAACATCTCTTTCTAGGCGTTTAACGATGCATAAGCAACAGGGCTCCATTAAGGAACATATAATCTCTTCCCATAACCAAACCATCGCCAGAGAAATCCTAGTAAACAACACAGAAATCATCGATAGATACAGCGATAGCAGGCGGCTTGACGTTTGCGAGGCACTACACATCAAGAAGTCAACACCAGCAATCAACAGCCAATTATTGCACAACTATATTCTACCCACCTCAAGACTCCGCTCCAATATAGAAGCATCAAGAAATATGGACCAATAGGCTTTCTACAAACACTTCTATTCAATACCCATTGTTTCTGTTCTGTCTTGTGTTGATACTTTTAATACCCTATTAATATCCCCTCTTGTTCTGTCTTGTGTTAATGCCACATCACCCCTCCCACCTCACTCAAATGTAGATATAAAATCAGAGATACGTAAGTTCTAATCAGTTGTGTATTTGTGAAGTCTTTGAAAATGTAATAAGTTTTACGAAACGCGCCCGTGTCGCGTCAGACTAGAAATAAAAATGAATTTTGGAGAAGTGATTTTTTATTTACCTCCAACAGTGAAGCGTAATGTACGAAAGATTGAGAAAATTCGTGTTAGAATTATTAATCTTACTTTTTCGGTCGTATTTAATAATATATGTCTACAGGAAAGACTGCTACCAAAATATACTAATATATATATATATATATATATTAGATGTTGAGTCTGGTGTTGACAAAGGCTTTAACAAGCCGAAACGTTCACCTCATTTCATATTTCTCTGTGGATTTTCCGCATAAAATGATCAGTGTTTTGTGATCGTCAATTGCATATATATATATATATATATATATATATATATATATATATATATATATATATATATATATTTATATATATATATATATATATATATATATATATATATATATATATATATATATATATATATATATATATAAGGCGTCTTGTACATACCAGTTGCGTTGCTCCTGGGAGTATGGGTTCGAGTCACTTCTGGGGTGTGAGTTTTCAGTTGCATATTGTCCTGGGGACCATTCAGGCTTGTTCGCATTTGTGTTCCTCACGTGTGTCCCAAAGAATGAGGTGATTTGGTAAAATGCTATGCCCAAGATTACTATCCGAGGGCCGGCGGTGGGGTGGTTCAAATAGCCTCGGCTATCACCTCATTATGTCCGGTCGTGATGGTCAAGTGGATTAAGGCGTCTTGTACATACCAGTTGCGTTGCTCCTGGGAGTATGGGTTCGAGTCACTTCTGGGGTGTGAGTTTTCAGTTATATATATATATATATATATATATATATATATATATATATATATATATATATATATATATATATATATATATATGTTGTACCTAGTAGCCAGAACGTCGTACTCGGCCTGCTATGCAAGGCCCGATTTCCCTAATAAGCCAAGTTTTCCTGAATTTATATATTTTTCAATAATTTTTTCTTATGAACTGATAAAGCTATCCATTTCATTATGTATGAGTTTTTTTTTTTAATTTGAGTTAAAACTAACGTAGATATATGACCGAACCTAACCAATCCAACCTAACCTAACCTAGCCTTTCTTAACCTAACTTAAACTAACACAACTAAGTCAATAATTTATATTCTTAATATAATAATATAACTCGTCTAGCATCTCACTGGACAATTTTCTTTGGATGACAATTTTAGTCGTCCACTCAGCAGTGGGTTGATCCACTACACTGCTGAATGATCTTAGCAGTGACTGGCGTTTTTTAGCTAAAGGCTTGTAAGGAGTCAACTGTTTGATCTGGCTGGGTTAAGTCTAGTAACTGATGCACGAGACATATTGTTGGGAGATTAGCACCATCGTTGTCGGCATTACCTCTAGAATGCTGGATTGGGTTATTATCACCATCGTTCTAATCACAATTCAATTTCAACTACTTTATTATATAACCCATACCCATTCTGTGGGCGGTGGTGGGAAAGTGTTACAGAGACATAATGGTTCAGGAACTGAATCCCACAGTTTATTTAGCTAAGCAAGTGACAAGCTTTTGAAGCTTGTTACACAATTGTTAATGTCAAATTTAAATGTTCAAATATACAATCATTTAAACAAATAAATATACTTATCGATAATCTTTTAATATCAAAGGTGATTCAATAACAGGCTCACAACAGTCATTACACAAGGCACTTTTCATCTATCATGGGTCTCGCAGTTACTTTACAGTCATGTGCAGGCTGCACCTACCGTAAGCAAATTTTGGATACTTGGCTAAATTTACTGGCAGCATCTCATTATGAATGAAGTACTTACTCATTTCTTGATCTCTATTGGTGATGTTATCTCTGAATTCTGCGATTTTTCACATTCCATTAAATAATGGCGCAAAGTATGCGAACAGTTCTGCTGAAAGTTTACATTTAGTCAAATCTATATCAGCAGATGTTACAAACTCCCAGAGGTATTTGTAGCTAATCCTAAGCCTAGCAGTGATAACATTTAGAAGTCTGCTAACCTTATTGGATGACCCATATACTTGCGTTTCTGCCTGCATAATTGAATGATGATAGATGGAATAACTGGTGTGAATTTCACTTTGCCTCAGGTCAGCGAGATTTTGTTGATACTCCTGGAATATTACCGCACTCGGCAGCTCAAAGGCAGTTCAAGAAGGTAATCAATTCCCTCATTATGAGCAAAAGCTTTGACTAACTCATCAGTTCTATCATGTATTCAGAGACTAATATGAGAAGGAATCAACAGGAGACACAGTCTGATTCCATCATTAATTATTTCAATGATGTATATTTCATCATTATGTATATATGTGTCTAGCTTCAGACACAAGCACGTCACAGTTATGCCTTGGGGAGCTGAGGGAAGTGAAGGATGACAAGGAGTACCTACAATTAGGGTGTCAACTTTGGAATCACATTCGCGCTCGAGTGCAAGGATTATGGCAACCAATTTTGTTTGAAGAGTTAAGGCCCAGTTGTTTATATGCGCTGAACACTCATAGGAGAAGATACCATCTCTCCCTGTCACAACAATTGCACTTCCCACTGCACCTTAGGACTGGTGCATGGAACCATCAGTGTAAATCATTTGGGAAAGGAAGCACTCTTTGATGCATAAATTTCAATGCATAAAATTGACTAAAGACATTGTACTTTGCTTCTTGTTGAAGCGAGGATTGTTCTTTAATCAGCTTCTTGGGTGGAAAAGGGGGAAGGGACAGTATTTTGGAAAGGTGTGATCTCCCATGAGGCATGAGTGTCGATGTTGTCTCTAAAGTTGTTAGTAAAGGTGATGAATATTGTACATTCTGAGCACAGTGGCGGTTTTGGTAATCTATATGGAGGGATGCTGACCTTCAAGAAAGAAGGCTTGGAGGGCTTCAGTGCAGGGGTTAGGGTGGGTTAGCCTAAGCATCTTGATACTAATTTACAGCATTAATTTCAGTGATCCGATCACTAACACATGAAATATTCAGTTCCTTCAATATGTTAAGTCATGTTAAGTAATTTAGTAGTATGGGAGCATTCGAGAATAACCCTCATAGCTTCGTTTTGCATCTTTTCTAGCCTTCCAAGCATTCTCTCAGTCACTAGAGCAAGCATGGATGCAGCATAATCGAAAAGAGATCTAATATATGAGAGATACATCATTTTGCCATATCTCACATTTGCGCCATAGCTTGGATTGTAGCCTGCTACAGCCTTGAGAGCACAGAGCCTCTCTTTATATTGATGGCCTAGTCTGGCTACAACATTGCAGTACAGTGGAACATTACGACCACGGTATTTGCATCAGGTTACATAGTCGAGCAGAGAGCCATCATTCAACTGCATCATAGGAACAACCTCTTCCGTCTGAGTGGCCGTCGGTTTAGGATCTTTGTTTTCTCCACTGAGATGACTAAGCCTAGTTCTAGACATGTGTTCAATACAGTGTTCAGAACATTTTGGGTGTTGAAATACCCATTAGTGTGGAGCAGTATGTCATCTACATAGCTAATGATGTGTTTGTTGTGCCTCATAGTTACTGAGTTCAGGAGTGCATTGATTAGCATATTGAACAGAGTAGGACTGAGGACACCTCCCTGTGGAGTGCCCAGTTTAAAATCACTCCTTACACTCCTATGCCCTTGGAACAGTACAGATGATATCCTGTTGGATAGATAGCCTCTTATCCACCATCGTAGTAGCCATCACCCAACATTCTTTTTAGCAAGTTTCCTCAGAATGTCATATCGGTTAGCAATGGCAAAGGCTGACTTAACATCTAGGAAAGTGGTATATAACCTATCAGAATGCAGGGTGAGGAAGGCAGTAATACAGTGAGGTACACCCTTTCCACGCATGAAGCCATATATCTGGGGAGACAGCAAGTTACTAATTCTGTAAAGGAGACGGTTTAGAAACATCCTCTCAAGATACTTACAGAGACAACTAGTGAGGAACATTGGGTGAAAAGCACTCTGCTGGTTAGGTTTAGGAATGGGAATAATAAAGCTGTTGGCCCATGACTTTGGAAACTCCCCATTTACATAATAACCTACACTACCGACGATATTAATAAAAGAGATTTATTTTTGTATTACCTATTATCACAGAGGGATTGACTATTTCAATCCCTTTGTGATAATAGATGGATAATTCACGTAAACAAACCATTTCAATTGAAATGGTTTATTTACGTGTATATTTGAACTGCAGGTGGATACAAGTAACCAGAAGATAAATATTTTTTATGAAATCTTCATTATGAAATTAGCATTAATATATTGATGTAATTAATTTAAGTTGACCAAACCACACTAGAAATTGAAGAGACGACGACGTTTCAATTAATTTATTTTGAGGAAAGTGCAACACATTAATTTATAACTATTTTCAAGAGACCAAGTTAGCTAGAGTAGGCAAGGCTTAGAATATATTTCCTGGTGATATTGAGGGTGAAGAGTTGCAAATTGACTTATATTTATATATACTACTAGCTGTACCCGGCCACGCGTTGCTGTGGCTCAGCAACGCATGTGCATTGCTGAGCAACAGCAACTCTCCCCCTGTCACTCAGTCCTCCATCACCATCCCCCAATTTTCTGTCCCCTTTTCCTCCCCCACCAATCTCCATTCCCCTGTTCCCTTATCCCCAACTTTCCCGTCCCCTCGTCCGCCATTACCTGCTCCTCAGTCTCCTCGTCCTCCCCACTATCCCCCACTCCCGTCCCCTCGTCCTTCCCACCATTCCCCACTCCCTCGTTTGAAGCATTCCTAAATGATCTGATGTTCCTATTTGAAAATTAGGAACATTAAATGATCTGATGTTCCCATCACTGAAATATAAGAAAAACAATTACAAACCGAAATTTTAAACAATGAAAAAATAATAAATAAACTATACTCACGAAGTGAACGGTATGGTAAAAAACAAAGCTCAATTCCAACGCAATGTTACAGAAAATAATTAAATAAAAATCAGAATAAATCGAAATTTATGAAAATTAAATTTAACACAATTGGAAACATTGAAACGGAATTCATAACATATTATAGTGTGACAGTGTCAGACCACAGAGAAAAATTGAAACAGGAATTTCCTTAAGTACTTCCGTATATTAATACATCTTCAGAAGGAGTGCATGAAGATGTATTAATATACGAAAGTACTTAAGCAAATTCCTGTTTAAATTTTTCTCCATGGTCTGACACTGTCATATTTTTAATCACGTGTTTATTTTTCGTGATTTACACACATATTATAGTGAGTGTTGCTATTACGTGCAACAGATGGCACTGTTTTGGAAAAAAACATATTTTTGCCTGTCACAGGTGTGGCATCTATATCATAGATATATAAATACACGCATATTCGAATGGACCATTGTGTTAGAATTTCAAAGCAATCTGTGAAGAACTTTGGGAGATTACAGTGTGTGTTGCTCATACCTCCAACAGATTGGCACTGTTTAAAAAAAAAAAGTTTTTCCTTTCACAGGTGAGGCATGTATATAGTAGGTATTTAAAAACACGTTCCTATTCGAATGCAACGTCGTTCAAAAATTTCAAAGCAATCGGTAAAGAGGTTTCGAAGATTTCTCTCATGAAAATCACTTAAAAAACACAGTTTTTAAAAAAAAACATGTTATTTTCCATCACAGACGTGACATCAATATCGCATGTATATAAATACCCGCTCGGATGCGAATGGAACATTGTGTGAAAGTTTCAAAGCAATCGGTGAAGAACTTCGGAGATTAGCCTCCTCCCCGCTCAGCTCGTTGTCGCCGTGTGGGGGCTTCGTGGGCGGCTGCCGGAGTGTGATGCTCCTTAGGACAGTCCTCTGTCCTTTTCTAGCCTTGTGCTCCTGCTGCCGTCCTCTCCAATTCTGCTGGGCACCTTTTCCTTTTCCTTCTGTTTCGTTTTTCTCCCCCCTCTTCTCCTATCTGCTTGCCGTTTCCTGCCGACCTTTTGCTCGTTCTGGTTCTTCCATGGACTTCTTCTATTTTGACGCCCGGGTGCTTGAGGAGGCATACTCATGCACCCGTAGAACTGCAATACCCGACGTCGAGAGCGAGGGGAACCTTTTATTGTCAATCCCCACTTCGTCACTGAACCCGATCTCGATGGACTGTCGGTTTCTTAAGGTGGCGTTTGTGGGGCGTATACTCACGACGCACCGCTAGGAGGCCCCGACAAGATCGGCGATAGCTTCTTGTTGGGTGTCCTGCCTCTAATTGTGGCTCCATGGTGGGTGTGGGGGCACATTCGTGAGTGAATTCTTCTTTTCGTCAAGATGATAACCCCTGTTTCGGCTGCTTCTGGCTTACCTTCTCAGGCTCGTGGGGTGGGCGACCAAGCCCCCGAGTCGGTCCGTATTGGAAGACCGGGCTCTGTAGCCTCCGCTGCATTGGGCCCCGACCTTGCTCCTCCTTTGGCCTCTCTGACTCCTTCCCCTGGCTCCCCTCCCTCCTCTGTGGTTGGGTCGAGCCCCAAGCCCCCAGTGGTGACTACCTCGTCCCCTGGCGCGGCTCCTTCTCTAGTTGTAACTACTGCGCCTTTTAACCCCTCTCTCTCTGGGGGTTCTCACCGCCGTCTTCGTCACGGCCGCCCTCGCTCGATTCCTTCCAGTTCTGCTACCTATCAAGCCTTGTTTGGTCCCGCTTCGTGGGCCAAATATTTTGATCTCCTCCCTCTTGATTCTGCGCCTCCTGACGATTTCTCCCTTCATCGACATCTCATTGATTCCGTGGATGCCTCCATTACTTTCAACCCCACTTGTCTCAGTACACGTGTCGTTGCTGCTCCTTCTCAGGATGCTGCTTCCCGCTTGGCTGCCTTATCCTGCCTTGGCGAGACCCCCGTTCGGGTCTCGAAGAACGCTCAGTTGAATGCCAGTGTTGGCACTATTTTGCTCCCGCCCCATGTTGCAACCGGTGTTCGGGACCTGCACGACTGCCACGACGATATTCGACAAATCCTCGCTGCCCAGGGCCATTCTATTCTCCAGGTGGACACGTTTACTCGTCCCCCTCGTGGTAGTCGCCGTCAACCCCTCCGGGTTGTGGAGATTACCTTTGATGGTAGGACCCTTCCACCCTCTGTCATTCTTGCTGATGCCAGGTGCTCTGTCCAGGAGTACATTCCTTCTCCTCGGCTCTGCAACAAGTGCTGGAGGTTTGGGCATGGTGCCCTCCGCTGCTCCGGGACTGTCTCTCTCTGTCCTTTGTGTGGTGGCGAAGGTCACTCTAAGTCGGAGTGCACTTCTCCCCAGGCTCGTTGCCTCAACTGCGGTGAGGCCCATCCTACCTTCTCCCGTGCGTGTGTCCATTACAAGCTTGAGGCAGCTGTCCTCAACCTGAAGCACCGGGAGCGTTTATCTTTTCCTGAGGCGAGGCGCCAGGTTCGCCGGCTCCCGCCTTATGCTAATATCTCTTATGCTCGCGTGTTGCGCTCTTCCTCTCCTCGTCCTTCCCGCCTTCATCAGACTCACAACCGTTTCCGGGCCTTGGACCCTGATGCGCCCACTGCCCCCTCCTCTGTTCCTTTGGGTTCTCTCCCGAAGGATCCTCCTCCTGGTCCTCTGTCTGGGGTTCCCCTTCCTTCTACCCGGTCTGTCGTGTCTTCTGTGTCTTCTTCCTCGTCCCCCTCCGATCCTCCTTCCCATCCTCTTCCTCCATCTATCGGCTCTCCCCACCGCCTGTCGGTGCGGGCAGATGTCCATCGCTCTCCTAACGGCCGTCGTGTGTGCTCTCGTTCGGCTTCTCCTGTTGAGACACTGGAATCCGTTGCCAGGTACGTAGTTGCTGGGACACCGGTCTCTTTAAGTCAGAAGCGTAAGCCTGGCTCCTCTCCTTCCTCTTCCCCGGCGGGTAAGAAGGCTTCGCTTTCTTCCTCAGCTCCTCCTTCTGGCTCTGTTGCTCCTTCCCCTCCCGTTTCAGTGCTTGTGCCCCCTATTCCTGCTATGGAGGTTTCTTTGGCCCCTGCTTCCCTTTCGGTTGCTGCTCTTGCTGGGGTGCACTCCCCTCTTTCTACTCCCCCTCCTCCTGCTGCTGTCCTTGACGGCTCCTCTCCGTTGTCTCCTCCTCTTCCTCCTCCTCCTCCTCCTCCTCCAGACCCTGCCCGCCCACCTCTGATCTGTTCTCCCGTTTCCTTCCCTCCGTCTTTGCTCAGTTTACCCATGCCCCCTAACCCTGACTTTGCTGACCCTGATCCCGACCCTGATATTCTTTAACGTGCTCTGTTGCTCTTTCGCCTTTGTTTCTTCCTTGTTCTCTGTTTTTGTCCTTTCTCTTCTCTTCGTTGTCCATTCTTCAATGGAACGTTCGAGGTTATTACGCCAATTTCCTCGAACTCCAACTTCTGATTTCGCGGTTTTCGCCCCTTTGTGTCTGTCTCCAGGAGCCAATGCTTGGTGCTCGTCCTGGTCGTTTTCGTGGCTATTCCTTTCTCTCCCCCCCCCCCCAGCCATTGCTGGGGCTTCTAATTCTTCTGCTCTCTTGATTCGGGCTGATGTTCCCTTTGTTCCTTTACTTTTTCCTTCGCCTCTCCATTGTTCTGCTGCTCGTATCTTTGTGGGGAAATGGTACACAGTTTGTTCCATTTATCTCCCCCCGAGTGTCCCGCTCTCTCTTCCTGATTTGAAACACCTCCTGGACTCCTTGCCGGAGCCTGTGCTCCTGCTGGGTGACTTCAATTGTCGTCATTCTCTTTGGGGGGACGTTCTGACGAATACCCGGGGTCGCCTCATTGAGCCGTTTCTCCTCTCTTCTTCCCTGTCTCTTCTGAATTCTGGTGAGCCCACTCATTTGGACTCTCGGACTCGCACCCTTTCTTGTCTTGATCTTTCTCTCTGCTCTTCTTCTCTTTACTTAGATTTCACGTGGCAGGTTCTTGATTACCTCCATGGAAGTGATCATTTCCCCATCCTTGTTTCCTTTTTCTCTTTTCGCCCTTCCCTCTCTTTCCCTAGGTGGCAGTTTGCTAAGGCAGACTGGACCCTATTTACCCTCAGTGCTGCTCTCCCTGACCTCTCCCTTCTGCCTCTCTCTCGCGCTCTCCTCCTTTTTCATGACACTGTCTTAAACGCTGCCCTCCGCTCTATTCCTCGCTCTTCCTCTCGGGGTCCACGGAAGTGCGTTCCCTGGTGGAATGCAGACTGTGCTCGGGCTGTCCGCTGTAAGCGTGCAGCCTGGAAGAGGCACCGCCGTAGGCACACGACCGATTCTTTTCTTTTCTTTCGGAAAGCGAGTGCGGTGGCCCGTAGGGCCATCCGTACAGCTAAACGTGAATGTTGGGCATCTTATGTCTCAACAATTACGTCCGAGACCCCTCTGGCCCAGATCTGGAAGCGTATCCGCAAGATAGCGGGTAAGTTCGTTCCCGATGTTTCACCGGTCCTTCACCTCCATGATACTCTTGTGGCGGACCCGTTGCAGGTCGCTTCCGAACTGGGTTCCCACTTTTCTTCTGTTAGCTCTGGTCTTCATCTTCCCCACTCTTTCCTTCTTCGTAAACCTGTCCTTGAGTCTCGTCCTTTAGATTTCTGCACTCATCTTCAGCTTCCCTATAATGATCCCTTCTCTCTCTCTGAACTTCGTTCTGCCCTGGCCCTCTGCGGTTCTACGGCGGCGGGCTCCGATGGTATTCATTATGAGATGCTTCGCCATCTCCCTCCGAGCACGTCTCAGTATTTACTGAGTCTGTATAATCGGATCTGGGAGTCGTCGTCAGTCCCTGAGGACTGGCTCGATGCCGTTGTCCTCCCTGTTCGCAAACCGGGGTCTCTGGGTACTTCCCCTAAGGACTTTCGCCCTATTGCTCTCACAAGTTGTGTCTGCAAACTCTTTGAACGTATGGTTAACGTTCGTCTGATGTGGTTCCTGGAACACCATCACCTCCTCTCCCCTTCTCAATTTGGTTTCCGCAAGTGCCGCAGCACGACAGATGTCCTGGTGAACTTGGAGGTCTATATTCGTACTGCTTTTGCTGCGAAGACCTCCGTTGTTGCCGTCCTTTTTGACCTAGAAAAGGCTTACGACACCACTTGGCGTTATCATATCCTATCTCAACTTCATTCTTTTGGCCTTCGTGGTCATCTCCCTCTCTTTCTCCGCAGCTTCCTCTCTCGTCGTTCCTTTCGGGTACGCCTTGGTACCGCTCTCTCTCCATCTTTTCAGCAATACGAAGGTGTGCCCCAGGGTAGTGTTCTGAGAACTACTCTTTTTCTTGTTGCCCTCAATGGTCTTCTTTCCTCTCTTCCTTCTGGTGTCTTCTCCGCTCTCTATGTCGATGATCTTACCCTTTGTTGTCAGGGTGATGATTCGCCTCTCCTTCAACGCCGGCTTCAACTTGCAATTGATGCCGTGTCGTCTTGGGCCACAGGTCATGGCTTCAAGTTCTCTACTTCTAAGACTTGTGCCATGACTTTTACGCGGAAACGGGTTGTTCTTCGTCCCTCTTTGTCACTTTATGGTCATCCCCTTGAATACAAAGATTCCGCGAAGCTTTTGGGGTTATTCCTTGACACTCGTTTGTCTTGGTCTCCCCATATCTCTTACCTCCGTGTTGAGTGCTCTAAGGCCCTTACCCTCCTTCGGGTCTTGTCCCATACTTCTTGGGAGGCAGATAGGCGCACTCTCCTTGCTTTACATTCCTCTCTCGTCCTGTCTAAGCTCGATTATGGTTGCCCTGCTTACTCGTCTGCTTCTCCTTCTAATCTTCGCCGTCTTGATGCTTTGCACCATACTGGGTTGCGCCTCAGTTCTGGTGCCTTTCGTTCAACTCCCATCCTTAGCTTATATGTTGACACTGGCTTCCTGTCTCTCCAGGACCGCCGTGATCGCTACTGTCTTCGCTATCTTGCGCGGTCCTTGCAACATCCTTCCTCTCGCCTCTGTCGTGCTTTAACTTTTACCCCTCCTGCGGTTCCTGTTCCTCTTCACCACCTCCCTCTTTCTGTCCGGTTATCTCGCCTACAGGATTCTCTCTCCGTTCGTATTTCTGATGTTTCTCCTCGTGTTGTTCCTTCTTTGCCCCCATGGAGGGTCCCTCTTCCGCGGTTTTGTACTTCCTTGACCCGTATCACTAAAGCTTTTACCCCTCCTATGGTTCTAAAACGCCTTTTCCTCTAGCACTTTTCTTCTCACTCCCGCTCCGTTTCTGTCTTCACCGATGGGTCTGAGTCAGCGGACGGTGTTGGCTACTCTGTTGTTTTTCCTGATCGCACTTATATGTGTCGCTTGCCTCCGGAGACTAGCATCTTTACAGCGGAACTTTATGCTATTCTCTATGCTCTTCGTCTCCTGCTTTCTCGTTGTCAGTCTTCCTTTGTGGTGTTGACTCTCGTAGTGCCCTCATGGCTCTCGGGTCCTTTAATCCGGTTCATCCAGTAGTTGTCGAGATCCAGCATTGGCTGTTTCTCGTTCACAGTAAATTTAAGTCGGTTGAGTTTTGTTGGGTTCCCAGCCATATTGGTGTGTCTTTAAATGAGCGTGCGGATGCTGCCGCTAAGGAAGCTGTCCGCTCTTGTCCCATCTCTCGTAAAGGCATTCCGTATTCCGACTTTTACCCGGTTATCCATTCCTCAGTCCTTACCCGTTGGCAGGCTTCTTGGTTGTCTGTTACTGGTAACAAGCTGCGTACTCTTAAGTGTTGTGTTTCCTCGTGGCCGTCCTCCTTCCACTGTAACCGGAGGTGGGAAACAGCTCTGGCGAGGTTGCGTATTGGCTATACTCGCTTAACCCATGGTCACTTGATGGAGCGCCGCCCTGCTCCTTATTGTCCTAGTTGCACTGTCCCTCTTACGGTCGTGCATGTCCTTCTTGAATGTCCTGACTTCCAGGACGAGCGTGTGTCTTGCTTTCCGACCGCCCCTCGCGGTCACCTGTCCCTCGATAGAATTCTTGGTGACTCGGATACTTTTGATATCGTTCGCCTTATGCGTTTTTGTTCTCGTATTGGCATCCTTGGTGATATTTAGCGCCCTCTGATTATTTTGCGTATTTGATGGTGCTACATAGCCTTCCCGGTTTGGTGCCTTCTTTTGATAATTACTTACTTACTTCGGAGATTAGCGATTTTGAACAAACGAACATTTCCATTTTTATTAATAATGATTATAAGTAAATTAATGAAAACACCTATTAACTATTATTACCCCCTGCCTTGTTAACCTTGGGTTGGAGACAAATTTTAGTAGAGTGGTTTGAACACTAACTAGATGAATATGAAATAAGTGTGGAGTTATGGAGGGGGGGGGGCATAATGACATCACAGAAATCCAAGAACAGAAATCAGCTAAGCTGACATCGCAGTGTGAATATCGACGACAGAACGAGATTCCCCCTCGCCTTGATTTGAGGTTTTCTGAAGTAGGCTATGAAAAAGGTAGCGGCCTCCCTCTCCCTGGGGTACTTGTGTTTTTTGTTTGATGTAAGAGAGTGGGACGAGCCTCGTGTGTACCGGACAGAGGGCTTCAGCACCATTATATATCTGTACGTTTAGGAGGGCTTTGTCTGGGATAGTTGAGGGTGAGCCCCTCCGACCTTACACAAGGTGGTTCTGTCCACACCTCACAGTTGCAGTTTTTAATATTAGTGGTGATTGTGGTGATGCTGGTAGTTTTACAAATGTGGCAATTGATGTGCCATTTGTTTTGAGGGTGGTGATAGTGGTATTAATGATGATGGTGTTCAGTCTCCATTGGTAAGATTCTAATGTAATATAATTTGGCAGGTGAAGGCCGGTAGCAAAGGACAAAATCAATTAGAGCCATGTGGAGGATTCGAACCTGCTCCATGGGTACTCCTAAGCACTTGGAAGTACCCATGGTGCAGGTTCAAATCCTCTGCATGGCTCCAATCAATTTTCTTGATGATATATCATGTTACTGTGATTTCTTTTTTCATATAAAAGAAACGCTGGAGGAAGAACTCCAATGCCACACCAGAGTGTATGAAGATAATGTGTCAAAAACTTGACTTGGTGTCAGCTCGATGCCTGAGGACACTTTGAGGATTTAAATGAATCACAGATTGCATTATGTATAGCATATCGTGGTTCAGAAGTTTAAGGTATGTGTTTGCAATTACCCATGGTGCAGGTTCGATTCCTCTGTATAGCTACAATTGATTTTCTCATTGATGCATCACGTTAATGTGATTTCTTTGTCCATTGGTAGGAAGTTCTTGCTGTGATCATAGGCTGATGGTGATATAATAGGGGCTGGTGGAGAATGGTGGGTTTCTGGTGGTTAGGTTAGGTTAGTGAGGCTAGTATTGTTCTGGACTTTTACAATAGCTGTGGTGATCGTTGTTTATTTATTCACAAATATTCACATTTACTATATTTATGTAGGTAGGATAGAGTGGCCCTGAGGAAGGTGAGTTATGTGCAGCTGGTGAAGGCAAGATCAGAGTAAAGTAACAGCTGGCATGGCGGCTACACACTACCCGGCTGGGGCGGCCGTGGCCCTGCTGACGGCGCTGGTAGCAGCCACACACACACGTGCTCTAGGTAAGTACCTCCCCCACACCTCTCTCATTCCCCAGCCTCACACACACACATGCTCTAGGTCAGTACCTCCCCCACACCTCTCTCTCCCCCCAGCCTCACACACACACATGCTCTAGGTCAGTACCTCCCCCACACCTCTCCCCCCAGCCTCACACACACACATGCTCAAGGTCAGTACCTCCCCCACACCTCTCTCTCCCCCCAGCCTCACACACACACATGCTCAAGGTCAGTACCTCCCCCACACCTCTCTCTCTCCCCCCAGCCTCACACACGCACACACATGCTCAAGGTCAGTACCTCCCCCACACCTCTCTCCCCCCCCCCAGCCTCACACACGCACACACATGCTCAAGGTCAGTACCTCACCCACGCTTCTCTCTCCCCAGCCACACACACACATGCTCAAGGTCAGTACCTCACCCACACCTCTCTCTCCCAAGCCTCACACACACATGCTTAAGGTCAGTACCTCACCCACACCTCTCACAGACTCACACACACACATGTTCAAGGTCAGTAGGCCCATCATAAACTGGGCTCACCCACATCTCTCTCTCTCCCCAGATAACATTCATCTCTCAAGTTTTGTCTCAAGTTATAAATTATTAGCAAAAAATCTGTGGTGAAGAGATATTTGATACATTAGAATTTTTTTACTGTTATCAATGTCTCAAAACTTCACAATTTGTTTAGAAAACTGCTCATGTGTACTGAACCCAGAATTATCCACCTTCACTACGTCAACAAAGAATGGTTTATCATCTGTATTTCCTTCTCTCCGGTATATCTACAGACGTGACTGGTACTGTCAACATTTTAGGCCTCATGACAGAGCTTCCGTTCCTGAAGGAGCGGATCTGGTTGGAGCGGACGATAGATTTGGCAGATTCCAAGATTAATCTCACTGTATGCTTCCACCTGAAGGTCCAGTACTTTTACAAGCCTGTCTCTGTAATATTATCCATTGACAAATTCGCATCATTTTCGGGTGAGTTAATGATGGGCTTATTGTCTGTTAATCTTAAGAAGTTTATTAAGGCCACCACAATAACCAAACTACAAAGATACTTTAGTTAAGATTACAGGTCAAGTCTAATGTAAACTATGTGTGTGTGTGTATATTCTGAGAAGCGGGGTATAAGTGAAGGGTTGGGGCATTGAAGCACCTGAATGAATCTTGAATAATGGTGAAGAAATGAAATTCCCGGATGAGTATTGATGGAGTGAATAGTATAGTGTAGCTCCCAGTTGAGCCTTAGTGCTGAGACATTGAGGCTAACAAGTGAGTCTTGCCTGAGAGTAGGCAGTGATGTCCTCAGAAATCACCTTGCAACCAAGAACAACACGGGATTGACACCTTGGAAGAGTAAGACGATTAGGCTTGTTTGTGGAAAGGTTTATGACCTTTCAACCTATCTGATGAGCTGCCGCTGCGCTCCTTTCAATGACTTCACCCTGTCATCTACGTGTTTAAATGTAAACTACTTATTGGCATATTCCCCGATTTGCAATTATTATGTAGAAATTTATTAGAAGGATCGAATGTAGTTTCACGAGAGATTATAGTAAAGTTTCAACTTATTGTGTTTATGGGCGTTTTATGCAGCCTAATGAATTCCACAAAATATCAGTTGTTTAGTACAATACACTGACTGGTTTAGCTGGCTTTTTCGGGTCTCAGTTTTGTCAGGTGTAAAGGGAGGTGTATTTTCGTAAAGTCTGCCTAACTGAACCAGAAAATTTGTTTTTTGTTTCACTGATTTATAGGGACTAGACGTACAAATTGCTGGCATAGAAATAAATTCTGTTATTTTGTGAAGAATTTACAACTTCTGGTAGTGTAACCTGTCCTCTTGGAGGAATCCTCCCAGAGGTAATAAATTCAAAACAACTACATAATTAGTACTATTATCTACTCCCAATCTTTGGTTAGGTTAGGGTAAGTATATATTATGTTAAGATTAGATTAGGTTAGGTTTCGTTATATTTGATTATGTTAATACTGTGAAGTATTCTCTAACATATGAAATTCGAAAACAATTTGAGTATTCTCTAGAATTAGATTTACAGAAAAGAAAATTGTTCAGACCATTTCAAAGAAAACGAATTACATGTAGAGTTTTATATTTTAAACCAACGATATATAATACAATAAAGTTATAACATATGAATATTCTCTGTTTAGGACAAAGATTCACTTGCGAAATTACAAGTAGACTATTATTGAAACCATAATATGCTCTCACCCATTGCAAATGTCTAGGTTACTATCCATGTGGTTTGAGGAGGGGGTTGGGCTGGTGCCCTGTTTAAATCACTTAGCACTGAGAACTGGCTTGCAGAATATTGGGTGATAATGCTGCCAATTTAAGTGTTGTAGGCTGGGTGGCCAGCGGCGAAGGCTTGAACTCGAGGGTCAAGGGACGGGATCAAGCAGCTGGTCCGTGCTGCTTCCAGCTGCAAAACGTGTAATAAAAGTATATATTTTTTTATTTTGTGGAGGTACGTAAAGGCTAGAAGTAAACAGCCAGCGGTCTTTGCCATATTTTTATTTATATTTAATCGGGCGACATTTGTATTTTCTTCTACTTAGTTAAAAAGTTTAGTAATTCGTGTTTAAAATATTTGAGAATTGCCTCGTTTTTATCATTATTATTCATAATTATCAAACAGTGTGACATTCAATCATGAAAGATCCATGAAACACTCTCTTATTAGTAATCTTATATATCTCCCCAGTTTACTTGACAGTTGTTCCCTATTAATTTTATGCAACTCTTTTATTGCAAATTAGTTTATCACATATAATATCGTACATCTGTCACGTTTTGAGTTCTGGGCTGTGACCAGGAATTGTTGCCTTGTACTGTGTTATAACCCCTATGCATATGGGTAAGGTTCATGTTTCTTACAGTCGTAAATTATTAGTAAATGCGGCCTTGCTAATCTTAATAGTCCTGGGATGAAATAAACGACTGCTTCACAAACACATCAATATACTTCATGAAGAGGTAACAAAGAACAAGAATTGCCCTGATTGACTGACCAGTGTTGGACAAGTCATTCAGTCTCGTAACAGCTCTGCAAGAACCATCCGAGTGATAAGACATGAAAACTCACAAACACGGTTTCAAAAAGACAATTACAAGAACAAGCTCACACATCCTGACGGTGAACTTTATGATAAAACATTCCTTCAAAACCATCTTGGCCTCCCATGAAAGTAACGAACCTCTCTGAAACTTTGATAGCACTTACTATGAACCTCACTTATCAAGTTACTTTCTCTTGGTGACGTTAAATAATCAAACAACAATATTCAAACAATCAAACAACAGTTTTAGTGGTCGTATCACCTGGTGGATAAACACCAGAGTACCCGGGAAACACCCAAGGAAAATCTGTAACAATACAAACTCAACAAAACCAACCTGTGGGACATTCACGTCCCACTCCAACTTGTAACGTTCAACTGTGACCTTGAACTTCTACCTCAAAGTCGGACGAAACAGTTTAACACCACTTAGGCTCTGGGAATAAAGACTGCTCATGGACTTACCCAAGTTCTCTAACCTACACTTGCAGTGAAGGATCGTACTAGATACAAAATAAGAGACACTAGAATTCCACACAACATTGGTTGCAGGAAATCTATTCTCACAAATCAGTGGAGTAAAATTACTGTTCACAGCAATAGTTCAAGGTAAAGATGTCATACAGTTCATTTCTACAAGGGAGTATGGCTCCTATGGTACAACAACAGTTTGCATAAAACCCTTGGAACACTCTGACTTGAATTACTCAATGCTAAACACTTAATTTACTTGGAACAAATATAACTGGCCATGACACTGCAATTTAGGCCTAGAAGGAATATTATCACTTTTTTACTATTACACAAAATTTGCTAAATTGTCCTCTCATGACACAATCTTGAGATGCTTGGATTTGTGTCTCATTACAATCACTAGACTTACTAAGCTGGGTCATTCCCTCACAGTCAACTGAAGAGGGAGGCTCACGGTGTCTCCATCTACTCATCAGAAGCTGATTATCTGGATGATCTCCCACACTCTCCAACAATGGATCTGAATCACAGACTGTCTCCTCACTATTCTCAGATATTTTGGGGGCAGTTCTACTTGATTGACTCACACAAAGGCAATGACTCTAAATCTGGAGCGAGTGGGGAAGTAACTGGCTTACGGACTTCCTGTTCCAAACCATTTACTTGGTTAGAATACATTGGGAGGGGGGGGGGGGATCATAGTACCAGACTCACTCTCAACAACTAGGTTGACAACAAATGAATCCTGAAAATCCACCTCCCACTTCACCTCTGAAAGGGTCCTGGACTCTGGGAAATTTTCCTTGGTAGTACCAGAACTGACAACTGGAACACTAATAGAACTGAACTCAGCACAAGCAGGGTTAGATAACACCCTTCACTGCATCTGGCTGTTCACTTACAGAACTGGACTCAGCTCAGGCAGGGTAGATAACATCATCAACTGCATCTGGCTGGTCACTATTAATAACAGGTTTTTGTAATATAATGGGATTAACCTTCCTAACAACATAATTAATGACTATAATCATTACCCAGAATAACATCCGCACCTTGGAATAGGCAACTAATGCCTAACACCAAATATGCACAATCCTGGAGTAAGTGATGACCTTAAGTTAATGTCTATCAGAGGTACTGACTGAAAATTTTTAATACTCTGACAGACCACAGATTCACCAATGTGCCTCATCTGAACTTTAAAGAGTACACTGTCTAATATGAGAGTTTGAGAAGCACCAGTATCTCTCACCATAACAACTGGCTTCCATTGACCTCTCCTACACACTACTTCACCTGGAAATGGTTTTGCCGCTTTGGTCGCCAGGTGGTGTGGGCGTCTCTGCCCTCCCAGCTGTTGCTGCCCTGGCTGCAAGTTGACGTGGCAAGTTTGACATGTGTGGCCATCTTCCCCCTGTTGTGCCTGTGAACTTCGTGGGCCTGGAGTTCACTAGTCAGGCTGGATATCCGGACATCGAGGTGGTTATGTGTGACATGCTCTGTATCCCGGTGGAGTCTATCTACGGTGTTGAGCTTGTGACAGCCCACTGGGTTGTTCTCAAGTTCGTGAGGGAGGAGGAGTACCGGGATTTCCTCCGTCGTTACGAGGGGTGTACGTTGTCGTTGCCGGGTGATGCCGGCTCTGTGGCAATTTCGGACCGTAGTGGTGCCCTGACTTATGTCAGTGTCCATAGGGCGCCCCTGGAGTTTCCTGCAGACCTCCTCTGGCGTTACTTCGGGAGGTTTGGTGCTGTTGTAAGCGTGCGGGTGAACACGCTGCCTCGGGGAGGTATGCTGGAAGGCGGACGAACATTCGTACCTTGGGAATGCGCCTGCGGTCGGATATACCATCTTCTGTCCGGCTTATGGGACACTACATCCGGGTGCATTATGCCTGGCAACCCCATACCTGTTTCCGGTGTGGCCTGTTGGGCCATCAGGCTGCCGGGTGCTCTGAGGCCCCAGCTGCTCCTGTCAACTTGTTCCAGGAAGAGGATTTCCCGCCGCTCCCTCTGGAGGAGGACTCCGGGGATGGGGAGGTGAGCGTCCCGTTAGCTGCTGCGGCTTCCCCTGCGTCGCCTGACATGCCTCCGGTTGTTGCTGCCCCTCCTCCGGGTATTGCAGTACTGTCGGATGGTCTACCTGCTCCTGTCACTGTCCCCGCTGCTCCCGTGGGCCTTCCTGGTGCTAACTGTAGGGCGTCGCCGTCTTCTTCCCCGTCTTCGGATGCTGTGCCTGGCCCTGTGTCCGTGCCTCGGGTCCCGGCTGTGCTGGGTGCTGGGGTGGCTGCGGAGCCTCCTGCTGCGTGTGGCTCGGTTCCCCCTGTGGTAGAGGCTGCTGCCGTTCTGCGTCGGGTGTCGGTTCGCCCAGCTAGTGGTACCCGTGTTTCTGGGTCCGCTTCTGGCTCTGACGATATCCGGCCGGAGCCCAAACGTTCCCGGCGTTCATCTTCCGCCTGGGCCGATGTTGGTGACTTCAGTGACTGTGGGTCTTCGGGTGTTGACGGTGTGGATCCACATACGTCGATGTCTCCGCAGTTAGTGGTGACGGAGGTCTATGTGCCTGCTGGTGCTGGTGCCCATGTCTCAGAGGTGCCTTCGGTTCTTTCTCCGCCAGGGGACTCTCCGCAGTGGGGGGTAGTGGCTTCCGCTGCCAGGGTTAGTGTGGATGCTGGTGCTTGGTGTGGCCTGGTAGTGACATTACGGAAGGATGCTCGCCGTCCAGGTTCCCTGCGGTCGTCTGGTGGTGTGCAGGTGGTCGCGGGTGGCCCTGTGGTAGTGCGTGTTGGGGAACTGGGGGACGTGTTGCTGGCGTCTGTGATGCCGCCGGGTCACTGGACACCGATTGCCGAGTTGATGCTGTCTGATGAACCGGAGAACTTTCATGTTGGGCAAGTTCCCTGCATGTGAGGACGAGTGGCAGATACTTGCCTCGTCAGTAATACCATCTGGGTCCCCTGTTTGCGGGTGTTTGTTGCCAGGGTTCCGGATGTTATGGCTTCCCCAGTGGATGGCCGAGACCCTTGGCGGTGGATGCTCTGGGAAGCATTTAATGTGCGGTTCCCACGGGCCTGGTTTCCGGGAAAGTATGACCACTGATTTCCTATTTATGTGCTGTATGTAGTGATGTATGCCCCTCTGGCGGTTTGCTTGCCCTATTGTGTTATGTGCTTGTGCCTCTCCCTTTGTTTATTGCAAGGCCGTGTTTCTTGTTCATATGTTTGTTTTGTGTTTTTTCTATGCCCTGTGTGTTATATTTCTGCCTTAGGTTTTTTTTTTATCTTTCATGTTGTACTTCTTGATATGCTTTGTTGTCGGTCCTTCCGGGCGGTGCTAATGGCGTTGTTTCCATGATACTATGTTATGTTTTCTTATCATTTTTTGCTTGCTTGATTGCTTGTTTACGTTTTCTTATATTTTGTGTGAATGTCCTTGACTTGATGTATTCTGTGTTTCTCTTGCGTTTTTTCCAGTTATGCTTATTATTGTACTGTGCTGTCGGTCCTTCTGGCCGGTGGTTTTCTGTTTTGCTTTGTTGTAATGTTTCCTGTATTGTTTTATTGTATTTATTGTCTATAATTGAATGCTTGCATGTAAAAATACAAAAAAACTTCACCTGAAAACAGGCATTGCTTAACCACTGTGCTGCTCACCTTCCAAATACGGCTCCCCCCCCTCCCCACTCCCCTGTGCGCAGGAAATAAATCCTCGGGAAAAAAATTATTTTTGTTTTCGAAAAAGTTAAATACCCTTCCCTGATCATAGATATGTAAAAAAACGAAATTGTAATTACCTTGGCCGCCATGGGATCCGGAAATGACGTGTGACGTCACGATTTGGTGGTCCCCCAACTCCTCCTGAAGCCAGTCGCTCGCCAGCTTCAATATCCCCGAGTTGCTATAAATATTTTTTTTGTTCATTTTTTGCCTACATTTCCAAATACATCTGTTTTGCTTTTTCTTGCCAATCCTATGTATAATGAACACGTACACAATATTATGGCAGTAGAATATCCGTACTGTCCCAAGATCCTGTGTTATATGTGTCTCAAATGTGTCTACATATATTGCTCATATATCCAATGTTTCATGATCATTTATGTAAATTTACAACATATTTACACACTATACACTATCACATACTATATACATTCACCATCAACACACTCAGAACTCCGCGAGTGTGAGCTGCCACACCCAGCCAGCCAGCCCTCCCTCACTCCTCCAACACTTTACTCCTTACACTTTATTCGCCAACATTGCTCCTCCCACCATACTGTTATTATTTTTATTACACTATTTACACACGTTATGTAAACGTATCTACATGTTTTTATCACCATAACTATGCAAGTAAGCCGGTATTGTGTCTAAACAGCACAGTGGCCACCATACACTGCATGAGAAATCACACAGCAACCAGCATACGACGCTACGAGTACGATGCCACCTCCCTCACCAAAATGGCTCTTTCCAACATACTCCTGTTGCTGTTATTACACTTATACACACATTGTATATACCCATGTACATATGTGTTCACCATAGCGAACCACTAAGTTAGTATGGTGAGCAAAACAAGAGTGGTTTCCACACACAGTGACACTATCTGGATTCCCTCCCTCACCAAAATTCCTCCTCCCACAATACTACGCACATATGTAAATGTGGTATATACACACATTGTATACAATCATGTACATATGTGTTCACCATAGCGAACCACTAAGCTAGTATGATGAGCAAAACAAGAGTGACTGCCACATACAGTGACATTATTTGAATTCCCTCACTTAACTTCCTCCTCCCACAGTTCTACGCACAGCGCTAATTATCACCACAATCTTGCTAGTATCACAATCCTGGTCACTAAATCCTGTAAATGAATAATTGACCACATGTTTATTTTGTAAAGTAACATATGAAGTCGTTTGAAGATTCCTAGATGGACGAAATAATGTTGTGGTGCTGTGGCTAGAGTTGTGAACATTGTGAACAGCATTAATTCACTGATATTTGAACATTGTACACAGTCATTATCACACTCAGGCTTTTCTGAAATACGATCATGTCTAAATAATACCAGTTATATATATATTTTGGCATTATTAGGAGATGCTGTGGTCACAAGCTGAACAGCTGTGCTGTGAGTTCATGCTGCATGTGCCAGGCTTGGTTGCTCACTCAGTACTGAGGCTCTCACACCCAAGAATCTTTCTCACTATTTTTTTAAGTAGCGTCTGTTTACAAGAGCCCTGAGGAAGCTCATGTAAACCCCATGAGGTCGCGGGAGTTTTGAATCATACACTAAAAATATAAGATCCCGGAGGAGCGTTGCACGCCTCCCGTTGAGCGCCTGCAGGCGCGTTGTGCAGTTAAGAGGTTAAAATCAGTCATACAATTTGGCGATACTGGAACAACATTATAATTCGATACATGCAACCCCTGTCTCAATATCAGACCAGAAGGTCTCAACTCAGGGTGCAAAATACAACATGAATTAACTACATGTCCTCTTCTCTTGCAATTCATGCAATATTTGCTAGTGGTCGAAACAACCAAACCAACTGCAGGTTTAGATACTACATTATTGGAGAGTGACAAATATTGTCTATCTAGTTCAGCAAGGCTCATGTACCTGTCATGGTACATGACAGGTACCAAGATGAAATGGAGTGGGGAACGGTGGGGAGGACGAGGGGATGGTGGAGTAGAGAATGAATGGGAGGACGAGGAGACGGATGAGGGGGAAATGGTGGGGAGGACTGGGGGACAGGGAAGGTTGCTGTGGCTCAGCAATGCGTGGCCGGGTACTGCTAGTATATATGTGTGTGTGTGTATATATATATATATATATATATATATATATATATATATATATATATATATATATATATTAGTATATTTTGGTAGCAGTCTTTCCTGTAGACATATATTATTAAATATGACCGAAAAAGTAAGATTAATAATTCTAACACGAATTTTCTCAATCTTTCGTACATTACGCTTCACTGTTGGAGGTAAATCAAAAATCACTTCTCCAAAATTCATTTTTATTTCTAGTCTGACGCGACACGGGCGCGTTTCGTAAAACTTATTACATTTTCAAAGACTTCACAAATACACAACTGATTAGAACTTGCGTTTCTCTGATTTTATATCTACATTTGAGTGAGGTGGGAAAGGTGATGTGGCATTAACACAAGACAGAACAATAGGGGATATTAATAGGGTATTAAAAGTATCAACACAAGACAGAACAGAAACAATGGGTATTGAATAGAAGTGTTTGTAGAAAGCCTATTGGTCCATATTTCTTGATGCTTCTATATTGGAGCGGAGTCTTGAGGTGGGTAGAATATAGTTGTGCAATAATTGGCTGTTGATTGCTGGTGTTGACTTCTTGATGTGTAGTGCCTCGCAAACGTCAAGCCGCCTGCTATCGCTGTATCTATCGATGATTTCTGTGTTGTTTACTAGGATTTCTCTGGCGATGGTTTGGTTATGGGAAGAGATTATATGTTCCTTAATGGAGCCCTGTTGCTTATGCATCGTTAAACGCCTAGAAAGAGATGTTGTTGTCTTGCCTATATACTGGTTTTTTTGGAGCTTACAGTCCCCAAGTGGGCATTTGAAGGCATAGACGACGTTAGTCTCTTTTAAAGCGTTCTGTTTTGTGTCTGGAGAGTTTCTCATGAGTAGGCTGGCCGTTTTTCTGGTTTTATAGTAAATCGTCAGTTGTATCCTCTGATTTTTGTCTGTAGGGATAACGTTTCTATTAACAATATCTTTCAGGACCCTTTCCTCCGTTTTATGAGCTGTGGAAAAGAAGTTCCTGTAAAATAGTCTAATAGGGGGTATAGGTGTTGTGTTAGTTGTCTCTTCGGAGGTTGCATGGCTTTTCACTTTCCTTCTTATGATGTCTTCGATGAAACCATTGGAGAAGCCGTTATTGACTAGGACCTGCCTTACCCTACAGAGTTCTTCGTCGACTTGCTTCCATTCTGAGCTGAGGCTGAGAGCACGGTCGACGTATGCGTTAACAACACTCCTCTTGTACCTGTCAGGGCAGTCGCTGTTGGCATTTAGGCACATTCCTATGTTTGTTTCCTTAGTGTAGACTGCAGTGTGGAAACCTCCGCCCTTTTCCATGACTGTTACATCTAGAAAAGGCAGCTTCCCATCCTTTTCCGTCTCGTAAGTGAAACGCAGCACGGAACTCTGCTCAAATGCCTCCTTCAGCTCCTGCAGATGTCTGACATCAGGTACCTGTGTAAAAATGTCGTCAACATACCTGCAGTATATGGCCGGTTTCAAGTTCATGTCGACTAAGACTTTTTGCTCGATGGTACCCATGTAGAAGTTTGCAAACAGGACACCTAGGGGAGAACCCATGGCGACCCCATCTACTTGCTTATACATGTGCCCATCCGGGCTCAAGAAGGGTGCCTCTTTAGTACAAGCTTGGAGTAGTTTCCTCAGAATACTTTCTGGCATGTCAAGAGGAGTACAGGCTGGATCACGATACACTCTGTCGGCTATCATTCCGATTGTCTCGTCCACAGGTTCGTTGGTAAACAGCGATTCTACGTCCAACGAGGCTCTTATCCCTGTGGCCCGTGCGCCCCGCAGTAAGTCCACAAATTCCTTTGGAGACTTCAGGCTGAAGGCGCAAGGAACATAAGGAGTCAGCAGGCCGTTGAGTCGCTTCGCCAGTCTGTACGTGGGTGTGGGTATCTGGCTAATGATTGGCCGAAGTGGGTTTCCAGGCTTGTGCGTCTTGACATTTCCATACGCATATGAAGGTTTATATTCCCCAATGATCTTTGGCAGGTGGAGTCCGGATTTCTTGGCGTTCACAGTTTCGATCAGTTTGTTGACCTTTGCTTTTAATTCGGCTGTAGTGTCCTTCGTTACCCTTTGGAACTTAGTTTGGTCAGAGAGTATGATGTTCATTTTCGCCAGATATTCGTCTTTTTTAAGAATGACATATATTGGCGACTTGTCACCTCTCCTGACAACTATCTCCTTGTTCTCACGAAGGCTTTTAGCTGCCGCTTTAAGCTCGGGGGACAGTATGGTGCTTCTGTAGTTGCCTCGATTCTTTCCTCCTTCTGCAATAAGTTCTGCTTGTAAGGTATCTTTGGTAGTGACCTTCTTTTGTGTCTCGAGGTCGAATATGTCGTCCAACAGAATTTCCAACTCTACTTTTTCTACTGTAAGCTCCAAAAAAACCAGTATATAGGCAAGACAACAACATCTCTTTCTAGGCGTTTAACGATGCATAAGCAACAGGGCTCCATTAAGGAACATATAATCTCTTCCCATAACCAAACCATCGCCAGAGAAATCCTAGTAAACAACACAGAAATCATCGATAGATACAGCGATAGCAGGCGGCTTGACGTTTGCGAGGCACTACACATCAAGAAGTCAACACCAGCAATCAACAGCCAATTATTGCACAACTATATTCTACCCACCTCAAGACTCCGCTCCAATATAGAAGCATCAAGAAATATGGACCAATAGGCTTTCTACAAACACTTGTATTCAATACCCATTGTTTCTGTTCTGTCTTGTGTTGATACTTTTAATACCCTATTAATATCCCCTATTGTTCTGTCTTGTGTTAATGCCACATCACCCTTCCCACCTCACTCAAATGTAGATATAAAATCAGAGAAACGCAAGTTCTAATCAGTTGTGTATTTGTGAAGTCTTTGGAAATGTAATAAGTTTTACGAAACGCGCCCGTGTCGCGTCAGACTAGAAATAAAAATGAATTTTGGAGAAGTGATTTTTGATTTACCTCCAACAGTGAAGCGTAATGTACGAAAGATTGAGAAAATTCGTGTTAGAATTATTAATCTTACTTTTTCGGTCATATTTAATAATATATATATATATATATATATATATATATATATATATATATATATATATATATATATATATATATATGTCGTACCTAGTAGCCAGAATGCACTTCTCAGCCTACTATGCAAGGCCCGATTTGCCTAATAAGCCAAGTTTTCCTGAATTAATATATTTTCTCTAATTTTTTTCTTATGAAATGATAAAGCTACCCATTTTATTATGTATGGGGTAATTTTTTTTTTATTGGAGATAAAATTAACGTAGATATATGACCGAACCTAACCAACCCTACCTAACCTAACCTAACCTATTTTTTATAGGTAAGGTTAAGTTAGGTAGCCGGAAAAGTTAGGTTAGGTTAGGTTAGGTAGGTTAGGTAGTCGAAAAAACATTAATTCATGAAAACTTGGCTTATTAGGCAAATCGGGCCTTGCATAGTAGGCTGAGAAGTGCGTTCTGGCTTCTAAGTACGACATATATATATATGCAGAATATATATATATTCTGCATACTTGGATCAGTGTTTTTGTGATCATTGTTGCATATATATATATATATATATATATATATATATATATATATATATATATATATATATATATATATATATGTCGTACCTAGTAGCCAGAACTCACTTTTTGGCCTACTATTCAAGGCCCGATTTGCCTAATAAGCCAAGTTTTCATGAATTAATTGTTTTTCGACTACCTAACCTACCTAACCTAACCTAACTTTTTCGGCTACCTAACCAAACCTAACCTATAAAGATAGGTTAGGTTAGGTTAGGTAAGGTTGGTTAGGTTCGGTCATATATCTACGTTAATTTTAACTCCAATAAAAAAAATTGACCTCATACATAATGAAATGGGTAGCTTTATCATTTCATAAGAAAAAAATTAGAAAAAATATATTAATTCAGGAAAACTTGGCTTATTAGGCAAATCGGGCCTTGAATAGTAGGCCAAAAAGTGAGTTCTGGCTACTAGGTACGACATATATATATATATATATATATATATATATATATATATATATATATATATATATATATATATATATATATACACAAAACCCAAGATTCAAGAAGATTACAAATTCTTGAGGCAATTCACATAAGAATAGAGCGACCTACCATGAACACCCAAATCACGGAACTATTTACTCTACCCACCATGAGAGTAAGGACAAGACAAGAACATATCGATGCCAACACAGAAGACAATGTCCAACATAACAGGCCAATTACACTGGATTAATCTTTGTGTTTGGATAGGAGATGCCTCGTATGGGCCAATAAGCCTTCTGCAGCCCCTATGTTTATCCCTTATGTATCCCCCCATGTTTTCACCTTCATTGTATTATCACCTGACCTAATGCGGGTATAAAATCAACTAGTATTGTAAGATCTGTTCACTTGAGAATGAACCATGGAGGTTCGAAACGTCGTGCAAATTATACAAATAAGTGTAATACACTCTATAGTAAATCACTTCTTTTCTTCACCTTAAAAGTACGAAAATGAGTTTTGGAGAACTCCTATTTCAATTAAGCCCTGATGCTAAGAAAATAGTTAGAGGGATAGAAGCCCTAAACCAGAAAATAATAAATACAGAATATGCGGTCATATTCAATGAAACATGTTTGAAAGAAAACCTGCTGCCAGTATACACCAATATATATATATATATATATATATATATATATATATATATATTTCTTGATGCTTCTATATTGGAGCGGAGACTTGAGGTGGGTAGAATATAGTTGTGCATTAATTGGCTGTTGATTGCTGGTGTTGACTTCTTGATGTGTAGTGCCTCGCAAACGTCAAGCCGCATGCTATCGCTGTATCTATCGATGATTTCTGTGTTGTTTACTAGGATTTCTCTGGCGATGGTTTAGTTGTGGGAAGAGATTATATGTTCCTCAATGGAACCCTGTTGCTTATGCATCGTTAAACGCCTAGAAAGAGATGTTGTTGTCTTGCCTATATACTGGTTTTTTTGGAGCTTACAGTCCCCAAGAGAGCATTTGAAGGCATAGACGACGTTGGTCTCTTTTAAAGCATTCTGTTTTGTGTCTGGAGAGTTTCTCATGAGTAGGCTGGCCGTTTTTCTGGTTTTATATTAAATCGTCAGTTGTATCCTCTGATTTTTGTCTGTAGGAATAACGTTTCTATTAACAATATCTTTCAGGACCCTTTCCTCCGTTTTATGAGCTGTGGAAAAGAAGTTCCTGTAAAATAGTCTAATTGGGGGTATAGGTGTTGTGTTGGTTGTCTCTTCAAAGGTTGCATGGCGTTTCACTTTCCTTCTTATGATGTCTTCGCCGAAACCATTGGAGAAGCCGTTGTTGACTAGGACCTGCCTTACCCTACAGAGTTCTTCGTCGACTTGCTTCCATTCTGAGCTGTGGCTGAGAGCACGGTCGACATATGCGTTAACAACACTCTTCTTGTACCTATCTGGGCAGTCACTTTTGGCATTTAAACACATTCCTATGTTCGTTTCCTTAGTGTTCGTTTCTACACTAAGGAAACGAACATAGGAATGTGCCTAAATGCCAAAAGCGACTGCCCAGATAGGTACAAGAGGAGTGTTGTTAACGCATATGTCGACCGTGCTCTCAGCCACAGCTCAGAATGGAAGCAAGTCGACGAAGAACTCTGTAGGGTAAGGCAGGTCCTAGTCAACAACGGCTTCACCAATGGTTTCGTCGAAGACATCATAAGAAGGAAAGTGAAACGCCATGCAACCTCTGAAGAGACAACCAACACAACACCTATACCCCCCTATTAGACTATTTTACAGGAACTTCTTTTCCACAGCTCATAAAACGGAGGAAAGGGTCCTGAAAGATATTGTTAATAGAAACGTTATCCCTACAGACAAAAATCAGAGGATACAACTGACGATTTACTATAAAACCAGAAAAACGGCCAGCCTACTCATGAGAAACTCTCCAGACACAAAACAGAACGCTTTAAAAGAGACCAACATCGTCTATGCCTTCAAATGCCCTCTTGGGGACTGTAAGCTCCAAAAAAAAACAGTATATAGGCAAGACAACAACATTTCTTTCTAGGCGTTTAACGATGCATAAGCAACAGGGTTCCATTAAGGAACATATAATCTCTTCCCACAACTAAACCATCGCCAGAGAAATCCTAGTAAACAACACAGAAATCATCGATAGATACAGCGATAGCAGGCGGCTTGACGTTTGCGAGGCACTACACATCAAGAAGTCAACACCAGCAATCAACAGCCAATTAATGCACAACTATATTCTACCCACCTCAAGACTCCGCTCCAATATAGAAGCATCAAGAATTATGGACCAATAGGCTTTCTACAAACACTTCTATTCAATACCCATATATATATATATATATATATATATATATATATATATATATATATATATATATATATATATTTTATATATATATATATATATATATATATATATGTATATATATATATATATATATATATATAAAATATATATATATATATATGGGCTCGAGTCACTTCTGGGGTGTGAGTTTTCAGTTGCATATTGTCCTGGGGACCATTCAGGCTTGTTCGCATTTGTGTTCCTCACTTGTGCCCCAAAGAATGAGGTGATTTGGTAAAATGCTATGCCCAAGATTACTATCCGAGTGCCGGCGGTGGGGTGGTTCAAATAGCCTCGGCTATCACCTCATTTTGTCCGGTCGTGATGGTCAAGTGGATTAAGGCATCTTGTACATACCAGTTGCGTGGCTCCTGGGAGTATGGGTTCGAGTCACTTCTGGGGTGTGAGTTTTCAGTATATATATATATATATATATATATGTCGTACCTAGTAGCCAGAACGCACTTCTCAGCCTACTATGCAAGGCCCGATTTGCCTAATAAGCCAAGTTTTCATGAATTAATGTTTTTTCGACTACCTAACCTACCTAACCTAACCTAACCTAACTTTTTCGGCAACCTAGCCTAACCTAACCTATAGAGATAGGTTAGGTTAGGTTAGGTAGGGTTGGTTAGGTTTGGTCATAAATCTACATTAATTTTAACTCCAATAAAAAAAAATTGACCTCATACATAATGAAATGTGTAGCTTTATCATTTCATAAGAAAAAAATTAGAGAAAATATATTAATTCAGGAAAACTTGGCTTATTAGGCAAATCGGGCCTTGCATAGTAGGCTAAGAAGTGCATTCTGGCTACTATATATATATATATATATATATATATATATATATATATATATATATATATATATATATATATATATATATATATTGTACCTAGTAGCCAGAACGTCGTACTTGGCTTACTATGCAAGGCCCGATTTGCCTAATAAGCCAAGTTTTCCTAAATTTATATACTTTTATAATTTTTGTCTTATGAAATGATTTATCTGTTCATTTCATTATGTGTAAGTTAATTTGTTTAAATTTGAGTTAAAACTAACGTAGATATAAGATCGAATCTAACCAACCTAACCTTACCTAACCTATCTTAACCCATCCTAAAGTATCACAACTAAGTCAATAAATTATGGTCTTAATATAATATAATAATAATAATTCATATAAACTAAATGGAAACAATTTATTGAAAATTAAGAAAATTACTCTGCCTATTAGGCAAATCGGACCTTGCATAGTAGGCCGAGAAGTGCGTTCTGGCTACTAGGTACGACATATATATATATATATATATATATATATATATATATATATATATATATATATATATATATATATATATATATATATATATATATAATGTTGTACCTAGTAGCCAGAACGTCGTACTCGGCCTGCTATGCAAGACCCGATTTGCCTAATAAGCCAAGTTTTCCTGAATTAATATATTTTCTCTAATTTTTTTCTTATGAAATGATAAAGCTACCCATTTCATTATGTACAATATCAATTTTTCTTTATTGGAGTTAAAATTAACATAGATATATGACTGAACCTAACCAACCCTACCTAACCTAACCTAACCTATCTTCTTAGGTTAGGTTAGGTTAGGTAGCCGAAAAAGTTAGGTTAGGTTAGGTTAGGTAGGTTAGGTAGTCGAAAAACAATTAATTCATGAAAACCTGGCTTATTAAACAAATCGGGCCTTGCGTAGTAGGCTGAGAAGTGCGTTGTGGCTACTAGGTACGACATATATATATATATATATATATATATATATATATATATATATATATATATATATATATATATATATATATATATATATATGTCGTACCTAGTAGCCAGAACGCACTTCTCAGCCTACTATGCAAGGCCTGATTTGCCTAATAAGCCAAGTTTTCCTGAATTAATATATTTTCACATTTGTTTTCTTATGAAATGATAAAGCTACCCATTTCATTATGTATGAGGTTAATTTTTTTATTGGAGTTAAAATTAACGTAGATATATGACCGAACCTAATTAACAATACCTAACCTAACCTATCTTTATAGGTTAGGTTAGGTAACCAAAAAAGTTAGGTTAGGTTAGGTAGGTTAGGTAGTCGAAAAACAACTAATTCATGAAAACCTGGCTTATTAGGCAAATCGGGCCTTGCATAGCAGGCCGAGTACGACGTTCTGGCTACTAGGTACAACATTATATATATATATATATATATATATATATATATATATATATATATATATATATATATATATATATATATATATATATATATATATATATATATCTGTATGTATGTATGTATGTATGTATGTATGTATGTATGTATGTATATATATATATATATATATATATATATATATATATATATATATATATATATATATATATATATATGTATATATATGCTAGCTGTACCGGCCACGCGTTGCTGTGGCTCAATCTAGTTAAATTGAAAAGAAAGAAAAGAAAATGCACGTTTCTAACATGTTTAATTTCACAATGCTTGTGGGTATACAATATTTTTTCTTGTTTCACTGTCTGTGAAGATATAAAGATTATCTGATTGCCGACTCTAGAACACGTAACATATTATTGTCCATGTGAGAAGCAATCCGTGTCTAAATCTAAACCGCACAATTCTAAAGATTGGCCCCGAGCTTTGTTGATGGAGATTGCAAACGCCAATCGAAGTGGGAATTACAATCTCTTAAATTGAAATGGGAAATCCGTTGGAATCATAGGAATGTGAAGAATGAGGACATCTTCACCTGTGAAAGGTCCTGTCAAGATTGTTGCTTCTACGACGTTGCTGAATAATTTTTTACTGCAAGCCGCGTGCCGTTGCTAAGCTTTGGCTGGTTGATATTTCGTAATATGATAATTGGCATGCCGATTTGTAGTTGAAGTTCGTGCGGTGGTGGTATCCCGGGCAGATCGAGTGAATTAAAAAATTCTGTTGTATAATTAACCGCTTCATCTGCTTCCACTAGTATCGACGGACTTGTATGTAACTTTTTTTTTTTTTTTACATGTGTGCATGTGTATAAATACAATAATACTAAACAAAATACAAAATCGCAAAATCACAAAAGCACATATAGTACCGGCCAGAAGGCCCGACAACAAAAAACAAACATAATGCAAGATAGTATAAAAAGAAAAGTGCAATACATGTCGTTCATTTTTTAGCGTTCAGGCAAGCACACGTAAGACAAACAGATCACACAAGCACAAATGACAAAGGCACAAAAGTACAAATTACCAAATACACAAAATATCGGCCCGAAGGCCGAAAGCAAAAACAATAAGCACATCAGTACAATTACAAAGTACTCAAACCCGCACCCAACAACCCAACTCTTGAAACACAACACAAAACAAGCCTACAGGCCCCAGAAACCACATGGAGAGGCACAAATACATAACTACAACAAAAATAAAGAAAACACTCCCACACACACACACACGCACGCCCCTGCACTCCACGCACACAAATGGACTCTACACCACAACACAGCACACACAAAAAAATCACTTAAAAGAAGGAAACACCTCAATGGGACGCGAATATTTCTCAGGAAACTCATGCAGAGGATATTTCTGCTTATAAGCCTCCCACATTAAGTACTCCCTGTCGGTAGGACAACGCTCCCCTTGCCTCAGGGGAGCGTGCATAAACTCGGGACTCACCAGATCAGTCAGAAACGGCAGCTCCTGGAACTGGGCGGCAGTAGTCGCATAACGAGGTAAGGTAGAGCGAATGGAAGCAGAAGAAGCGGAATTAGGCCACTGAGACGGATCCGCCGCCGGACGCACAAGAGAAGAAGACGGATGCCGCCAAGACGGTAACACCACACCCGACACCGCTTGAGACGCAGAAGAGACGTCTGGAGATGGGAGAAGCGGCAAAACCGCCGCCGATGAAACGGGGGATGAAGCTAGGGACATGGAACCCCCAGAGCGAGCAGTCTTTTTTTAACACCACCACCAGGTCACCACACTCACCAGCAGGAGGAACTCCCCCCCCCCCCACGCAGAACCGGAACCATCCGACGCAGGCGACGCACCAGAAGCAAGCTCCACAGGCACCACACTAGAAGAAACACTGACACCGGCAGCCGCAGGCACATGGGCCTCCACCACCACCAAAGAATGCGACTCACCCGGAACCTCACGGCTGTCGCTGGAAGCCCCACCATCGTCGACTTCTCCCACATCAGCCCAATCAGAAGATCGCCGGGAACGCTTGGGCACCGGCCGCACATCATCAGAGCCGGATGTCGACCCATACCTTGAGGCGCTTCCAGGGCTTAGTGTCCCCACGGCCCGGTCGTCGACCAGGCCTCCTGGCCTGCTCATAGAATCGGGCAACACAAGCCGGGCGAACCGACGCTCTCCGTAGGACGGCAGCAGCCCCAACCACACGGGGAACCAGGTCGAGCGCAGTAGGAGGCCCCACAGCCACCCCAGCACCCAGCCCAGCCTGGGCACACGGCGAGGGCTCAGTAACAGGCACCACAGTTGAAGAGCAGGAAGACGGGGAAGCCTTACAGACTGGAGCCGGAAAAACCACGGGAAAATCAAGGACAGCAACCGGGGCAGGACGAACACCCGACAGCGACACAACCTCCTGAGGAGAGGCAACAGGAGGCGCAACAGGCCACGGCAGCATCCAAAGAGACGTCCACATCCACCA